>NC_060274.1:83726691-84062050 GCF_021613505.1 Equus quagga | reverse complement strand
GAAAGGAATAGGAAAGGGAAATCTCAAAGTTATCAAAGAACATAAGAGACACTCCATTCTCGGCGCGGGCAACCTGCCTTCTTCCTGGCTCCTTCACAGACATCTTTCTTCCTCCTGCATGCAGCCCAGCAGCGTAGACCTGCAACCACTGGATGTGTGTCCAGAATACAAACTAACTCCTATGTGTGGAGAAGAGCACGGAGCACACTGGAAAACCTAATGTTAGTAACTGCAAGGTCCTAGGAGTGTTTTTCTAGGAGATATGTTCCATGAAAATATTCAGGAGAGTGGAACCTATTCCAGAAAATCATATATTTTCAAAAAAATAATTTCAAATGCCTTTTGCACTCAAGCATAGGTTCAGTTCCCACCTCTCCCTGCCACCCCAGCCACTTACAACAGTCAGCTCTAAACTTGTTTGAGCAGAGATGTATATAATCCACGTTTGGATTACATTTATGAGTGCCTTTGGAATGCATTTTACTTCTATCATTACATAAAGTTATCTGATGGAAATTCAGGAAGAGCTCAAAATCCGTGGTACCCATTAAGACTCTAAGTTATAACTGACACAAAGTCCAGCTCAAACAGACTCAAGAAAAAAGGAATGTATTGGTTCACATGATTGGAAAGTCCAGAGATAATTCTGACTTCAGGTGAGGCTGGATCTAGCAGTTCAAACAGTATCATCAATGATCTGACTTCTTTCCATTTCTCTGCTCTTCCTTTTAAAGTTTGGCTTTATCCTCGAGATCCCCACACAGTAACCTCTTCTCCCTGCCTCACCGCTGAAGCTGAGGGCTCTCCCTGGGATCACAAAATGAATGTCTGTCTTCATTCTTACACCCTCACACCGTGCAATCTAGTGGATTCCATGGAGGAAATAAAAGAATCTCTCTTTCCCAGAAATCCTAGCAAAGGTTTTGTCCCATCTCAATGGATATTATCGGATTGATGGCCTCTCCCTGAACCAATACTGTAGCCAGAAGACACAGATATAGGTATTGGCTTAAGCCAACTAGGACTCTCCCATGAAAGTTTAAAGGAGTTAAAATTCCACCCACACCATGTGGTAAAAATGAAGGAAGGGAGCTTTCCCAAAGGAAACTGGAAGGACTGCACACCAAGAGGAGAAGCAACGTGTGCTAAGTAGCAAGGATAACACTACATTTACTCGGGTGGCTTACCCTCAACAAGTGGCCACTCTTCTCCATCTCAGAATGGAACACTTTGGAGGGTATCAGATGAGAAGACAATGAATTATTTTTAAGTAGATATAGATATAATAATACACATGGATATAGATATATTTCCTTAGTATACTCTTTAGGTTAACTTTTCCCTTTGTGCCACTGAAGGACAAAAGTCAGCACTCTGCCCTGCATCTCGCTAATGAGGGATGAATGCCTATTGCATCCATAGGGGAAATTCAAGGTGTTAATTTCCCTCTCTAATTGCCTCTGTATAACCCCCGGTCTGTGAGTTAAAAAGCCTTGACTAGAATCACAGCAATAATTTCATTAAGTAATTCACCTGCAAATAAAATAAGAATTGATGATTTTTCGGTGGACATCACAGCACCCTTTCCCCAGAGCTACACAGGAAAGAAAATTCACAGCTATTTCTCCAGTGTTTAGCACGGTGTATGTCACATAGGAGGAGGTGAATAAGCATCTGAACAAATATTCATTTGATTGAATGAATTATTAGAGGAGGTGAAAACACAGGTATCAAAGTAAAAGACAATCAACCACCACAGTCACAACCCCAAGCTGTGCATCATCTCCTGGTGTCCCCACATCACTAGAGCTCAGGTCTCCGATTAAGCAGATGACCATACACATTGACATGGCTTGAAAAAAATATTTGATTTAAGTCCCACTGGGCCAATTATGGGCCTCCTTTCTCAGTTGGTTCACAGAGAATAAGGACTCAGAGAAAAAGCAAAATTACAAAAGTTTACACCCCACATATTGGCCCTTTCTCCTAAAACCAATGCCAAGGCTTACACCCACCCCTCTTTCCCTTTTCCCACCACAAATGGACACTAGGTTGACTAGGGATGGGGACAATTTATTTATTGTTTAATTTTTTTAAAAAAATTTTTGTGGGGAAGATTGGCCCTGAGCTAACATCTGTTACCAATCTTCCTTTTATTTTTTTCTCCTCAAAGTCCCAGTACATAGTTGGTATATGCTAGTTGCAAGTCATTCTAGTTCATCTACGTGGGATGCCACCAAAGCATAGCTTGATGAGTGGTGGTTAGCTTCATACCCAGGATCCGAACCAGTGACCCCTGAGCCACCAAAGCGGAAAAGGTGAACTTAACCACTCAGCCACAGGGCCGGCTGATGGGGACAATTTAGGTGAGAAAAATCTATAAAACCCATTACATTTTAAATGTGGTTCCAATGCTTTGCTAATTTGACTTGAAAATTAGGGAAAGCTAAGAATGAAAGACCCTTCCTGCTATGTAAGCTTCTTCAGATGAGGGACAAATTAAGAGGCAAAAATTGGAAATCATCATAGGTACTCTATATTTTCTTTTAACTTTACTTCTAAGGTTATAGCCATGCCAGAACACCCTGCTGAGAGCCCTTACAACTTCAACATTACCGAAAAATCAAACTGTCGCTCTCTGCCCAGCCATTCCCATTTGCTGTGGACTGTCTTCACTTAGGGCAGTTATCGCCACCCCAGAGCCTGGAATGACAGAGCCCACGAGAAATCGACAAGGGCCAGTGCAACCGCAACGGCAAGCCTGCACCTGGCAACGTTTGTCTGTGGAATTCAGTTTCTTCCATCGCACATCTTTCTACAGCACTAATACTATCATTTAAGAAACGAGAACAAGAGCTAAGCCAAGCCAGGGTTGGTTGTACCATAAATAACCTCATGTTTGAAGCAATTTATGCAACTGCCTGGTGAGCCAGGCCTGAGAGGCTGGCACACACGGCTGCCGCATGTATGGCCCAGTGGGGAGTGCTCCGTGCACGCAATGTGGCTATTGGCACAACTTTGTTCTGTACCTGGACCGGCTTGAATTGTTGTCTCATTGCCAGGAAACCTAGCAGACCTTTGGGAACCCATTAGGAAAAAGGCCATATATTTCATGTGACTTGTGAATGGAAAGATGGATGCTGTCAGCAAGTCTTTTTTGCTGCCAGATTGGGCACAAAACAAGCATAATGGGGATTTAGATTATACAGAAAGACCCTTTTCACAGACTTATTTATGAATAGCTAACAACAATAGTAACTTCCATATATGGAGTGTCCACTATGTGCCAGGTAGTATGCTGAGCATTTTAGATGTATTATCTCTAATTCTCACCACTGCTGTGCAAGGTAAGTGTGTGTATGTGTGTATGTGTGTCATCATTTTGTAAACAAGGAAGCTGATGTTCAGAGAGGTAAAATGACTTGCTTAAGGCTCGTAATGTGCCAGCGATGAGGTGCAGAGCTAGTTTTCTTCAGCTCCTGAGCCCTCGTTTTTCTCCCCGAGTCATAATATCTCCTGCCATGCCCTGCCCTCCCATGTGGAATGAGAAGCCACACATAGAACCGGTGATCCTCTGCACAGCAAACCTCTGGATTGACGGGTGGGAGCATTCAGATGAGTAACACATGAATGTCAGCACATGGACACAGCCCATGCCCAGCTCAAAGCAGCATTTCATCGCCCTCAACTGGAGAGCCTCTCTTCATGCAACTTCCCTGCCCAGGGCACCAAGACCAGAATGAAACTTTCAAACCAGGTAGACATGGATGATTTGGAACACAACCATCTCTCAAGGATACCAGTCCTCCCCAGCTCAGGATGGAGGGCTCCACGAACAAATGGTTTGAATTACAGGGAATTTGAATGTGTTCTCTTTTCTTGGACAGAGTCGAGGCAATTATGAAATAACCCCATTTTGAAAGTGTGTTGTCCATATGCCGCTCCAGCTGAGTCTTTTCACGAACAGCAGACTCCTGACCGTTTCATGTGGAGTCACACCCCCACGAGAAGTGGACATTCACAATCCGGGAAAGGATTCCAAAGTGAAGTTGACGCCATTGCTTTGAAAAGTCAAGCTATTGAAACCTGGACAGTCCAGGTTGGGGAGAGGGGCAGAGTCAATATTATTTAGAAAAGAAACAACAGCTGTTTAATGCTACTTTAGGAATTAGAAAAGTCTCATAATTTGCGAAGAGGAGCCAAATGTTGTGACACATTAAATGCTGACGTGGAAGCATGCTCTAATATGACTTCCCCAATGCTTACTCACTTCATTTTTTAAAGGGGAAAGTTATTTTGGTACAAGAATTTTCTATTCTTGGACTCAATCTAAACAATTTTTGCCTCCTTCCTGCCTTCCAAATGGTACTCAGTCAAAGACCACTTTGAGCCGTGCAGAGAAAGGATAAGGCTCTCTAAAAATAAATTAATTAATAAAAAATCTCCTGCCCTGGTTTTGAAGCACAAAATGGCTGGAACAACACCCTGGAAATCTCACAATAAAAGAATATTAATTTAGGAACAAAATTGCATCAATGCCTTGACAAGCATTTCTTAAAATTGAAATTGAATGTTTGCACATGATGAGTAGACTTGACTATTTGAACATTTTTACGGCATTATAAAGCCTCAGGGTCAGGATGTACAAGATTTACTAGAACAAACAGGGAGACATGTCCCATGAAATCCACAGAAGTCCTTTTATTTCCCTATCTCTGTCTTCCTCAGCTTCTCATAACTGGGTTCCCTTAATCTGTGTAGACTCAGCCACCACTGCCCTCCCCGCTCCCCCATTCCACCCCAGGGACCAGAGAAACTGGGTTCAGAGAGGAAGTATGCATACGGTCTTGGCCAGCCCCTTCCATTCTTTCATACTCCCTCCCTCTGGCCTCCCCTCCCATCGAGGTCAATCCAGTGGGATTTAATATAATATTATGTCTTCCCTTTTATGTTGACCAAAGTTCTAATGTTCCAATTCTATCATTCATGGCCATTGGGCACTCATGTCCCCCAAGTCATAACTTACTGTGATGGATATTGTGATGTGCTTCCCAGATCCCCTTTCAGGAAGGAAGGACTTATTCCCCCAGCTGCTGGGAGCACGACCAGAGGATGGCCCTCAGCTGTTAGCTGTCTTTGAGAGTTGCCTCTATTGAAGAAAAGGGTCTGGCCCAAAGTCATGCCTCCTTCCAGTGCAGCCCAATCCAATGACTGATCAGCGTGGGAGTATAAAGGCCTGACCACAATGGGCCTCCCCCTCAAACTCAGGACAATTCTGAGGGTTCCCCCAAGATTCCCCACGGGGTCAGTTAAGGCCTTTGTTGGGATGGCATCTCAGTTAACTTCTCTCTCTGCTCAATCCTGCTTCCCATCTCTTCCTTCCACAGATGTTGATCCCCAGAGCATTCCCAAATAGATCCTGCATGCTGATTTGCATTTCAGAATCTATTTCCTGGGGAACCCAAACTGTGACACTTATAGTGTCCCCCTTCTGGTAACATGGTGTCTGTATCTGAATCTTCTGCTTGAGCAGAGGCCCCACCTTATTCCATCTCCATCCCTGCAGTTTGTAGGGCTGGGCTTCTGCTTGGGGCACCACGCTGAGATAGTCTTTCTCCTGTCGAGTGTCAAGCTGCACCACTGCTGCACAAGACCCTGGATGAGAGCTGAGGATCTGTATGGCAGGTCAATAGTTCCCACCCTCCCAGTAGGCAACCCTTCATTTCCCATTGGCTCCATGCTGAGCATCTGCCAGATCAAGACAGAATGTTGGTACCTCATGCCCCCTTAAACAGTGTGCCAGGCTGAGCCTCTGCAATGAACAGGACACCCCCTGGCACCTCCCTACTCAAAGAGCCTGCCCTGCCCTAAAGGGTGAATTGGGACCAAACCTACCACCTCCTGTCACCACTTGGCCTCCATCACCACAAACTCTCATGCACCAAGTGACAGAGATAGCTCAGTGGGATCTCAGAAGTGACAAATGAAACTCAGATATTGTTTTGTTCCTCCTGTAACCTGGGACTTTCAAGGCTTCACAGGCCTGGCAAGAGGTGGGACAGAGGGAGGAGTTGCAGATACAGATGGGGGGACATTAACAGTAATGAGGAGCTCTTTTTTTGGCTCTTACAACTTTACAGAAGTTTGAAACTCAAGAAATCTTAAATGTTGTGATCTTGCCATTTTAACTCAGTAACCGCAATGCGGTGTTGTAGGAAACACTGCAGGTGTAAGCATTGTTCATTCAGCTTGAGTTCCTGAACACCTACAATCCTCCTTTCTCTGTCTAAGTATTCAGTAATTCAGACTTTGCACTCCCACTTGTATTACTGCTAATTAGTCTGAATCAATGAGGTTTGTATCCTATGCAGTTACTTTCTCAGCCCTTCCCAGCTAATGACGAAACAGGGCTTCTGTACCACTTTGGTCTTCCTACTCGCCCCCACCATCCTTCCACACTGGAGCTGGGCACTACAGCCACATCTAGGCAGGAAACAGGAGATGAGAAAGGTGATAATAAATATGTTTTTACATATTTGAGGTTTTACATTTAAAGATCACGGGGTTAGTGAAATCTCGGTTGAACAAGCACCAGGACAACCTTGAAAAAGGGAATGTGGTACGGGAAGCAGAGAATCGCCTGTCTTCCTCTGCCATTCTCCATCTATGTCTCACTGGGGCATAGACCATTCTCTGCTTCCAGGACCACATTCCCTTTTTCAAAGTTGTCCCGGTATTCACTTAACTAAGATTTCACTAACATAAAACTATTCTCTGTGTCTGTGAACAATTCTGTCTTCCAACCACATTTACTACAAAGAAACTCTGGTTTCCAAATGGCCTTTTCTTCTCTTTGCTCTACTCAAATCATACCTGTCCATCAATGCCAACTCGAAGCCCCATTTCTTGCACAATGCTTTTCCGGCTCCTGACTTTCAAGAGAGGGGTAAAGGTGGATATAATCCAATAAGCTTGGCATCAATCCCTTGTGAATTCCAGAATGGATTATTAAATGGATGATTAATGAGCAAGGGCAAGAGAAAGTGCTGATTGCTAAGAGGCTCTGTGGATCTACCATACACAAGTCATTATATTCTTGGGGACAATTCAATTTAAAATAGAAAGTGTTTCTTGAGCACCTCTTCTGTTGCACATCAAGCACTGTACTCAGTATTATGGGGATTGCAAGACTAAGTAAAATGCAAGTCTTGTCCTAAATGGGCCAGGACAAAAGCCAGTACGATCTGATGGAGGTGTTGTAGCAAGCGGAGTCATGGGAGACAAGATGTTCATTAGGAGCTTAATACCAACCAGGAGGGGAGCCTTATGAGGTGAGAGTCAAAGTTCTACCTCTCACCTTCTACTAGTCAACAGTGCATCCCCAACATAGAAGAAAAAATTAAGTACCTGCTTATTAGGTGTGAATGACTGGTATGACAGAGCACAAAGGGCAGTCCCAGTATTATCTCAGCAGGTTGAAATGGTAGGAGGAATCCATTTTTCCCAATAATAAATAAGGATAAGTGTAAAATCTTAAAAGTTTAAACTAAAGAAAAATCAATAGGATAAAAAAATGTTTCTGATATAGAGTTCAATTTAAAAGCAGAAATAAGACTGTGCCTAAGCTATGATTATGGTTATGTAAAAATCTCACATGAGTTATTTTAAACCATATATGATCAATTGCTCAAACACAAGTTAGGAGCACTCCACTTCATAACTATTCAGGTTAAAAGACACAGAGGTTATGGTTAATTACAAGGTCAAAAGAAGATAGCAAGCTGCTATCGAAGGTAGCAGCTACCTCGCAAAGCTAATGAAATCATCTGCCATGTTAAAATAAGTGTAGTGTTCAAGTCGAAAGCAATAATAGTCCCACTATATTGGTGTGGCCAGATTTACAATACCTTATGTCAAAATGGCTATTCCATTTTAAGAGGCACATTAGCATCCATCAATAGGAGATTGGTTAAATAAATTATAGTAATCTATACAATGGAAACCAGGTGGCTATTAAAACGATGATGTGTAGCTACATTTATTGACATGGAGAGATGCCCACGACATGTTATTTAATGAGAAAAAAGGAAGGTTACAGAAGAGCCTATGCAACATTATCCAGTTTATATAAAGTACTGTGTGTCTGTATTTTTTAACATTTTTGCATTTTTAAAGTGCACATTTCTAAACATGAAAATATGTGATATGGGACTATTCAGCCTGCACAGAAGAAGTTGGTTGGGGAGAGTGGAGAGAAGGGAAGGAGCACATGGTCGTAGCCCCCGGATACTTCCAGGTCCATCTAGCAGAGGACCAGTAAGCTCAGAGTCGCTCTCCACTCACTGTTCCTACCACGCAAACGTCAGCTGAACACTTACCATGTGTCAGTCACCAGCTACACACTAGGAAGACATGGATGAAAGAGATGCTATGCCTTAGGAGACCAGGGGAGAGTGGAGGAGAGATGGAGGATTTGTTTCCTGTGGCTCTTATAACAAGTTACTACCGTCTTGCTGCCTTTAAGCAACAGAGATTTGTTCTTTCACAGTTCTGAAGACCAGAAGTCTGAATCGAGGTGTCGGCTGGACCACATTCCCTACAAAGGCTCTAAGGGAGAATCTCTTCCAGCTTCTGGTAGCTGTTGGCCTTCCTTGGCTTGTGGCCACATCGCTCCAATTGCTGACTTCATCTCACATGGCCTTCTCCTCTGTGTCCAGATCAAGACTCCCTCAGTCCTTCTCTTATAAGGACGCTTGTCATTGGATTTAGGGCTCATCCGAACAATCCAGGATGATCTCATCCCCAAATCCTTAACTTAATTACATCTGCAGACCCTTTTTTTCCCAAATAAGGTTACATTCACAGGTTCCGGAAGACATGTCTTTGAGAGGGGGGCATCATTCAACCCACTACAAATGGCTAAACAAATAATTAAAATGAAATATGATATAGTCTTTCCAGAAGTATGTGCCAGGTGTAGGAGCAAGAGAGGGCAGAGAATACGGGTAGAAGAGAGGGTACTCTGGCGTGTATTTCGGGATTTAGTTATTTGCTCACATGTCAGTCATTCCCACCAGACCGCACATTCTCAGTAGGGGTGCTACCCACTCAAGGGGCAGAAATTGGTTCTTGGAGAGTAAAAAAACCTTACTTTTTATTGTAAAAGCACAGATACACATACAGTACATAAACAGATATAGGGTATATCTGTGATATGAAAAGTTCGCGAAGGGGGAACAATTAGGAGAAAAAGTCTAAAAAAGCTCCTTAAGGGAATAATAAAGAAATAAGGAACACTGAACTAGGCCAGAACCTCCGCAAAACCAAAGACCATCTCAGAGCCACCAATGTGTAGGCAAAGTGCTCAGTAACTTGATTCATAAACTGAATAAACGAGTGAAGCTTCAGGGAGACAATCTGGCCCCACTAGCGAGGAGAAGCATTCTACAGATTGAACTGACTAATGGTGAACCAGGTCTCCCCACGGATAGTCAGCAACCTACCCTCGGAAGGATTCAAGTAGAGGTTAAATGGGGATTTTCATTTGATGAATGTCAGGCCTCGTATAGAAATATTTGTTAAGCTTCATCAGTACCTGACACACGAATGTCATAATACCGGGAACACCGTTGGATATTTGTTCAGCTGCTTTGGCTTTTAGACAAACCAAGTTCAATTATTGCAAGTCTCAATCTCTACGACCATGCATAAGCCCTAACCGTCACTTCAGAATTTCTACCAGGAAGGAAAATACAACAGCCTAATGAAAATCGGTGCTGTTGCTTTCAATCTGCCCCTCAGCTAGGAGACCTAGCTCGTTGTCTGTGGTGGGTTTTTTTGCTTCTGCTGCTTCAATTTTGCTATTCTCTTTTGCAAGGATCCTAAAGATACTACAGATTAAATGAATTAGCAAAGAGTGAGAATCTTAGATAAGGCTCACTATTACATTAAATCTGCCATGGATAATATTTCCCATTTGCTTTGGCTACAAAACACTAGGGTATTTAATATCATTAGAGAGAAAGGACCCCACAGCTCAGGCAAATTAAATGTGGAAAACAAAGGCAAAATTCTGTCTATAGCAGGTGCTAAAAGACTGGATTTTTAAAAATTAGGTCTTATATTTACATAAGGGGATGGTTCGACCCTCCTCTCAATTATCCAGAAATTGGGTAAGATAATTGATCAAAGGGAATATAAATTCAAGTCCCTGAGAGCAGCTGGTGTTTCACAGCCCATGTGTAAGATACCAAGGAAACCTTCAAAACAGGAAATATCAGACTCAACTCGAGAGAGTCGAGCTGTGGTGAATTTGTACTTTTCGGTTTTGCACAATGATTTACAGATGTCTTCTGAAACCCGTGGCCGAGTGAGGGCGGCTTGGGCCGCACTCACCCTTCGCTGGACCTAACCTTGCAGGCAGAGAGAGCAGGAGAGGCCCCATGGAGCTGCTTAGCCGCTGCCCCAGCGGATGAACTGGTGGGAAAGGTGTTTCAAATTATTCTCTCCTTAAGCGAAAACAGCTCCACAAAGCCATCGGTTTAAAAAGTACTTAAGCATCTGCTCTCATTGAGTGTGTTTGGTTTGGTTTTACTTCTCCAATCAGGGCCACATGGGATGGCACAGTCAAAGCTGTGAGGTCTACTCCTGTCTTAACATGAGGAGAATTTATGCCCCTCAGCCCCCTTAACACCGCAAGATGCCAAGGGCATAAACTGTCACATTATGTAAGGAGCATTGCAGTTTTATCAGTGACAAAGAGCTGCACCCTTCCATGGCTAAAACCTGACACGCAATTTCTCACTCTGGGGAACTTTTTTCCAACAGGGGGAAAAAATTGTTGGCTCCAAAATCTTACACACCATATTCCAGCAATTCAGTTTAAGAAAAAAAAGAAAGAATGAAAGAAAAAAGGTTAAACAGGTTGGCAGCAGGTCAAAAATATCACCATTCTGATTTTTATGAATGTTTAAAATTTGAATCTGGGTTTGTTTTCTGAGTGCGGGAGCCTTGGGCCCAGAGCCAGCCTGAGAGGCAGCAGCCCCCATTCAAAGACTCTTCTCCCCAGCGTCGCCCCGTTCTGTAGCTGGAAGGCCAGTGTGAGGGTGAACTCCCCATAGTCTGAGGCTTCTGGAAACACAATCACAAACATAGCCTCCACTCCAGCCTGTTAGCAGCACAACTGTAATCATATCTATCGTGAAGAAGAGAAAAATAACGCAGGAAAAGGGGACATAACTAATTTCAGCTAGTAGATTCGACAATCATCTTTGTTCCATGAAATGAGAATGCTTGCTCTTTCTGCGAGAAATCTCCCCATAATACTAATCCATATTAATCTATCAGAGGATGATTATTCACACACAAAAAATGGATTCTTGGCTTTACAAAATGAACCACGAAGATACACCTCAGAAAGCAAAGCTTCAGTGGTTATTTCAAGTACTGTTTATGGACATAAATCAGAAATGCCTCTCAGAAGGACAGTGTCAGTCACAGACAAAATTCGACTGGCTTCACCAAAAATGTATTTTTTGCATACAGCTTTCTGGGAATGTCATCTGTCGCATAAAGATGCCTATGGTGACGCCAAGAGTCCCCTTAATACCCTAAACAATGTTTTTCAAAGTATGGTCCATCACAGCTGAATTACACCAGGAGCTTGTGAACAATTCAAATTCCTGAGCCCCAACTTAAACATGCAAATGGAATCCCGGGCAGTGCCCTGGATCTGCATTTTAAACACTCTCTGCCAAGTGATTAATTTTGATAAAGTTTGAGAAGTGCTTCCCAAAAGCAGAGCACCTGCTGGCGGTATAAGGGGATACATTTAGATGAACTCCCCCTCAACTTGGAGGAATCTGTGCAGACAGTAAGTGCCTAGTAAATCTTATCCTTGTTGTCATTTGGAATGCGCATTTAAGAGCCTTCTGACAGTTAGGGCATCCTCATGGAAACCTGGCCACACCTTCCAACTACACAGCACTTAACACCCACAGACCTTGTCTGAAGGCTCTTCTCTTACCGAGGACATTTGAAACTACTTGAAAGCGAGATCTGCATCTCGCCAAAAATGACGGTGGAGGCACCATCTTCGCCTCCTGTGTCTGAGTCTGTGTCAATTGCTCTGTTTCTTAGTGCCTTTCTTGTGGTCAGCCATAGGCATGACATATAATGAAGACAAAGTTTATAAATGGAATTTTACTAAAAAGGGAGGCTTAAACCAAAGGAGGACTTCAGGCTTAGACTGAATACAGTTGCAGAAAGCTGTCATCCAGAAAGAGTGGCTCATTCTCATCTATTCTTCAGAGTTGACTGGATGTAGCAGACAAGTGACTCTGGTCTGCAGGAAATCCTAGAAGCAAATAGGACCTCGGCCCACATGTTTGAGGGGTGCTGCCCTTATTTAAACAGTCTGCTTCAAAATGGGAATGCTTATTTTTATTTTTTGATCTTTCAGCTAGTAATTTTGATGGATTATGAGAACAGAAGCTAAATGTAATAAGGGGTCTGAACAAAACCAGACTTGTTTTTTTGAAAAAGGAAATGGAATATAAAGTAACTCATTTATCCCCAAATTGAGTCTCTAAGAAGCCATCTTATCTGCCACAAATCAGGCCTCATAAACAATTTCTAATATCTGTGTTAGCGTTTTCTCTCTCAGGGGGAAGTGTAAAAATTATCCCAGTGAAGTTCTGAAAACCTATATTTACAGATGTTAAAAATCGGAAGAATGTTTTTGCCAAGACTCTTCAGGAGGACTTGTCAGCCAAAGCAAATAGAAAAATGAAAGAAAAAATTAAAAGCTCTCAAAGGGTCGGATTACAAAGGCAATAGAAATGGCAAACTACGGGAGAAGTGAGAAAGGTAGAGACAAGTGACAAATACTGTTACTAAAAGTCTTAAGCAGCACATGCTACAGAAGTACACAAATTATATATATAACAAGTTTTTAATTCAAATAACCAATTTTTATCCAACACCTACTATGTGAAAGAAACACTGCTAACTTGCAGATGAGTATTAGGGCTGCATATTTAAATTTTATTTCCTTTATAAGAGCTCATTGTGTTTTGATATATGCCATGAATCAGGTCATGATGTCACTCTGAGATACACGACAAAATGCAGATTCACAAATTTGAAGCATTTCTTGGAGGCAAATTGTATAAATCTTGGGTATGGTCAAGACACAACATACCAGAGAGAAATAAGGATTGCTTTTGTGGTTATGTCTACTCTGTGTTCCAGAATCAGAATCAAATAAAGTCTACCAAATAAGGTGTCCATATGTTTATCCACCTACACCTAACTAGTATGTTCTTTAACTTGGGACTACATGGATATTGCCAAAGGATAGTGAAGAATGACTGGGCCCTAATTCTATAATGAGAATTATATATAACATAGGTGTATAGGTATACTTATGTGCAACAAACTTTAAAGTTTAATAAAGACAAATACGTCTAAAGTAGAGACATATGGTCAAGAGTAATAGCCATGAGGTCATTATCTGGTTGCCTTGGTCATTGGTGTATCCACAGCATTCAACATTGTGCCTGACTTAGGCTAGATACTCAGCAAACTTTTGCAAGATAAACAAATGAAAGAATGACTAACTGAATGAATGAATGAATACCTACTGGAAAGTTATAAGTAGTTAATTGGAACAACACTCGGTCTGGAGCACGGATTCACAACTGGCATGGGCTTATGTGACTCAGTAGTGCTGTAGCCAAGAAGACAGTCCATGTGGGCAGGAGATGGGCTACATATGGAGAGACTGAGCAAATAAATATGTCAAGGATAATGGGAGCCAGGTTTCTCACTGTTGCAAAAGAGACCTACAAATATGGAAAGGGAGTTAGCTAGAATAAAGTATGTAGTGTTAGACTGAAATTGTGAGTATCAGTGTGAGCTCATAGTTTTTAAGATAGATGATAGCTGGTTAGCCAGCTAGCTAGATAGATAGTTAGACAGAGTATCCTAATTCTGTCTGCTAAGAAGACCTAAAAGCAATGACACTCCAGTAACAATGAGCACAGTTAGAGCCCATATCTTGGTTACTAAAAGGAATCAAAGCTCCTTGAAGAAACGGCTGGTTCCAGAGAAGGTATAAAATGAGCCTGAAACATCTTTTTGTACCAGAACGTAGAAAAGTACTCAAAAGATGACGGAGACTTCTCCAAAAGACACAGGAGCCAGCTTGAGGAGACTCTTAATGGCCAAGTCTGGAACAATTTGAACAACAAAATAAATAATGCTGGTAATTGATTATAGCACATTGAATAAAATAGGAATCCATGATCCCATAGTTATATAAGTAACAAGGGTGACATTTAAGCCAATATCTGAATTAGACGAAGAAGCTACTGAATGAGAAGAGAATTCCAGGAGTGGGAACAACTAGCTCAAGGGTTCCTTGGTTAAGATGACCTTGGCGTGTTTGAACAGAGAAGGACAGTGTGGCTGAAGAATGCAGAGTGGACACAGGAAGAGTCTTTGAGACAGATGGAGAGATTGACCAAGTGTAGACCAGGTACAGTTTATAACCAGCACAAGAAGGTTAGATTTTATTCCCAATGTCAGAGGAAGGCTTTGGAAAGTTTTAAGCATGCTCTGATTTACATATTTTTAAAAACATCTCTCTGGCTGCTGCGTAGAGGAAGGATTATAATAGTGGAAGAATGGAGGCAGAGAAATTAATTGGGAAGTTATTGTAGTTGTTCAGGCTAGAGAGGGCGATGGCATGTGGTAGAGTGGTAGTATTGGGGATGGAAAAAGTGGGCAGTTTATGGGTGTATTCTGAAGGATGTGCTGACAGGTCTTGCTGATAGATTTGACATGGAATGGCAAAGAAAAGAGAAAATGAAGATAATTCCTAGATTTTTGGCTTCAGCCGCTAAGTGGATGACGGGGCTACTTACTGAGATGGGATGATTGGGAGAGAAGCAGATTTGGGGAGTAAGTAAAATATCTACAGTTCTGCTCCAACAGCCATGAGAAGTTTGAGCTCCCTATCAAACATCCACATGATCATGTCAGATAGACAGTTGGCTATAGAAAATCTGAAATTTCAAGTAAAGGTCAGAGCTGGAGGCGCAGATTTGGGAGTCATTGGTGTGCAGGTTATACTGAAGACCTGAAAGTTAGAAGAGATCACCCAGAGGAAGAAATATTGCTTGGGATTAGAAGAGGGCTCAGGAATGGGCTCCAGAAACCTCTGGCATTTAGAGATCTATCAGGGAGGAGGAGCCAGCAAAGGAGACAGAGAAGGAATCGCCAGCGAGGTAGGAGGAAGACCAGGAGTATGTGGCATCACGGAAGTCAAGATTTACTTTTTTAAAAGGATTTCAAAAATGAGGAAGTGTCACATAAGACCACTCAGTTTGGTAACCTGGAGGTAACAGTGCCCTTGACAAGAGCAGTCGCAGTAGGAGTAGCGGAGACAGAAACCCCACTAGACTGAGTTAAGCAGAGAATGTGAGACAGGAAGTGGAGACAGCAGTTGTAGCAACTCTTTAAAGAGGACCGCTACGAAGGGGGATGGAGAAATGGTACAGAAGCTGGAAGAATAAATGGAGTCAAGGAAAGTTTGTTTTTTATTTGTTTTTTAGACAGGAGATACTAGAGCACATTTTTCTGCTCTAGTTTTGTATCCCCTACACAAAGTAGGGCCATTTGTGATGCAGGGATGCAGGAGAGGAGACATTGGCAGGAGTTAATGAACTGAAAAGTAAGAGGACAGATAGAGAGTACCAATAAGTCTTTGATAGGATGCAGCAAGGACACTTTATTATGATATACAGAGGGAGGGAAAAGGGTACTGCTAGACTAACTGGTGAAAAAATAAGAGAATTATTTCCTGGCTGCTTCTGCTTTCCCAGTGAAGAATGAGACAGGGTCACGAGACAAGAAATAGGGAGCAGGTGAGGAGGAGAAGGTACGAAACAGTAATTTTGAAGAGTGGGAAAATGAAGTGAATATGATCGCTGCTATGTTGAACATCCATTTGAGATTTGAGAACAAGAGTTTACAGTAAGAACAGTCAGCACGGTTGTGAGTTTTTCTCCAGCCATGTACTAGCTCAGACTAAGGAGTTATGGTTTTAACCAGGACTGGGACTCTGCCAGCCAAGTTCAGTGGGGATGAGTATGCAAGAATTCAGGGTGTTAATAACGTCCATTATGATGAAACATGGCATTTAGGCTAGATATGGAGGGAAGTGAGGGCCCTAGGGGACGTGATCAAAAGTGATGGTCAGGGGCCGGTCCAGTGGTGCAGACATTAAGTTCACACATTCTGCTTCAGCAGCCCAGGGGTCACTGGTTCAGATCCTGGGTGCGCATATGGCACCGCTCGGCAAGCCATGCTGTGGTAGGTGTCCCACATATAAAAAAAAGTGGAGGAAGATGAGTACAGATGTTAGCTCAGGGCCAGTCTTCCTCAGCAAAAAGAGGAGGATTGGCAGCAGAGGTTAGCTCAGGGCTAATCTTCCTCAAAAAAAAAAAAAGTGATGGTGGGTCAATGGTTTGGAGAACACGACAAGGTGGATGAACTGCTAGTGAGTTCTAGAATAAGTGAGCTAAAGGACAGAAGGAGGGGGTCAAGAATGTGGTCTTGGGAGTGAACAGCCTTAGAAGTGAAAGAACAGATCATTGGAGGTGAGATGGTTGAAAAACTGTGAGGCCAGCTTTAATTATAAGATAAACTCATTCAAAATTTGATAACATCTCAGCTTGCTAAATGGACTCTCTTTTTCCACGTTTATCTACTCCTTTCAAAGTTGAAGATGAATAATTAGAAAAGAATAAGACATAAGGTAAATAATCAGAAAAAAATTTAGTCCTATTAAGTAAGTAGTCCTGAATTTTTAAATCTGTTAATTTTGTTTTGCCCAGTAACCCAATTTTTCCCTACAGAACCCTTTTCTCAAGCAACACACTTTGGAAAATGCTAACTTAATGCTTTTGGTTAGGACAGCACACAGATCTTTGTAAAAGTTACTCTATATCTCCCTGGCAGACCAGTTGGTTAGAACATAACTTTTTCTTTTTTTTTTTTCTGAGCTTCATAAACGGATAAAACGATTTACCCAGTTTGTGTTGGCCTCACCAAAACTGAGAACGAAATCCAGTTTCCACATCTTAAACCAAAGAATCATTGATAATCAAAATGGGGTTTTAATTGACTGCTAATGAACTTCACAAATATTCAGCTATTTTCGGTGCCAGCTTCTTGACGTGTGACACAGGGTCCCATGCTCAGAAGGGGGCCCACATTTGGGGCTTTAATGCTCTGTGATCATCATCTTGAAAATTCTTAATAATTTTATTTTTGAAGGTGTTTTTTGTAAGTGAAGTCCTATGAAACCTTCGCCAGGGTTTGGAGCCCCTGCTCACAGGCAGCCCCTCCTCCCATCTCCCCCCTGACTCCCCGCAAAAGGGCTGTCTGCCGGCTGTCCTGCTCCTCCAGCCCCACCCAAGGATCTCTGTCAACCCCCACCCCAGACGGGGGAGCTAAACACAAGCACAGGGAGGGTCAGAGTCAGAGACGCACTTACGTGCACCAAGTCACAGGGAGGGTCCCCAGGCATCTGGGAGGGTCTGCACTCCCGAGGGAGTATCCTCGTGTTTGAAAGGAGGTGTGTCATTAGATAGCAAATAAAGAACATCATGATAGGCTGAGAGAGGCACACACGCAAAAGAAAGGAAAAAGCTTTTTTCCTGCTTTTCAGACAAGTGGCCCTGCAGTTTCATTTTGTACTGTGCCAGCAAATTATATAGACAGCCCCAGCCATTCGGTATGTATAATGATGATGACAAGGATGATGACGAAGATGATGATGATGAAGATGATGAAAAGGCAGAGGAAAAGGATAAGGAAAAATAGGAGGCAGACAAAAAGAATGCTTTTTATTAAAAAGCTAATACTTTTATAGCACTTACTGTCAGGCAGTGTTCTGAGTGCTTTATATATTTTGACTTATTTAATTCTCTCGACAATCCTTTGCAATAAGTACTATGATTGCTCCATTTTACAGATGAGGAGAGTGAGGCCCAGAGAGGTTAAGTAACTTCCCTGGGGTCTCCCAGGTGGTGAGTGGCAGTGCCAGGATTAGCACCCAGGTAGTCTCTCTCCACAGTCTGTAATTCTCGACTTTCCCATTTCACTTCTGTGTATTATATATCAATTATATACTCTTGTACCTGCATCTTTATTAATCCCGAAAGATGTTACTTTTATATAGGACTTTCAGAATATGAATCCACTTTGCTTACATTTGCCTTCCCACACATAAAACTTTAATTATTTATTTCTTAATTTAAGGATTGTCTTCCGCTTTAGTAACCCACAATTAATGGAAGTGTTGAATAATCTTGACTCTGGAGTGTGAAGTGAGAGTTCTGATATTTAAAATAGTATCTTTGCTTAAATAGACAACAAGCATAGGCAAGCATAATTTATTCCTCACCAGTAATTATCTCAGCTGAGGATATGGGCCTGCACTTGACCTGAAACCTTCATATAGAGCACTCTTCACCACATTTCCTAAATTCTGGAACTGGGTATTTACGCAAGACAGGGTCTTGATGCAAATAGGCCATTAGCACTCAGGTAGGCTCCGGGGCTGTAATTCAGCAGCGGAGAAGGGAAGCTGGGCAAGGAAGTCCGTGAGCTCGACTCCTACGTGGTCAATGTTCTCGTTTACGTTTCTTTCCAAACTACTGGCTTTTCTCTCTGCAACCACCAGCTTCCCTGGACGGGCTCCTCTGGGGTTTAAGGCCTCTGGATTCGCTTTTATGGGAATAACATAACCTCTTTGAGAAAGGAATCATTTCCTCATCAGACATCCACGCCCTTTATAATCTATGTTGGACACAACGGATTGGTGCTACATCAAGAATATATTAAAGAAAAAAAATTTGTACTGAAAAGACTTTATAAAGGGGAATTATTTCCATTAGAATAAATATTAAAAAGTGTAGCTACATTGCCAGACCTCTTCCACCCAGAAGCTTTTATCAATCAACACTGTCTCCAAACACATGGGAGATAACACCTGAAACAGACTATGTAAATAATAAATGAAGAAGCAAACACCAGAGGCGATCCCCCTGAGTAGGGTGGGTTGGGCAGTGGGGAAGGGTAGGGTGGAGGGTTCAAGAACATCCACCTCCACCAACTCCAAATGTACACCCAGGAGGCACAGGGAGATTGAGAGCTGGAAGTGACCTGAAGGTCCAGCCTCCTCTTTATCCTTTGTTCAGAGAGTAACAAAGAAAATACTGTCTACCTTCTGTTAGGAATCTTGAGAATCACAAGATAAGACATCCTCACTCTTTTACCCAAGGCTGTCCTGCAACTTACCAACATTGAGAGGTAAAAATACTCCAAGTTATGGGTAAAGGTCTCCTCCGTAACTGAGTAACACAAGTGAAGAATAAATAAGGCATATAGGGATTAATCTGTAAGACATCCAACGCTTTTTAGCCTCACCAATGAGTTATTCAGTTGCTCCTTGACCCACAGGCCTTCTATATGGACCAAGTAATATGGCAGACCTAATATAGGGTGCCATCTTCTTCCTTTTGCTCTCCTGAGGTTTTACCTTATGGCTCCTTGTCCTTTCCAAGCTAGGGCCCAGGTCTTGAAGTATGTTCTAGCCTCTGACCTCAAAGAAACTAGAAAACAGGATAGGAATGACCTCATGTGTCAGCCCACCAACTGAATCAGCACATTTTATGTACAGATAAGCTGGTCTCCTTTAGTTGAATTGATTGAAATGCTACAGATAACAACATCAGTCTAGAATTGGAATCTGTTAAGTAGATAATGTTTGGAAGGACTTGTCTGACACTTTTCATTTTTCTTCCCCCATAATCATTTCAAGGTGATATGTTATCAATTTGCAAAAGCCTAAGCAATTAGATTTTTGTGAACCGAGAAATTTCTCCCTCTCCAATACACCAGCTTAAAATTTAGAATGGTATCATGCGCCTCTTCTATGAGTCCAGTATTTAACTCTATACAATTAAATACAGGACATTTTTGGCACAATCCCTGGACAAGAAACTGGCTCTGCCTCTCCGTCTCTCTCAGTCTGAATGTGTCCCCTAGGTCAAGCCAAGTGCTCCAGCTCTTCTCTCAGGGAAGTTTGAGGATGAGGCATCGTGGTGGGAAAGTGAGGCCCTAAGGAGAGTCAGTGAGGTTGAAAATACTTATATTGTTAATCATACATTTTTTGAAATAAATAATACTTTCATTTTCTATTTAACACAATAGTATTTCAAGTATTTGAAACTGAGAAAAAGAATTGCACATACTCTTACAAATAGCACCTATTCATTTCTGCAACACACTTTTTTCTGGAATGGATATTTCTAGAACATCTGCATTTTGCTTGCTGAGGCATCATTATTGCCTCCTGTTCTTGGAACCAATACATTGCAGATTGGCTATATCAATAATACGACATTCCCGTATCACACTGAACATCCCCCTGTGGTAATCTGAACTGAGGGAACGAGCTTTATATTAGAGAATTTATAGAAAAGAAACATAGACTATGGTAGATTGGAATGTCAGAACCTTTCCAAACAGAAAAAAAATTCCTAGGGATAAATACAAGGAATGTCTGGCAGGTTTTAAAACTAGATAACTTCATTTATCTGGAAAAAGTTGGCTAGAAATATTAAGAATTTATTTAAAAATACCACTCTTATAGTATTACTGGCAAATTCCAGAAATGTATTTGAAACTTTCAAAAAATGGTTTAAAGAGTCTTAAGTAGATTCTGGGTCCAATTTTCCTCTGCTAATGGTTCACTTTGCCTTGTCAATAGAGACCAATGCTCCAAATGTTGAATGACCGTCTACTCTGCGTATTTAGTCAGTGCTGTGGTGACCCCATGTGGGACTCAAGAAATGGGAGACTCAATCCTCCTTTTGGTACTTAAAACTGAAATGAAGAGATTAGCGTGACCCATACAGAACAATTATCTAAAACACACTGTACATTATAATTAATAAACATGTACTGAAGACTTACTAATGTGTAATGCCCTGTGCAAAATACTTTACATGCATCACCTAATTCAATCCTTGCAATAAGACAACGAAGGAGGAGGAGAAGGAAACTGAAAGTCAGAAAAGTGAACTAACATGCCCCGCAGCACATAACTGCAGACTGTGAAGCTGAGCTTCAAACCATGTCTGTCTCAAGAAGGACAAAGCCGTTGCTCTCGGCTCCTGTAATCTGCCTCCTAATGCACACAGCACAGCAGCAGCTATTGGTGCTCCAGCAATTTGGAGATGCAGGAAGTCAAAGGTATTAGGAAGTTGCTCTTCCCCTTGCCCACCCAAAGTTTGTTTTGAAGTCTGAAGTTTTGTGCTTTGAAATTTGAAGTTTATGGGATGCCCAGGTGGAATAAAGGAGAAACCAGCTGATTGCTTTCTGACACATAGGAAACAACAGCCAGAAGTCCATCTCTGATTCAAAGGTGGTCACTGCTGTGCCAACTCTGGTTTCACGGTGGTGGGGATTTCTCCACATTACACCATCATAGGGTAATCTGAACCCTGTTCACAGCATTTCCCAATCTTTTCAAGTGAGGTGCCAATTTAGCCCTCTGCAACAGGGAAAAACTGAATGAGAGACAAAGAGGCAGAAAGAAGAGAATCATCGGATAAATACCATCGGGGAGGAGATGGAAAGGATCTTATAGAACACGGGATCTCCTTTTGTTCCTGCCAAAAACCCATGTGGATGTCAATTCCATAAGTATGTCAGCCTCTTAAATCATGACTGATCTTCTGAACGAAAAGCTAGCATTTTATGAGCGGCAAAGTCATATTTATTGTCGGCCCTGCTCTGGCCAGCTCTTTCAACAACTTTGCAAGACGAGTATTATTATCCCCATTTTAAAGATTAGGATATTGAGGCTCAGAGAAGCCCCAGGCACCCAGCTGCCTTCTACCACATGCATTCTACACTGTGAATCAACAAGTAATTTTAAAACTATTTTTAAACGTAACCACAGCAACAGCTGTTGATTCAACTATGCTGGACTAAGCAGCAGAAATATCTGCTATAAAATAGTAAGTAACTCTGCCAGTTATGTGCTAAGATGAAATACCCCAGTTGAGTTAATCTTTGCAACCACATCCTGGGGACTTCCCAGGCCTTGTCGCTAAGCTAAAGCCAGCCTGGTGGCAGGAGTGACATGAGATGCCCGCTGTACAAAGACATTGCCAGGATCTGGCTGTGTGTTTCTATAGCATTCGTTGGCTCCTAAGGAAAACAACATTTAACTCCCAAGGTCCCGATCCTGATTGATTTTTCTCTTTCTTTTCTCTCTCCTTTCAGATCCAAAGTTAAATGATAAGCTATTACTGACACAGCCTCTTTCCCTGGCCCAGCAGTGTCCAAGGTAATCTTTTGGGCTCAGGTTTTCCCAGGCATTGTCAGGCATCTCTGTGGCTCCAGTAACTCCTGTGTTTGTCTGCAATTGCTCCAGGCAGATGCCTGAAAATCACTCACTGACAGATTTATGTTCATCAACCTCTGAAACGCCCTCCGCCCCCACTCCAAAACCATATCATACTTGCGGGGGAAAAAGGACTTGGAGGCCAAGCGCACCAAGTCCTTTCAAGCACATGCAAAGCTAAGACACGGAATTGCAATGGCATTCAGCCCGCCTGCCCTCCCTCGCTACATTTCCTTATAAACCCCAGGCTCCTCCGCAACACGCTTTTCCCTGGCCTGCTTTCTTCCCAAGATCTGGAAAGACTTGGGTCTCTGGGTTTTGAAACAAGATTAAAAGGTCTCTTTTACAGCACTTGCGGAAAAACTCCTCAGAGAAAACGTGGTTGGCAGGTAGAAAAACCGAGACCTGTCTCCTTGAAAATCACAGCTGTGTTATCTTTTTCCTCCACTGATCGCTTCCAGATTATCGTTCGGGGCAACCAGCCAGTCAGCCAGTCCTCCGTGTCACAGAGCCTGTCTCTGGCTACAGCTCATTTCTCCACGGAAGGGAACACGTTTGAAGAGGTGTAGCCGGCGATGTGCAGAGCCCAGGGAAGGAAGACTGTGAGTGTTAGCTGCCCTTGCCACAACAAGTCCGCACACGAAGGTGAGTCAAGAGCTGGTGCAGGCAGGAAGTTTACCAAGCCTCCAGACGAGGCTAAACACAAAAGATTCCTTTCTGAGAGGAATGAGGATTGAAATTGCTGGGAAAAATAAAATAAAAACACACCCTGTGTGAACCTCACAATGATGAAATCTGTTGTTGGAGAACAGAACGCTTTATTCAGTGTCTCCCGCCTGCTTTTGGCGATCATGTTCTCTGCAGAGCCCTGTGGAAGCATCCTCTTCTTCAGGATTCTCCGGCATCTGGCTATCGCTCAGGTCGGACCCAGGAGAGTCATTCACAAAAGGCAGCCACCTCTGCTTTGGATAACCGGGGCAAACAGCCCTCACTGAGACTTCTCCAGAAAGTGTGGCCAGACTGGTCCAAAGTCTGTTCAACGAAGTTCTTTAACCTGGCAGCATAGTGGGAACAGAGGCTTATGGGGGAAAGATCTGTGCTGTATTCCCTGTTCTTGCTGACAATGCAAATGAATTGTGCCCCCAGGAAGTCACTGTTTTGGCAAGAATCATCAGGAATTGGCAGACACACACAACCAATGTACATGCCATACCTACTATGGGCTGGGACCACACTATGTACCAAGGACAAAGTCTCTCCTACTGCTTTAAAGAGCTTCCATTAGCAGCTCCCAAACTGTGCCCTGAGGGATACCAGGTCCCACAGAGTGTTGATAGTCTTGTCATGAAAATAAGCTCCTATCACTGCAATAAGTTTAGAAAATGCTTACTTAAATAGAATTGAACAGGTTTCATTACTGTGGGGCCCTTCACAGCCCTTAATGTGTTAACGCGCCTGTTAGCAGCATTGCCAAATGTATTGACCATAGGGCCCTTTTTTTCACAGCATACGTCTTAAGGTCTCCTTGGACACCAGCCATCCAGGACACACGGATTGGGAAGAACTGCTATCAGCTCTCAGTAACATCCTCTCCAGGAATTGACCATCTGGTTTTCTTCTCCTTGGGGTAGATGTGTCACTGCTCACTGACCCTCACCCCAAAGTGTCCGAACTATTACAGAGACACTTGTTGGTCACTAGGCTGTGTGTGTTGAGTGTTCACATATAGCATCACATTCTATCTCACAACAATCTACGGGGCAGGTGTTACTCTCCTGCTTTTGGTGGACAATGAAAATGAAGCTCAGAGACGTTAAGTTCACAAAGGAACGGTGCTTTAAAGCCCTGTAACCTAGCGGGACCAAGATTCGCACCTTACAACCCACAGCAAGAAGTCAACGATCTTAGCTTAGGCCAA
Organism: Equus quagga; assembly: GCF_021613505.1. Classification (NCBI taxonomy): domain Eukaryota; kingdom Metazoa; phylum Chordata; class Mammalia; order Perissodactyla; family Equidae; genus Equus; species Equus quagga. Next base: position 84,037,643 of record NC_060274.1, on the reverse strand, counting down.
GGGGTGATGATGGGTAATGAGGACAGCGTCGTCTCCAAGAGAAGAACGCCCAGTTGCCTAATACTTAAATTTCCACCCCTTTGAATGCAAAAGGACACTGTCATTTCACCTTAAAGTGTTTTCCTAAAACATGTCTGATTGAATAAGCCTGTTGTACCTCTAATTATCAATTAGGATTTTTCACCAAATATGAACAAAACCATGTCCATGATCTTTCCTCACATAGCTACAAGAATCAGCAGGGTAGCCTCTCTTCACAGACAGCAGATACCTGCTCTTTCCTTGGAAACGTGGCTATGTTCCCTTAAAAATGAGGCCCTGGCTGAAGCTCCACTAAAAATTCAGCCCCTAATCATTCTTTTCTGAAACTCTCTGCAAACTTTTATGGGGGTTGCTTTGGCATAGCCAGTATTTTTTCAGTGGTGTCAAGGTTTTGTGCTTACCTATTCCTACTAAAATTATGCATTTTTGCAGTTCCCAATAAAACTCATTGTATGGTATGCTAGAATAAATCTCAAAATCTCCCTGAAGTGCTAGAAACTTTCAGATATATGTCTATTAAATTTTTATTTCTTGAGCAAGTTGTGTGTGTGCCAAAATATGCATTTCATTGCTAGAATGGCCATAAGTACACAGAGCTGTGGTAGAACCACGGAGGAGTACTGACCCGTCCATCACTAAAAATCCATAGCCATTGAGCTGGGAGTGGCTATTCCAGCCTTCCAAAGGAATTCCTGAAGGGCTGTTCACCTGGGTATCTCCCATTCCTCAAACACATTGGGCACTCAAAATACGTTTGTTCAATTGAAGTTATCCCAGGAACAGAAGATCAGACTTTTCCCCCTTAGAATACTTTAAGGTTTTAACTATACTTCCAGAGTATCAATACGGTCAGGTTTTCTTTTAGCCTTAGAATAGTGAATCACAAACCAAAGCTAATAAAAATGTTTTTTGTTAAGACAAGGATGAATAATTTTTAACTCTACTGTCAAAGAGGCAAGACAAAAAGCCCATAGGTAAAAGGGGTAGGAAGATAGATTTCAGATTAATATCAGAAAGAAATTTCTAGCAGATTAAGTATGTCAATGCTACAAGCTATCAGAAAATGGGTGACTAGGTTCATGAGGCAGGAAGTTCCCTGTTTCTAGAGGGAGTCAAACATTGTCTAGATCAGTGGTTCTCAAAAGCATGGTCCCCAGACCAGCAGCGTCACCATTACCTGGGGACATGTTAGTAATGAAAATAATCAGGCCCCACCCCAAACCTATGACTCAGAAACTCTGGGGCTGAGGCTCAGCAGTATGGGTTTTACCAAGCTTTCTAGGTGATTCTGATGCCTGCTAAAGTTGGAGAAATACTGGCCTAGGCTACCACTTGGCAAGAATAATGCAAAGAGTATTCAACCAGCAGATGAGTGATTGGACTGAATGGCTATTCAATCCTGTAATTCCACGAGTCTGATAAGGTTCTCCGGCCTGCCTTATTTCCTTTGTTGGAAATGAGGAACCAACAGCTTAGCAACACAGGTCTGATCCCTGGGCAACATCTGAATTATGTAAAGAAACTAAAATCTATTAGCACAACTGTTATAAACCCTGATATTCAAATCTCCTGAGCAGCTTTAAAAAAATACTAATACCTGGTCACTAGGAATCTCTGGAGACGGGGGCACCCCAGGCCTACCGTTTACCAGGGACTTTCATAGTAATTATCTCATTTAGTCTCCACAATAATCTTATGAGATAGGTATATTACCAGCTCCATTTTTACAGGTGAAAAGTGACGATTAAACTGGTTGAGTAACTTGTCCAAGTTTCCAGAGCCAGGAAATGCCTGAACTGGGATTCAAACCCAAGTCTCAAGACCCACATTCTTCCTCCTCCACCCACTTCCTTCCTCCTTCTCATGTCAGAGACTGTCTGGGTGCTCCTGGTCCCTCAAGCCACCATGCTGCCCTCTGGCTGCACAGCTCTTATCACAGCAGCCCACCACTCATACCCACCGTTTCTGGCAACTCTACCATTCTCTACCCTCCCCTCTGTGAAATCTTGGTGGTGGGTGTTTTATTCCCTCACAAAGATGCTTTCCGTTGGCTGCCCTCAAACCCGCCCTCTATGAGCAAAATAAGAGGCTGCCTTTAGGCTGTGATATGAGGGCAGCCAGAAGGCGCTCATAAGCCAGCTGGGCACTGGCGCCTCAAAATTCTCCTTGTCTATCATTTAGCTAAGTATTTTCATCCAGTGAAAGGGAAATGATCCCAAAGGAGGACAACATTAAGTTGGTAACAGCCAATTGTATCTTAGAGTCTAATTCACTCATTAGATCTTTTCCAGACTCTAAAGAAGTTCTCTCCGTGAGAGAGAAGAACAAAGGGATACAGAGCACAGGGCCCTTTCAAGGACTGACTTTGAAGGAGGTGGAGGGACGGGGTAACAGCCAAGAGCACCATGGGAAATACAAAGGGCCTGTGGGAAGGGGCCACAAAAGCAGGGAATGGTCACTGAAAAGGGAGGGAAGAGGACAGCAGAGACAGAGAGATTCTGGTCAACTATTCCCTGCTCTGGTTGTTTTGGTCAGGGTCTTTAATTACACGCAACAGAAGTCCAGAGAGGGGCTGTAGCTTGCCTGAGATCACACCGGCCAGGCGCCGGCAGAGCCAGAACCAGCTCCCAAGGCTCCCGCCTTCGTGTTTTCTGATAAATGTGCCTTAACACGGAACTAAATCAAAGTCAGTGGGAAACTGAGGAAATTAAAGAAAGGGACCGAGCACATCAGTGGCTGCACTAATTTTCTGTGGTAAAATATAAAGTACATTCTATGTGACCAAAAGTTTTCCAAAATTGAAAAGGAAGACAGCTCCAAAGGTCTGCTTCTGATCACTGTTCCACGAGACGGGGATAGATTTTCAAGGCGCTGCACAGGATTTTAACCATAACCACTCAGTCCCCATTGGTTTCAATGATGTGGCCACAGCGAAAACTCTGCATATGTCTGTGAAAATAGGTCCAAAAGGCCAAAGAGTCCAAGAAAAACGAACAGAGAGAGAGAAACAGTACCTGCCTTTCTTAGGAGGGAAGCCAATTAAGGGGTGCCTGATCACAACGCTATTTGCATTGTCTCCTTAAATGCAGCTCAGGCGCACCCTCACTGGCCTCACAAGAACACTTTTTGTCTGCATTTAAAATGATATCTGTCCTTTAAAAGAGATTAAAGAGACATAACAACCAAATGTCACCTGTGGAATCTGATTAAAATAAAACAACAGTGAACAGATTTTTTTTTTTCCTGAGGAAGATTCGCCCTGAGCTTACGTCCATTGCCAATCTTCCTCTTTTCACTTGATGAAGATTCACCCTGAGCTAACACCTGTGCCAGTCTTCCTCTGTTTTGTATGTGGGTCACCACCCACCACAGCATGGCCACCCAGGAGTGGTGTAGGTCTGTGCCTGGGAATGGACCCTGGGCCACCAAAACAGAGCACATCAAACTTAACCACTAGGCCATGGGGCCAGCCCCAGTAAACAGATATTTTTGAGACATTTGGGAAAATTCTATTATAGCTGAATTTTAGATGATACAAAGTTCTTTTCATTAAATGTAACAATGACTTTGTAACTCTTTTTTGTGTGTCCATATATTTCAGAACATTGAAGCATGTAGAGGTGAAATGACACCATGTCAATGATTTTTAAAAATTCAATCAAAAAAGAGAGAGGAAGTGGGGCCGGCCCATGGCATAGTGGTTAAGTTCACATGCTCTGCTTCAGCGGCCCAGGCTTTGCGGGTTCAGATCCCAGGCACAGACCTACACACTGCCCATCAAACCATGTTGTGGCGGCATCCCATATACAAAACAGAGGAAGATGGGCACAGATGTTAGCTCCGGGACAATCCTCCTCAAGCAAAAAGGGGAAGATTGGCAACAGATGTTAGCTCAGGGCCAATCTTCCTCACAAAAAAAAAGAGAGGGAGGAGGGAAAAAGACTAGATGAAGCAAATGTGAGAAGATCTTACAACTGGGTAAACATACTTTTGTATATGTCTGAAATTTTATAATTAAACTCGTTACAAAAATATATATATAAATCTATAACTCTGCTCTTGTAATTAAGCCTGAGAGCAAAATTTCTGTCAAACTGTTAAAGTTTCACGTCTAAAAAGAAATGTTGGACCTTATGCAGTTCACTCCAGCCACCTCTGTTTCCCAGATGCGGGATGTGAGATCTTCCGAAGCTCTTCCAGCTCTTTGGGGGTTCAACTGGGACTGGAATCCGGGTCTCCACACTCTCAGCCCAGAGCTGCTGCACCAAACAGCCATCAAAAAAGTACAAAAATATTGCTTTCTAATCTTCATGTTATAAACTCTCAGACAAAGTACCTCTCTGTGATTATTTTGCAGGAGTAAATCTAGTCGAGGGACAAAGGAACACTTTGTTTCTCGTTCTGAGTAAATTTTTGCATTAAATGATTCTGTCCAGCCTTACCCCCACCACTGTCCCTTCCATTCCTCCCCACCCCCAGGACCCGCCGTGGTCCAGCGTCTTTGCATCCTCTGCTGCTCTCGAGCTCATGATGCACATTGAGGTGTGTGCGTCCACCCTCCCATGTCTAGTTCCTCCTGCTGGAGTCTGGCTTAGCCTCCAAGGCAGCACAAAACAGCCGCGTCCATGAAGTCCTTCATCCTCCAGTAGAGAGTGTTCTCTCCCTTCGCTGGACACCCCCAGCCCTTGGCGTGAGCCTCTGTTATAGTCCTTATCACCTTCCTTCTTTACGATTAAGCACATGTATATCCTGCCCTTTCGCTGTCTCAAGTCAGCCATGCTGAGACTGCAGTGGCAGAAATCAGAAGGGAAAAGGAGGGAGCCAGGACCAAAGAGATCCACACAGAGCCAGAAGCTATCGCCAGGGATGTGACTGGCTCTGAAGATGACAAGGGAGGGAGGTAGAGCTTTGAGTCAAAATCCAAATGTGATTTCCAGTGGGCATGAAGGAAGCCCGAGCTTTTCCTAGCTGGGAGAATCAGGATCGAAGAGGAGCCAGCCTCAGGGAGAAAAGCCTGGTAGGTGAGCTCTCCTGGCATTGGCAAAACGAAATAAGACAGCTCAGTAATTAGGTGGCCAGGCAATACCAACCAGGCCTTCAAACTGGGAAGCTGGTGAAGATGAAGCCGGATGTCAGCCAGGAGATCGGGATCAAGGACAAACCGGTACCCCAGCAGAATAAGGTAGGCAAGAATCAGGAGCACAAGCCAGAAAGCCAGGCAAACCAGCTGGGCATGTGTGGTGGGATCAGGAGAAAAGAGAAGGGCCGGAGGCTAAGGCTCTGTGGGCAGGTGCCCAGGCTTGTTAATGCCGCTCAGAGTTACTGAGCATATACTCAGCCAAATGCTGGAGATACAGGGAGTATTAGTCAGCATCCTCCAGAGAAACAGAACGAATAAGATTTGTGTGTATATAGAGAGAAAGAAAGATTTATTATAAGGAATTGGCTCATGCAATTACGGAGGTTGGCAAGTCCAAAATCTGCAGGGTGGGCTGGCAGGCTGGAGACTCAGGGAGCCAGTAATCCAGTTTGAGTCCAAAGGCAGTCTGCTGTAGGATTCTTTTTGCACTCAGAGTTCTATTTTTGTTGTCGTTGTTCTGTTCAGGCCTTCAACTGATTGGGTGAGGCCCACACATCCAATTGTGGAGGGCAATTTGTTTTACTCAAAGGCCACTGATTTAAATGTTAACCTCACCTGAAAACACCCTCAAAGAAATACCCAGAATAATGTTTGACCAAATATCTGGTGGCCCACCAAAGATGACACACAAAATCCACCATCAAAAGGGGTGAACAGAAGAAGTCTCAACTCGCTACAGGAAATGGAAGACTAATAACGGGCCTTATACCTGGATGAAGATGCAGGTCCTGAGGGGATTCCTGCCATGGTGAGGAGAGAACTGGCCCAGGAGCTGGTGGGGCTGGACCTGAAGGGGTTGTGCTGGGACCTGGCAAGGACAGACAGCTTGGTAAGCTCCTGGAGGGGAGGAACAAACGCTTCATCACCAGGGCGTGAACACTGGAGCCAGACTGCCTGGGTTTGGGTTGAACCCCACCAGCAGCTAGCCTGGGTGAGCTACTTCACCCCTCTGCACCTCAGGCTTCTCCTCTGTAAAGTGGGGATAGCAATACCGTCTACATCAAATGAGGTGATATCCAAATCAGTTAAATGTTTGTACAACACAAAAAATAGTTGTAAAATCTAGCGCGATGTTAGTGCTACAGAGCTGTCTGCTAGTTTCATTCCTAAGTACTACAGCTGCTGACATAGTCCACTCTACCTAACTGGGACTTAGGAAATTTCAAATTGAAATTGTTCTTCAAATAGTGCAAAATGAGGAGGGACTGACCCACGTAAAGACTCTGTTTTATACTTCAATCCCCTGTCTTTAAAAAAGGCAAATCTATTTAATTTATGTAACAAAAATCCTTCTAAGCTTTCCCATTGCCTTAGGAAACTGACCCAAATCCTGGCCTGATTTGTTCTGGATGTGTCTCCACATAGACTCACCTCTTACATCGCCCCTCCAGGGTGCCCAGGCTCCAGGCACGCCAGGTTTCTCTGTGTTCCCTGAATTATCTTCAGCGCCACGGCAGGGCTGTTCCCTGGGCCTGGAGCAGCCACCCTTGAGCCCCGCCCTGCTTACTGAGAACCCCACTCGGCATTCAGGGCTCAGTTTAAGGAACAATGCTCCCAAGACCAGGTTACCTGCCTCCATACCGTGTTTTCCTTTGTGTACTAGTCAATATGTTTGGAACTAGATTTTCAGTCATCGTCTGTCGTCCTCCTCACCCTGTCAGCTCCATAAGATCAGGGACCAAATTCGTATCATTCACAGCTGCACCCTTGGGACCCAACATAGTGCCAGACACATAGTGCTCAACAAATAATGTGTTGAAAGAATTTAAATTTTCAGATGACAGATGTGAGCTCTCAGCGAAGTCCAACTGATTTGTAGTGGCCACCTGAAATGCCAGCTTGAGAAGGATTCTGAAGCTACATCTCATGGTGGCTGAGTGTGAATTTCTGCACGGCTGAGGGGCACTGGGGGAGGGGCGAAGGCATCTGACATCATCCTTTATCTGCAGAGTTAACATCTCACGGAACACTGCATCAGGTTTAATAGCAAACAATAAAGTTTAAAGAAAAAGTACATCTGAACAGGCAAAAGCTCCTGGAGCTACACTTACACTGCAAAAGCAAATAAGCCGAAACATTGCCGTCTATTAGATACCGATTTCAGTCATCGTGTTCACGTCTCATATGTATTCATGAATCCCTTTTTATGACTATCAAATTGTATCTGCGTGCACCGATGCCGATTTCTTTTCATCTCGCTTTTAGAATCTTGTGCCACTGTGAGCAATAAAGACTTTTGGTTTGGGAGTTTGCCCTGGAGGACACCAGCTCACTTAGGAATGGGCTGTAGCTTCAGAGAGCCGAGGTTGTGGAGTGGAGAACGGGCAGAGTTTAGAGGCAGATACTTCAGAGTTACGCAGTGGCCCATCGGATGGCTGTAAGGGATGGCCCATATCCCTTCTGAGCCTCAGTGCCCTTCTCAGCAAAATGGGGACATATAAAAGGCGGAGCTCAGTAGGTACACAGAGAACACTCAGTAAACGATAACTATTACAACCAGTCTTCAGCTTGACAGTTGGTGGGTTTCTGCTGACAGTAGATATAAACAGCAACTGTTTGAATTAATGACGTTGTGGCTGGCTGCAGCTGGAGCCTAGGAAAGAAAGCCTGGCTTTCTCAAACAGGCGGCACAAAGATATCATACAGGGACGTTCACTGCAGTGTTGACCATAATAATGAAAAACTGCAATTAACCTAAATTGCTGTCAGCATCAGAATGACTAAATAAAAGCAAGTCATAGAAAAGAACAATCCACTTAAAAAAAAAAAAAAATCTCTGTAGGGGCTGGCCCCGTGGCCGAGTGGTTAAGTTCGCGCGCTCCGCTGCAGGCGGCCCAGTGTTTCGTTGGTTCGAGTCCTGGGCGCGGACATGGCACTGCTCATCAGACCACGCTGAGGCAGCGTCCCACATGCCACAACTAGAAGAACCCACAACGAAGAATACACACAACTATGTACTGGGGGGCTTTGGGGAGAAAAAGGAAAAAATAAAATCTTTAAAAAAGAAAAAATAAAAAATAAATAAAAAAAAAATCTCTGTACTTCACGTCCATTTATACACATAGGTGCACATGCATACACACACAATGCTGTAGATGTGTGGACAAATATCTAGATGGATTCCCACACAACACAGCAATAGTTGTGACTTCAAGGGAAGCTTTGTATATGCTGTACTTCTGTATCATTTGAATTAGTTGACAAGGCAATGTATTACTTCATCAATAAATCAAACAATAAGTAAATGAATGAATGAATGAATAACGGTTCTGCACCCAGTTCCAATGTGTGGGGTGTGTTTCCCACACCAGCTGGGTGTCCTACGATTCAACCCAATTCTGACACTATCCATCTGGAGATAGCATCAGATCCCACAGGGCACAAGACTGCCCCTCCCCTTTCAGATGCCAATCACAAGTCCAGGTGGTTACCCATGCTTCTGATCCACGGGCTATAGACCAGAGGTTCCAACGACCTCCTCCTTGAGTTCAATTAATTTGCTAGAGCGGCTCACAGAACTCAAAGAAACATTATACTTACCAGATTACTGGTTTATTATAAAAGGGTACAACTCAGGAACAGCCAGACAAAAGAGACACATAGGGCAAGGTATGGAGAAAGAGCATGAAGCTTCCACGCCTTCTCTGAGCGCGCCACCCCCTCCCCCCTAAACCTCCATGTGTTCACCAAGAATTTTGGGTCTTCTGGAGGCTTCATTATAGGCATTGATTAAATCATTGTCCATTGGTGATGGAACGAATCTCAAGCTCCTCTCTTCCTCAGAGATACGTTAGTGGGAATGAAAGTTCCAACCCTCTCATCACAGGGTTGGCGCCCTTGGCACCCAGCCCCCATCCTTGGGTGGCCTGAGGACCTTCATAACAAAAGACACCTTTATTGCTCTCATCATTTAGGAAATTCCAAGAGTTTTAGGAATTCTGTGCCAGAAATGGGACAAAGACCAAATATATATTTCTTATTATATATCACAATGAAAAATTAAAATAAAATAATGAAGTTTGAAAATAAGTCAAAGAGACAGATGATATTACTATGAAGGCTGGCGCTGAGGAAGCCCGGAGAGGATGGGAAAGGGTTGCTCCTAGGAGATATGAATGGGTGAGTCACCATCAATTCCATGAAGTCACTTCAGGAGGCCTCAACGTGTCAGCAAGTTGCTTCCGATGGTTACACTCTTCACTGTGTCACACCAGGAAAGCCCAAGGGGAAGACAACAGTTTTGGGTTCAGTACCTGCTCCTTCTCAAAACTGCTGGGGCAGCTTGACTGAGCCACAGAGAGATTCCCAGGGGAAGCCGGTTCCTCTGACATCTGCACTAATACTGAAGGAAATAAAGGGCTGTCCTCTGGACCTTGTTCAGTAGAGGGAAGCAGGTTTTCCTGGGATGTTGTCTGAGGAGACTAAGAGAAGAGGAAAGAAACAGCAAAAGACTGGAAAAGAAAAGCCAAAAAGATTGGAGATTAAAAAGCCAAGGTGTGTGGGGCCGGCCCTGTGGCCAATTGCGCGCTCCCCTTCGGCGGCCCAGGGTTTCACCAGTTTGGATCCTGGGTGCGGACATGGCACCGCTCATCAGGTCGTGCTGAGGTGGTGTCCCACAGGCCACAACTAGAAGGACCCAAAACTAAAAATACACAACTATGTACCAGGGGGGATTTTGGGAGAAAAAGGAAAAATAAAATCTTTAAAAAGCCAAGATGTGGGTTCAGGGTTGTGTTCCAAATGAAGAAGAGCAGGAGAGGCTATGAAAGTGAATTATAGAAGAAGTGGCCTTGAACTCCACTGAAAGAGGAGTGCTACATCTTCCTAGGTTAGGTTTTTGGATGAAATTGGCAACTCATAGCTTTCTAACTTCGAACAGGAGACGGAAGAACAGAAACTTTTCAAAAAGTTGTATTTTTTCTTAATTACTTAATTTGACAGGCATGTTGCTAATTTGGGAAATATGAAAAAGATCTTAATGAAGAAAGTCATATATAAATATAAAGCCCAGAGATAATCACTGTACACACGGTGGTGTATATACTTCCAGCCTTTTTTCCCTACAAATGTGTACACATTTTTATCAGAATCTGTCATACAGTATTTACCATCTTACAGCCTGTTTTTCCCTCATAATAATATAACATGAAAATGTTTCCATCAAGTGAATCTTCCACAATGTGAGTTTTAATAATTATGTAGTATTCCATGTATACTATAATTTATACATATACATATGCATATACATACTTATACATATATAATGTATATATATCACAAGTATACTGTAATTTATCTACTAGTCCCCAATTATTGGATATTTATGCCAGTTTTTTTAAATTATAAATAACATTAATATTTACACACACCTCTCATTTTCTTAGAAATTTCCTAAGTGAAAGAGATATGAGCAAGATTGCAGTTTTCCATAACCAGTGCCACTGTACTTCGGAAAAGAACCAACAGACACTCCAACCAGCAGGGTAGGAGGGTGCTATTCCTTCCCTCCTTCCACACTCATGGAAATTGGGGGTTTGCATTTGATGGGGCAGGAGGTGAGGAGGAGCATTTAATTGGGAGAGAAGACAATGGTTTGTTTAAATCGTCGTTTCTTTGCTTACTTGTGGAGCTGAGCATTTCCCATAAGCTGATCATTAGATGGATTTTTACGTATCCTCGAGTCCTGTGAGTCTCTGGTTGGGACAGCGTTTGATGCATGGTGTGAAAGGATTTCAATCTGAAATGGAACTGGAGCATATGAGATGGACTATCTCACGCATGCGTCCTCCGGAAGAATGGAATTTAAGACCCGAGGGATTGATTTACCAGTAAATGTCTGATTTACAGAAGACCGAGACTTATCTCCTGACTGGCCAACATTCGCCAAGAATCTCTCCCCACCCTCAAGCCAATGAACCTACTGCTTGGACTGTGGCTGGACTGACCCCCTCTTTGCGCTCCTTGCCCGTAAATACAGCTCACCCCAAACCCTCAGCGGCTGCCTAGGGCTTGTTACTTGGCGTCTTCCGAATTGCAATTCCCCTGCGAATAAACTCAATTTCTGGTAATTCAAGGTTGCCTCAGTTTACCTCTTTATTTAGGTTGACAGTGTTTAAACCATGATATGCTTCTGTGGTCTGGTCACAAAACAAAATTATTAGACCTTATACATTATTTTCTTTCCCTAAGACCGAAGTGAAAGGATTTCAACCTAAAAGGGAACCAGAGGATATGAAATGGAGAATCTCACGTACGCACCCTCAGGAACAGGAAACTTAAGACTTGAGAGACAGATTGCCCTAAATGCCTGACTTAGAGAAACCAGAGCTTATCTTCTGACCGATGAGCATCCCCCAAGATTCTCTCCCCATCCTCAAGCCGGTGAACTTACCGCTTGGGTTCTGACTGGACTTCCCTCCTCTTTGGACTCCTTGCCCATAAATATAGCCCACCTCAAACCTTTGGTGGGCTCACCTGTAGCTTGCTACAGTTCGCATTTCCCAAATGGCAATTCCTCTACTATTCCCAAATAAACTCAGTTTCTGGTCATTCGAGCTTGCCTCGGTTTACCCCTTTATGTCTTTAGGTTGACAGTAGGATCACATCTTTAATAGAAGACTTTTAGATAAAGAAAACAGGATGTAGCCTTATGTTTATCCTTGCTATCATTATGTACTATAGTAACACTGTTTTATTTGTATATTTGAGCTGTGTTATAGCATTTTGAATGCCAATATCGGACTCATAAAAAAGCAGCTGTTCTTTGGAGCTGTTTATTCTCTTATTAACAAGATTGCCTGATTTTTATATTAAAACTGTATTTATTTTATATCACTTTTATTGCCAATGTAAGTTAAATAGATATTTTTCTTTGCATCTATTTAAACTTTATTTTTGAACACGTGCATAAAATATTATAAAATCCAGTTAACATTAATCAAGTCCACATTTCTCAAATTCTTATTTGCAATAGTATGAAGTTAAAAATGTATGTATGTGTGTATATTTTGGACTGTTTCCATAAGGTTTAGAAAGCAAGAAGTTGGCCACAGGGAGGCAAAACTGGATATTTATATCAGTCCTATTCTTTTCCTGACTCTAGAAGTTCCAACACAATATACAATTCCTATTCATCTTCAACAACCATGCAAATGTTTGTGTCAAACAGCCTAATCAGAAGGCATGCATACGTTTATTAGGTGTTTGTATATTTTTACATATGGCAAAGCTAAGAAAGCAGAGAGAACGTTCTCTCTACATTAAAATGCTTGAGTGGTAACTAGATAAACACTGAATAGTCCCTCCCTCTTGATTTATTGTTATAATATTTTTAAAGAATGTTTTATTGCTTCTTTCTTATAGTGAAATGAAACTGTAATCGTACATTACTTTGTTTTTCTATCAGGTTTTAGTTAACTGTGCCAACATGTAAGTGAGGACCCAAATTTTCAACTGGCCTCAAAAATTATGCCTATGAATTGGGCCAGTCAAACATTATATTTTCAAGGGCCAACAGCTCTTACCCAAATAAGTAAGGTTCACTACAGGTCTGCTTACTAAACATATATTGTACAAACATTTGGAATTAGACAAGCTGCAAATAATTGCTAATTAAGACTAGCAAATTAGATATCTGCTCTGAATTAAAAAAAAAAATTGGTGAGAGAAGGTGGGGGGAGCAGCTCCTTATTCCGCCATCATCTTATGAAACAGAATAATAGCATTCGCTTTCTTTCAAGTTTGATTTTTATAGTAATTTAATCACCATAATTGGTGGGCAAAGAAGAGGTGATTTCTGTAATTCTTCTGGGTCCAAAGCCAAACAGATGTGGTTTTCCTTTCTTCTAACGTGATTTTCCACATTGGTCTTTAAAGCTGGTGCTTTAGAGCCTAATTTCTTTGTTGGACAGAAGGCTGGCTCTCCACGGAAGGTGAGAGGTCATGTCCAAAGGGTCCAACAAACTCCTCAGCAGGGCGTTCAAGGCTCTTCCTGCCTCTCTTGGCCCCAGCCCACCCCACTCAAATCCTAGCTCTCTGGGACTTTGGAAGAGCACAAAAACTTTCTGGCTCTCAGTTTCTTCTTCTATAAAATGAGGGATTGGATTCAACATCCAAGACCTCTTCTAGCTCTAAATTCTATGAATTTGTTGTATTGAAATCCTATGGTTTAGATAATTATATTCTACATAGTCGGACTTTTTTTAAAAATAAACATAACAAAAATACATTGAGTCCATTGTAAATTTTAGCCTTAATATGTCTGAATCACTCAAGCTGAGATTTTTAACTTGATATATTCACTAAAGAAAATCATATATGATATGTTTGTTTCCAAAATAATTTGACATCAGTATTTATTCTCAGTAGAAGCTAAAAATCAATCCCAAAAAGCCCTTAAATTATTAATGAAATGCTTAATGTAATATGAAATAAGCTGCTTTTTTATTTGCTGTTTCAAAACTAGAGATTAATATTTTAATGTTGTGAAAAGGGATACTGAAGTTTCACACTTCATTTAGTTTAAATAATTTTCAGCTTAAATAATATACTACATTGACTATAAAAGAAATTAAATTTTCTAATTTACTCAAATATTCTGCTTATCTATTTTTTAAAATTTTCTCCAACATCCATTTATGATAAAAATTCTCAATAAAATGGGTATAAAAGGAAAGCACCTCAACATAATAAAGGCCATATATGACAAACCCACAGCCAACATCATACTTAACAGTGAAAAACTGAAAGCTATTCCTCTGAGAACAGGAACAAGACAAGAACGCCCACTCTCACCACTCTTATTCAACATAGTACTGGAAGTTCTAGACAGAGCAATTAGGCAAGAAAAAGAAATAAAAGGGATCCAAACTGGAAAGGAAGAAGTAAAACTCTATTTGTGGATGACATGATTCTGTATATGGAAAACCCTGAAGAATCCACCAAAAAACTTTTAGAAATAATCAACAAATATAGCAAAGTTGCAGGGTACAAAATCAACATACAAAAATCAGTTATTTCTGTACACTAATAACCAACTAGCAGAAAGAGAAGTCAAGAATACAATCCCATTTACAATTACCACAAAAACAATAAAATATCTAGGAATAAACTTAACCAATGAGGTGAGAGACCTATACACTGAAAATTATAAAACATTATTGAAAGAACTCAAAGAAGACATAAAGAATTCAAATTATGCTACAAAGCTATGGTAATCAAAACAGCATAGTAGTGACAGAAAAACAGACACACAGATCAATGGAACACAATTGAGCTCCCAGAAATAAACCCACAACATCCACAGTCAGCTAATCGTCAACAAAAGAGCCAAGAACATACAACAGAGAAAGGAAAGTCTCTTCAACAAATGGTGTTCGGAAAACTGGACAGCTACATGCAAAAGAATGAAAGTAGACCATTATCTTACACCATACACAAAAATTAACTCAAAATGAATTAAAGACTTGAAAGTAAGACCTGAAACCATAAAACTCCTAAAAGAAAACATAGACAGTATTCTGTTCAACATCGGTCTTAGCAGTATCTTTTTGAATGTCATTTTATCAAGGGAAACAAAAGAAAAAATAAACAAATGGGATTGTATCAAACTAAAAACCTTCTGCACAGAAAAGAAAACCACCAACAAAATGAAAAGACAACCTAACAATTGGGAGAAGATATTTGCAGATCATACATCTGATAAGGGGTTAATATCCAAAACACATAAAGAACCCATATAACTCAACAACAAAAAAACCAAACAATCCAATTAAAAAATGGGCAGAGAATCTGAACAGACGTTTTTCCAAGGAAGATATACAGATGAGCAACAGGCACATGAAAAGATGTTCAACATCACTAATTATTAGAGAAATGCGAATCAAAACTACAATGAGGGCCAGCCCAGGGGCTCAGCTGTTGCTAGTCTGGAGTTGGCCAGTTTGGCTCCTGGTTGCGGACATGGCACCGCTTGCTAAGCCATGCTATGGCAGGCGTCCCACATTTAGAGTAGAGGAAGATGGGCAAAGATGCTAGCTCAGGGCCAGTCTTCCTCAGCAAAAAAGAGGAGGATTGGCAGCAGATGTTAGCTCAGGGCTAATCTTCCTCAAAAAAAAAAAAAAAAAAACTACAACGATCTATCACCTCACACCTGTCAGAATGGCTATTATTAAAAAGACAGGAAAGAACAAGTGTTGGAGAGGATGTGGAGAAAAGGGAACCCTAATACACTGCTGGTGGGAATGTAAACTTGTGCAGCCACTATGGAAAATAGGATGGAGATTCCTCAAAAAATTAAGAGTAGAACTACTACATCATCCAAGTATTTCATTTCTGGGTATTTATCCAAAGAAAATGAAAACACTAATTCAAAAAGATATTTGCACCCCTATGTTCATTACAGCATTATTCACAATAACCAAGACTTGGAAACAACCTAAATGTCCACCAATGGATGAATGGATAAAGATGTGGCATATATACACAATGGAATACTACTCAGTCATAAAAAAGATGAAATCTTGCCATTTGCAACAACATGGATGAAACTTGAGGGTATTATGCTAAGTGAAATAAGTCAGACAGAGGAAGACAAACACCATCTGATGTCACTCATATGTAGAAGATAAACACATAGATAAAGAGAACAGATTAGTGGTTATCAGAGGAGAAGGGGTGGGGGAGGACAAAAGGGGTAAATGGGCACGTATGTATGGTGACAGATAAAAACTAGACTATTGGTGGTGAAAACGAGGCAGTCTATACAGAAACTGAAATATAATAATGTATGCCTGAAATTTACACAGTTATAAGCCAATATGACCTCAATAAAATGTTTTAAAAAATTTTTCAACCCAATCACATTATTATTTTCCGAAGTAGTTTCAAAAAAGTTAGATCAGAGATCTAACTTCATTCAGTCACTTTTGCTATTCAGCAAACCTCCAAGGGATTTTGTCTCAAGGTGAATTTTTTTAAGAATACACACCAAATCCAAAGAAATTATTTTTAACTTTATTGAGGAATAATTGACAAATATAATTGTATAGATTGAAAGTGTGCAACGTGATGATGTCATGTACATATACATTGTACAATGATTCCCAAGATCAAGAAAATTAACACAACCATCACCTCACATAGTGAACATAGTTAACTCTTTTTTTTTTAATATTGTTTTTTAACAGTTGTTTCTGTCACACTAGGCAGCAACTCCAGGACCTCGATCATATCACTATACCTCACACACCCTCTTCTTCTAGGAGATGCAAAACAAACCCAGCACAACAAAACTTCATCTCAAGGCTGAATCTTCTAGAGATTAGAAGGTTTTCTTTTTTTTAGAGTACAGAGTACCTTTAGACAACAGAGATCTTATTAAAAGGTAGATCTTGATTCAGTAAACCTGGGGTGGGACCTCAGTCTTAATTTCTAAATTACTACTCAAAGTCCCCAGGCCAGCAGCATCAGCATCACTTGGCCATTTGTAGGAAATGCGCAATCTCAGGTCCATCCCAGACCCAGACTCAGAAGCTGCATCTCACAAGATTCCCAGGTGATCTGTACAAGCATTAATGTTTGACTAGCACTGGTCTACTTCAGTTTAAGGATTATTTCCCAAAGGGTTTTGGTCAATTCTAAATTTTGTTCCCCACACCCTAGTCTAGAGTGAGTGGACTCTTGCCCTCACGCAATTTAAAAGCATGAAAATCCCTTCTTGACAGTTTGACCACAATCCAAGGAGAGTTGAAACAACTGATTCTCTGAAGCCGTGTCAACCTGGACAGTTCCAAATCAAAAGGGAAGTTTGAGTATCTTTTCCCCTACGGCAGTGGTTCTCAAATCTGTCCACACCTTAGAACCCCCTGGAGAGCCTGTTAAAAAGACCAACACTTAGATCATAATCCCCAACCCGTGACATCAGAGCGTCTAGAGCAGTGATTCTGATATTTCACGAGCATCCGGATCACTGAAGGGCTCGTTAAAACAGATTGCTGGGCCCCGAAGCCAGTCTCTCACTCCCGAGGTCTGGGGCAGGGCCTGAGAATCTGCAGTTATAACAAGTCCCCAGGTGATGCTAATGCTGTTTGTCTCTGGACCACACTCAGAACCACTGCTCAAGGAGTCTGCCCTGAGGATCAGTACTTTTTAAAAGATCTTCAAGAGGTTCTAATGTGGAGTCAAACTTGACAACCCTTGTCCAAGAGAAAGATGAATATTAAAAAATGAGACTGGTTTCCCGTATATCTCGTGAAAGCTGTTTCATCACAGTCAGTCACACACACTAACACTCCACCAATCTTGGCACGGACTGTCCGTAGTTCCAAAGCTTCTGGGCAAAAGGAAATATTCAGCGGGGGTTTTTGTAAATGTGAGTCATTCCCTGGTAGTATGTGAACGCCTCAAAAGCAGAGACTAAGTCTTGAATACACCTTTGTACCCGTAGGTACCAAGCACAGGCTCTGGCACAAAAGACATGCTCAGTAACTGTTGATAGCATTGAATCTGTCATCCACAAGCACCAGGTGCTGGAGGGTGCGTGTGCTCTGCTGCTTGGGCAGCACATAAAGGTAATCAAAACTTCTGAACATTTCCACAAATATTACACAGCAAGTGATCTTCTCACAGCCCATTCAGTCGGCATGTGAATGTGACCTCAGTGGGAGCCAAAGCTTGAGAACCGGCGTTACGTGGGCAAGTTGGAAAGTATGGTGTAAGCGGTCCCCGTAGAGGGGATGCAGAGTCAAAGGCCGAGGAAGGTGAGCAGCCCTCTCTGCATGACTGAAATGAAACACCTAAGGTTAAAAAAAAACAGTATAAAGAAGAAATGAATAGAGAATATGACAGGGATCAAAAAGACAACACATTAAAAAAAAAGACAACACATTACATAAAAATGGACCTGGAGAGATGAGGAATCACTGAATAATTACATTTAACTATCAAAATCTTAGTGATACAGATTCTGAACTGATTTTTATAATATGCAGTATACAAATAAATACTAAGATAACTTTGACGTCAATCAAACATGCTATCCAGTGCGTATATTAAACTGCCATAGTTTCTAAACTTTGGTAACACAATGTTGCAGGATTGCAAAATACATTTATTTAATGTCAGGTAAATGTAAAGCAAATGTGTTTTGGTTCAAATTGCACAATCAGTGCTAGCAAATAACACTTCCCAAGGACTTTCGGTAGCATGAGCAGAAAACATCCATTGTTTCTCTATTCTTTCGAGAACAATAATAAAAGGATATCACCAGCCCTGTCCAATAGAACTTTCTGTGATGATGGAAATGTTTGCTGTCTGCGCTGTAGAAGGAAGTAGCCACTAGTCACCTGAGGCTATTGAGTAATTGAAATGTGGCTAGTGTGACTGAGGGTCTGAATTTTTAATTTATTCTGTTTTAATGAATTGGAGTTTAAATTTATATAGTTACATGCAATCAGAACCCACCATACTAGACATCCAGGTACAGAGAATGATGCCAGAGCCTAAAAGCTATAGCCACTTTCTCTGCAAACAAGCTTGTAACCACGTCCAAAATCCCCCTCTTCCTCCCCTACTTGCTTTCGCCAGATCAAAAAGAAGACAAACCTAGAAAATACTCCAGTTAATTTCATATAGAATAACAAAGACTTCCAACGTGAAATCCACACTCTTTGAAAGGCCACAGACTTCCTCACTTTTATAAACAGTTCCTAAGAAAAAGCAATCACAACGGGCTGCAGCTTTTGTGTTTATAAATCTCAGTCCTTCAGAGGGAGGGAAAAGCACTCTTTTAAAGCCCAAATCTCTTTACAGACTTCCAATTGTGCCACCCAGTGGCAATACGTTTGGTTGAATTTCTGACTCCAATGAGATTGTTTCTGGCAGGGGAAGAATCCTCCAAAATCAGGACGCTAAGCAGTGCCAGCTAAGACGGGGAATGACGATGGCCTGGGTAATCTACCCTCTCCATTCGCACTGTGATCTTGTCACATTTATTTCCATCTTAAGCCAATGAATGCTTAATTTTGTAGCCTCTTTTAAGAAGAAATACAAAATAGCAATGGTCATAATGTTTAAGATTCAAGGAGATTCTGAACTCCTTAGCCCGAAGTATTTACAAGAAATTGATTTCTCACTCATCAAATTTTATGAGAAGGTGTTGGATGAGTCTTTGCGTTTATTATGAATTTTTAAAAATAGCACACTTAGTGAACCAGAAACACTTGGTAACATCTTTTTCTGAGGGTTTAAAAACACTTCAACATAAAATTAAGTGCAGATGTATAATTTGAGAGTTCATGCATCATCAGCTTATAAACATTTATAATTACACTAAACTTAAATATTCCAAAAGCCACATTCTTCTCTGGCTGTTGTAACTAACCCTCTGGTAAAGAATTTGAATGGTATTCTAGCATTGCATTTTGCCTAGAATACACTGTTACAGAATTGTGTGTAGGAATTAGTTGGTTTCTTCAGTTTAGAATTTCTCCAAAAGGGAAAAAATGCTCGATATGAAATACACATAGGTTGCTTTTAGATGTAGATTCCAAGAAGCAAATGTCTGAGGAACAAAAAGTTAGAGTCACTGAAAATAATCAGCACCACACAGCGTTCATGCCGCTGTCAGGTAGGCAGATGGCGCAACCCCCATTTCCATGACTCAAGAGGACCCAAGTCTGTACTCAGTTTGTCAGAGAGACTTGCTCAAGATGTCACAAAATGTAACTCCAGGGGACATTTTAAAGTGACAGAAGCTGCAAATCTTCCCTGGAACAAATGCAGAGCAAGATGGAGCATAAACATAAGAAAATAACCTGAATTTAACGTTAGCCCGGTTGGCATGAGTTGGCACTTTTGTTGGCAGTTTTAGCAGAAAGATAAAGACAGGCTGAACACAGGAAGTCTTAAAATACCTCCAGTGTGGAGAGGAAAGAGCCGCGTTTGTAGGCTCAGATTTGCACTGCGTAAGTAAGGCAAAGGTGTTTGTTACCTCTTAGGGATTTCTAGTCCTTCTCAGAAGGGCTCTGCTTCACATTCTCCGGCGTCTCCGAGGACCTGTTCTCAGGATACAATGGGAACTCAGCAAATTTGTTTCTTGACACTGTCAATCAATCCTCAGATGACTCCACCACTTATTGTCTGTGTGCCTTTGGGCAGCCCACTTACACTCTAAGCAGATCTGAAGTTTTCACAGGACTATCTAAGGAGATCATGACTCCAAAGAAGGTGCAAACTGTCATACAAGGTTTTTTGGATACTGGGACAACATTGGGATAAGTAGAAGAGGATGATTTTGCCAAATGTGAGGCTACATGCCAATTCTGAGTCTAAGTAAAGAGGCATATATTACAAGAAACAACAATTGAGGAGGTGGATTCAGCACCTGCATCTTCCCTGAGACCACCCCCAGGTGCCTATCACTGTGCACACTGGGCAAACTTCTTGCAAAGCACTGTTCTTACAGCCCGATGATTGCTGATTCACTTCTCTGTCTCCCCCAAACAAAAGTCTTATCTCAATCATATTTTTATTCCCCAAATCTAAGATAGTCCCTGATGCGTAGATGATTGACAAATGTTTGTTAAATGCACTAATATTATTCAAAGCCCTGTTATCTGGACTCTCACATGGCCGAATCGTTTGAAAAGCTGCCTATCTTTCCTTTGGATGTATTCTTTATTCAGAATAGATTAGGAGTAATTTGTAGACAGAACAAAACATTCAGAATTTTGTGGCTAAGTAGAAATACAGCTGGGATAGTCAGGTGATGTTGATGCAGCTGAGTCAGAGAAGAACAATGCAGCTAGTAAGGAGAATTCAAGAGAAAACACACAGGACCTAGCACAAAAGGCAGGAAGAGGGGAAGGGAAGGAGGAAAGGAGAGGAGAAGGAGGAAAGGAGGAAGGCGAGAAAGGCAAAACAATCTCATTTATGGACCTCAGATTTTTAAAATCTTGAACATAATAATAACAAATGAATCCAGCACTACTTTTCAGAACAAAGCTGGAGGATTCACACTTCCTGACTTCAAAACTTACTACAAAGCTACAGAAACCAAAAAAGTACTGGATAAAGACAGACATATAGACCAGTGCAAGAGAATAGAGAGCTCAGAAAGAAACCCTCCTGTGTATGGTTAAATGATTTTTGAGAAGGGTGCCAAGACGACTCTTTAGGGAAATTAGTCTTTTCAACAAATGGTGCTGGGAAAACTGGGTATCCACATGCGAAAGAATGAAGTTGGACCCTTAATTAATACCGTATACAAAAATTAACTCAAAAGGGATCAAAGAACTAAATGCAAGACCTAAAACTATAAAATACTTAGAGGAAAACACAGAGCAAATGCTTCATGACACTGGATTTGACGATTATTTCTTGGATATGACACCAAAGACACAGGTGACAAAAGAAAAAATACACAAATTGGACTTCATGAAAATTTTAAAAATTTGTGCATCACAAAAACTACCAATAGAGTGAAAAGGCCACACACAGAATGGGAGAAAATATTTGCAAATCACCTATCTAATAAAGAATTGATATCCAGAATATATACAAAACTCCTAAAACTCAACAACAGAAAAACAAACAACTTGATTTTAAAAAGGGCAAAGGACTTGGAGATTTCTCCAAAGAAGATTACAAACGGCCAATAAGCACATGAAAAGATGCTCAACATCACTAATCGTTAGGGAATGCAAATCAAAACCACAAGGAGATACCACCTCACACCCGTTATGATGGCTACTATCAAAAAAATAGAAAATAGCAACTGTTGGCTAGGATGTGGAGTAATTAGAACCCTTGCGCACTGTTGGTGGGAATCCAAAATGGTATAGTCTTTGTGGAAAACAGTATGGCACTTCCTCAAAAAATTAAAAATAGAATTACCATATGATCCAGCAATTCCACTTCTAGATATGGCATGCACAAAAGAATTAAAAATCAGGGTCTCAAAAAGATATTGATATACCCATGTGCATAGCAGTGTTATTCACAATAGCCAAAAGGTGAATGCAACCCAAGTGTCCATTGACAGAAGAATGGATAAGCAAAATGTGGTATAGGATGGAATTATATTCAGCCTTAAAAAAGAAGGAAACTCTGAATACGCTACAACATAGATGAACCTTGAAGGCATTATACTAAGTGATAAGACAGTTACAAAAAGACACATCCTGTATGACTCCATTTATATGAGATACTTAGAGCAGTCAAAATCATAGAAACAGAAAGTAGAATGGTGGTTGCCAGAGGCTGAGACAGGGTGAAGGGGAGGGCAGACTGAGGAGTTTATCTTTTAATGGGTACAGTTTCACTTTTACAAGATGAAAAGAGTCCTGGACGTGGATGGTGGTGATGGTTACACAACATTATGGATGTATTTACTACCACTGAACTGTACACTCAATGGTTAAGATGACAAATTTCATTTTATGTAAATTTTGCTATAATAAACAAAATAAAATCAAAAAAGAATCCAGCAGCACTGGGAAAGAATTATGCCATAACCTAGGAGGGGTTAATCTGAGAGATGCAAAAATAATTTAATGCTGGGGGATCTATTAACTTAGTTCACCATGTTTTTAGACCAAAAGGGAAAACTCACATGATCCTTTTTATAGATGCTGAAAAGATGCTTGATAAATCTCAACATCTACTCTTTTGTATTGTGGTAAAACATACATAACATAAAACTTACCATTTGAAATATTTGTAGGTATACAGCTTTGTGGCCTTCACATAGTTGTGCAACCAGCACCACCATCCATCTCCAGAACTTTTTCATCTTCTCAAAATGAAACCCTGTACCAATTGAACAATAGCTCCCCGTTCCTCCTCCCCCAAGCCCCTGAAAACCACCATTTTTCTTTCTGTCTTTATGAATCTGACTACTCTAGTTACCTCATGTAAGTGGATTCATACCTTATTTGTCCTTTTGTGACTGGGTTATTTCTCTTAATATAATGTCTTCAAGGTCCAACCATGCTACAGCATCTGTCAGAATTTCCTTCCTTTTTAAGGCTGAATAATATTCCATCCTATGTATACACTGCATTTTGCTTATCCATTCATCTGTTGATGGACACTTGGGTTGCTTCCACCTTTGGGCTATTGTGAATAACGCTGCTCTGAATACAGGTGTACAGGTATCTGTTCAAGTCCTTGCTTTCATTTCTCTTGAGCATATGCCCAGAAGCGGAGTGCTGGATCATAAGGTAGTTCTATGTTTAATTTTTTAAAGAATCAATATCTACTTTTCACCTTATTTTTAAAATCTTCTTAATTAAAAGGAAATAGAATAGATGATATTTCTTTAATATGAAAAAATATTCAATCTCAACTCAGAAGCCAGCATTCTGCTGAATGAGGAAAGTAAAAATATTTACATCAACGCAAGGACCAAGACAAAGACATACACTGTCACTATTGTCATGTCATATTGTTTGGAGCTGCTAACCAACACAATTCAACAAGAGAAAGAAATAAGAGGTGTGAACATTGGAAACAAGGAGATCAGATTATAATTATTTGCAGATGATATGGAATGTGTGCTTGGAAAACCCAGGAGAATCAGCTAAAGAACTATCACAAGCAAGAAGAGAATTCAATAAGCTAATGGTACAGCTATCAATAACTTTCACATGTACAAATGGCCACCAGTTGGAAAATGTAATTGCACAGGATATAAAAGGAAAGAAAAAGATGAAACATGAAGACATGAAACCCAAAACAACGTTCAAGCACAATTATAATAAGAGGGATGTAAATTAGAACATGACTAACCATTCCATCTCCATCAAGCTGTCCCCCACTTGCCGAAGCATCCATTTCTGCATTTATCCAGTAAATATATGCTGCGCACCTACTCTGTGTTGTTTGCGCATCCCATGTGAGGCTCTGGAGGAAAGAGCTCTGCACTGAAAAACAGGAGGCCCGGATTCTATCTAGAGCCAGCTCTTGATCTGCCACCTGCCCTTCCCCAAAGAGTCATTGAGATACAATTTTCTCCTTTCGGATTGGGAAAAATCAAAAGAGCAGATATAATAACAAACTGTGTTAGAGTGCCTGTGGAGAAACAGGCATTCTCATGCATTGCGTGGAAAAGTACATTAATAAAGTCCTTGTGGAGGGCAACTTGGCAATGTTTACCAAAATTAAAAATTTACCCTGCTTATTGATTCAGTGATTCCAATTCTAGCAATTTATCCCTATCAATAGACTCACGCACAAGAAAGGTGACAATAATGCAAAATTATCCACTGTACATGGTTTGTAGTAGTAAAGACAGGAAACAAATCCATCAATAGGGAACTGGTTAAATAAATTACAGTACATCCACACAAAAGAATAGTAGGGAGTCATTTAAAAGGCTGAGGATGATCTCACTTTATACGTGGAATCTAAAAAAATGCCCAAACTCTTAGATACAGAGAACAGATTAATGGTTGCCAGAGGGGGGCTGGGGTGGGTGAAATGGGTGAAGGGAGTCAAAAGGTACAAAGTTTCAGTTATAAGATAAATAAGCCATGGAGATGCAGTGTACAGCATGGTGACTATGTTAATAATACTGTATCATATATTTGAAAGCTGTTGAGAGAATGGATCTTAAAATCCTCATCACAAGAAAAAAAATTATAACTATGTGTGGTAATGGATAGTCACTAAACTTATTGTGGTAATCATCTTGCAATACATGCATATATCAAATCATTATGTTGTACATCTCGGACTAATACAATATTATACGTCAATTACATATATCTCAATTTAAAAAAGGATGGAGGAGCATTTCTCTCTGCGCCGATATGCAAGAATGTCCAAGAAAAATTATTATTTGAAAAACATATTCAGAAAAATAAATGTGCCGTTTGTGTCAAACAAGAGAGAGAGAAAACAAATAATACATCTGTTTTTGTTTTCATATGCATTTAATGTCTCTGGAAGGACACGTAGGAAATTGAAGGCAGTGGAGACCCGTGGGGCTGGAAGTGGCTCCCGAGGGACTGGGGTGGGAGGGAGACACTTTACTGCATATTCTTTGTACCTTTCTAGTTTTTGCAACATATGACTGTATTATCTACTTTTTCATTAACTTTTTTTAAAAAGAGGTTTCTACCCAGATACTGACCTAAATTACATGCATATAGAACTTGCATCCATATTCAACTGCTAAGAAGGCAGTTTTAGGTTAAATAAATTCTTCTAGTTGACTTTTTCCAAAGTGTTGTCAAGACAACCTTCCCTCTCTCCACAACATTGAGAGAATTAGGTGTTAACCTGGCATCTGGAGAGAAATAGCTGCTTAATTCCAAGCATGGATGGGTTAAGAAGGCCACAAAGTTATTGTACTTATAGATTCATGTAACACCTTGTAAATACTTCTTGCCCAGTGGGGGCTCAATAAATGTTGCTGACTCATCTGTCACAGAGAAACAATATTAACTCAGAAGGACTAACCGAAGCCATTTAATCGGAAAATCAATTTCATTTTCCTTGTCATGGGGAAAATATTTCTGCTAAGTCGAGAAATATGCAGAGGTGAGATTATACGGTGTGAAGGATTCAAATGAGAAGCCAGGAATTAAAATGGCGTGAACAAAACAGATGCAAATCGATTTGCTTTGCGTTTCAGTTGGCGGTGTTGAGCGCACTTAGCCACATGGGGAAGTCATGTTTACTATTTCAAGAACATAGTATCACTTTACAGCACTTAATAGTCAAAGGCCCACATTATTTGCTTTTTTGCAATTTTTGAACAATTTCTGGGCCAAGGTTTGGCATCAGGGTTACTAGAACCCTAGGATAATTGCAAACTTGCTTCCCTCCTCCTGCACTTTACTTCTTATGGTCCTAAGACCAGGATTGTATCAGATATTAATCCACGACTCAACCACCAAATGGATTTTATTGAAGCTGGAGTAATTCCACCGCCAGAAAACATGACAAATAGCCAAGATGTCACTGAAGATTTATGTTTGGTTTTGAAACCCATTATCTTTTAGGAAATATCACATAGTATGATTCACAGAGTGGGAGCGGTCTCATATAACCCAAGGTTTCTCTGTATTGATTTCACAGAGTCTTTGTTAACAAACCCAAGCGTCTGTGCTTTGCTAGGCTCACACGATTAAAACCGAAATGAGCTTCAGGGACCATTAGCAAGGAGTAAATGTACCCTGCGATACTACGAATCTCAGACCGAACTTCTACATGCTGGGAATGACGCAGCCTACATTTCCCCCTCTGTTTAAGGCAAATTCAAGAAGGGGAAATGTGTTGCTTTGAGTAAATCGACCAAACAACTGGTTGGCATGCTGCTTTCCACTGCTGGTAAATGAAACAGAACCACTTGGGATCTATACAATGTTGGAGTCTGAAGAGGCCTTGAAGAGCCTCCTGTCCAAAACTCTCATTTAACATAAACTGAGGCTCAAAGAAGTCAACGCTCAGTCCCTCTGCCGTGTCTAGCAGCTCTGGTCATAGGGTGATGTGGCGAAGGCGTGATGTAGAAAGGAGGCAACTCAAGGGACCGTGAGCACAGATGGAGCAAGGCCATGGTCCTGTCAACATTCTCTTTCCACTTCACTTGGGGAAATCCTCTCGGTTAGGAGAGGGTATTAAACACTCTTCGAATGATGGAAAGCTCAGGGCTTCACAACTGGGGTGAGATGGAGAGGGAAGTGGAGGAAGGCGGCAGCGGCAGAGGGTGTTCAAAGTTACCTTTAGCGACTATTTCAACAGCTTCCTCTTGATCCACGTACTGCAGCCAAGGTGCAAACCGTTTGCATCCCTAGGCTAAGTGTCCTGGCTTCCTGTTCCCTTCTCATTTGCATTTTCCCAGTTTTGGAATTTAACTTCTATTCTCTTCTCTCATTTCACTAGATCTCTCTTCAGCGTTAGACACAGCTAACCAGTCTCTCTTGCTTAAAACACTTTCCCCTCTTTGCTTCCTTGACTTTACAATCTATGAGTTTCCTTCTGTCTCATGGGCGATTCCTTATCAATCAGATTTTAATCTCTCTCCTCAGCCTCTCCTTTCCTCTTATCTGCTTTCCTCACTTAATGGTTAATAGATATCTTATCTTTAACATGTCCATAAAAGAACTCATCATTCATCTTTCCCCTCCACAGAATTTACCCCCACCTCACACCCTATTCCTTCCTCCATCTTAGTAGACGCATTGTCTTCTACTCAGCTCCTCAAACCAAAAGCCTGGGAATCATCTACAGTTTTTCGATTTCCCTCACATCCTGCCCCCGCATCCCAACCATCAGTAAATCCTATTGGATCTACCTAAATTGTATCTCAAAATTATTCCACCTCATTGCTACTGCCCTTGGCTAATCCAGCCTTTCTCCAACTGGATTGTGGGCTCTTGTTCTTGCCCACTCACCACCCATTCTCCACAAAACAGCCAGAGGAATCTGGAAAATGTAAATCAGATCATGTCACTCCTGAGCTTAGAACACCAGTGTTTTCCCATTACTCTTAGAATAAAATCTAAACTCCTTATCTTGACCCACAAAGCCTGGCAAGATTTCGTCCCACAAGGTTGTGTCCCCTCTCCTGCTCATCCTCTGGGCTCTAGTCACACTCACCCCTTTTCTCTCTTAAAGGAACCCAGCAGCCAACTCATTCGCATCTAAGGGCTTTGCATGCTGTTCCCTCTACCTGAAAAATGCTTCCTGCCCTCCTGCACAGAGCCATGTCTTTGTCATTTAGGTCATTAGATCATAGCTCAATCCACCTCCTCAGAGAGGTCTTCTCTCATTATCACATGGCAATGTTTTATTTCATTTTATTTTCTTCAGAGCAATTTTCATAATTTGAAATTGTCTTGTCCATTTATTTCATTGTATGCCCTCCCTCCAGTAGAATGCAAGCTCCAAGAAGGCAGGAAAGCTTTTCATCTTGTTTGACACTGTATCGCTAATGCCAGAATGTCATACTGTTTGTTGAATGAATGCAAAAATGAGATATAATCATGTACATTTGAGTACAAAAGCTGTAAAATTATATACTGATTCTTATTCATACAATTGGTCTGGAACCCCAGTTAGTGGGGGACATCTCATGATGAATACTTTATCTTTTGACTGAGGTTAAGAATAAGTTATCACTGATTCTGTAGTATGAGTATCACGGTCAAAAAGGGAAGGCCCCACTCGAAGTAGGGCTTGGGTACGGGGAATTTAAATGTCGGAGATGGGAGATTGAATAATATTTGAGAAGGTGCTGAATGGAGACTATAGCTGAAACATTAATTCCTGGAGAATCAAGTATGATGTGGAGCAAACAACAGTGGACTTGGTGTCAGATGTCCAGGTTTTGAGTCCTGACTCTGCTACTTAGTTGCTAAGGCAACATAAGCATGTCACTTATCTCCCCGAGCCTCAATCTCCTTACCAAGAAAACTGGAGGTAACGTGTGTTTCATATTTTCCAATCACAAATACTGGCCAATACTAATTGCCTCCAAAGCCTGAAGTAGATTCCAGAGTAGGCAAAAGTCTCAGCTAAAGATCAATTATCAAAAAATTAATATTAGAGCAGACCTGGTGGCACAGCAGTTAAGTGCACATGTTCTGCCTCAACAGCCTGGGGTTCGCTGGTTTGGATCCCGGGTGCAGACCTACGCACTGCTTATGAAGCCATGCTGTGGTAGGTGTCCCACACAAAAAGTAGAGGAAGGTGGGCACAGATGTTAGCCCAGGGCCAATCTTCCTCAGCAAAAAGAGGAGGATTAGCAGCAGGTGTTAGCTCAGGGCTAATCTTCCTCAAAAAAAAAAATTAATATTATTTTTGTCTGGTGTTTCCCAGTTATCATCAAAGATCCTTCCAGAACAGGTGTAGAAGTGGTAGAGAATATATCCATTTAACAATAACTACATCCTGTTAGGTTTATAGAGTAAATTTCTCATAGCACACTTGGATCATTTTGGGTTTTTTTCCGACATCTCCATGGACTATGTTGTTGGAATTTGGCTTGGATTCCAGTTATTTTCCAATAATAATCCACGAAAGTGGAGGCGTCTCACATCTTTAACTTGGGCAAGCTGTCACAGTGAGCACAACTTTAGGAATGAGAACGCCTCAGGGGACTGTGCTCTAACCCCTCAAACGTGTCTTCTGACCAAAGGAGAGGAGGAGGGTGCAGACCTCACCAACCTCCTGGCCCGTAATGAGGTGAAGGCTTGCACTCCTTGGGGAGTCACCATTGGCCCTCACAGGCACATTCTGCAAAGTCAAATATTTACTAAACGTGGCAAATTTGTAACACGAATGCAGCCTGACCTGACTTGGGTCAAGAAATAGCTCCAGACAATAGCTGGAGACAACCAAAATGTCTCCAGACAATGCCAAATGGGGGCAAAACCATCCCTGATGGAGACCACAGCTGTAAGATTGTTGAAGCTGTCGGAAGATAGTCCTAGAGAAGTATCTTGAGTCAGGTTCCCTATGAAGGAGTTTACTGTAACAGTGCTCTTAGAAATAGCTCTGGAAGGCAGTGAAGGAAGCGGGAGTGGGCAGAGAGAAATGTAGAACAGAGTAGCAGTTGCAGTGAAGATGTCAATAGATCCCTCGGGGAGCTCTGGAGCCCTTCACGTTGTCCCAAATCCAGGCAAGGAGCTGAATCCTCCCTTCTCCTAGTCCTTGATAGGGTGTGACCTTGTCAAGGTTCCCTTCCGTAGGGGACAGTGCCCTGAGAGAACTGGGCTGTGAGCTGTGCTCCTGGCATCTGGAGAATGAGCTCGCCAGCCCTCAAGGGGGCGCTGAGCAAATCACTACAATGCCCGCTATCAGAAGAGAAGAGCTTCAACTGTCTCAAGGCCATGGTCATAAAGTTGAGCTTGGCTGTCTTTAGAATAAGCTGCCAGAAGTCCCCAATTTCACAATCATGATGTTCTTTCATAATCCAGGACTATCATGGTCCAAGAAAGTTAGAAGAGCTACTTCTGACCTCAATCATTTTGAAATATATCTATTTGAATGCAGTTTTTATAGATTTGAAAGTCCGTAGTTACAGGTTAGAGGGCAGGTAAAACTTGCCTAAAGCTGCCTAAAAGTAGGGCTCTTTTTCAGAAGGTGTTTACAGGCCCCCTTGGCAATGATCAGTGGCTACTGATTTTGATTTATTTTGTGAAGGAATAACGTTAGAACATTCCCTCTGACTCTCTGAGCCAAAGCAAGTGTTCCACAAGAGACGGCACAGTTCCAAATCATTCCTGGCACAATGTTCTCTGGTCGTGCTGGGCTGGATCTTGCCCTTGTCACTGTAGGTTAGTCTCTTCTACTCCCAGTGGAGTCCTAAACAGTAGGAGCGCAGCACCAAGGGCTTTGCCTGGCATTCCCTCATTTAATTAGAAAATAACAACCTGGAACCATCTGACCAGTCCCATTTTACACACTAACCATCTGTTAGTCCCATTTTACAGAGGAGAAGGATCAGGCAATCTCCACAAAGTCACCCAGCTGGTAAGTAGCCAGACTGGGACCCAAATCCAGGTCTGCCTGACTGGAGAGCACCAGCTTTTGGTTCTTTGTGTAGATTATTCTGCATTATGGAATGGCTCCTTTTTTTTCTATGCAAATCTCTAGTCCCTGGAACTCCTGAAGGAAGAAGTACCTTCACAAGTGTCGTCTTTTGTCCACCAGACAGCTGCATATTCCTTAGCTGTTCTCTTGAAATTTCAATAGAGAGGAGAGCTGAATATGTTCACAACACATTCTCCCATATGTAGTCTTGACCTTTACAACCACCCTCTGGGGTAGGGAACAGTGTCCCAACACCTTAGGTGACGAGGAAAGGGCCAGGGAAGGGACTCAAGGGGGAAGGTCGCCCCAGCTCAGGCTCTTCTCCCAGCTCTGTTCCCGCTGCACCACGGGCAGAAGCCCCAGGCAGTGGTTTCTGTACTCGCTTCCAGTGAACCAGGGGATGTTTCTCCCTTCAGGAAAATCCTTCCCAAGATGAGCTCAATTTGGAAGTTGGCCGGCCTCCTCTCGTACCACGGGCGCAGTGTTTGCAGAAGTCTTACCGCTTTGATCTGGCTGGTGTTTATATGGCACCCATACCTACATAAATATCCTATCAAACTAGAACAGGGTGTATAAATGTTTGCTTTTGGCTTTATTCTCCACTAATAGCATAAATCGTGCTGTGGAAACAAAGCACAGAAAAGTAGTTTATCTAAAGCCACACAGACCAGGTAATAGAGCAAGAAATAGAAAACAGGCCGAGCCCATTTTGTGGTCTTTAGCACATGCTGTGTTGGCACTGCAAGATGCAGGCAAATTCAGGCATTTGACTTTTACTCCAGGTTGCAAATTCTGAGGATTTTACTCAGCGTTTAAAATTCTTGGGATTGAAAAGGAGCAGGCTAACTTCTTTTTTTGTGTGTATGTGAGGAAGATTGGCCCTGAGCTAACATCTGTTGCCAATTTTCCTCTATTTTGTATGTGGGATGCCACCCCCATGGCTTAATGAGAGGTGCATATGTCCATGCCCAGGATCTGAACCTGCAAACCCCAGGCTGCCAAAGCAGAGTGTGAAAACTTAACCACTACACCACCCAGCAGGCCCCAGGAGCAGGCTACCTTTTAACAGAACTGTGATACACATGCAGAAATTGTTTCAATAAATAAAAAGGGAAAAGGGGAAGTGGTGTGGTCTTGAACTTCAAAGATGTGCATGCCATCCCTACAGGCAGTAGGGCAATGTAGGGCAATGTTTGTGTGTGCGTTGTTTGTGTATATTCAGAACTAACATTTATTGAGCACATACTATGCCAGGCGTCATTCAAAGCACTTTTTTTTTAAGATTTTATTTTTCCTTTTTCTCCCCAAAGCCCCCTGGTACATAGTTGTATATTTTTTAGTTGTGGGTCCTTCTAGCTGTGGCATGTGGGACGCCACCTCAGTGTGGCTTGACGAGCGGTGCCATGTCTGTGCCCAGGATCCGAACTGGCGAAACCCTGGGCCACAGCAGCAGAGCGCACGAACTTAACCACTCGGCCATGGGGCCAGCCCCTCAAAGCACTTTAAATGTACTTGCTCATTTCACATTCACAGTAAGTATCCTTTGAGTTTGGTGACATTATTTTCCCCCTTACACCAATGAGGAAACTAAAACCCAGAGAAAAATAAATAACTTGTTCATGGTCTCTCTGCTAGTAACTAGCAAAGCAGAGATTTAAATCCAGATCTTCTGTCTCTGGAATCTACACTCTTAATCACGACGCCATATAGAGAACATGTCCTAGCTAGTGACAGGACCTGCCTCATGGACTCACCTCACAGGCATGCAATCCATGTGCCACACAGAACCCTGGGCTCAGAAGAGCCCACACTTGGTTTAGAGCTCTGCTGTCACTGTCTTGAAATTCTTAATCATTTTGCTTAGGAACTCTCCATTTTCCATTTTCACTGGGCCCAGAATTTATGTAGTTGGTTCTAGATCAGGAATACTTATTAGCAAAATCATTCCTTAAGCAGGTTACTTAATTTTATATTATCCTCCTTAATTATGTGGGACTTTACCTAAACTGAATGCTTCTGCCTTTGTATCTGTCATCAGTACCCTTTGGATGTATTTGAATTTCCACAAGTATCTTAGAAAAACTTAAGCTTACAAAGATTTGTCTTCCCCAAAATCTGAATACTAATTTAGTAATGGCTTCCCTCTCCCAGGCATTAATCTCTATTCAGCCATGGGCAAGGGCACATAACAGTCCAGAAAATAGGAACCAGACAACGTCTCCAGGTTAAAGTTTGAGTCTTGGTAAGGACTCAGGAGGGAAAAATAGAGTGGCCTTAAAAGGACATTTTGTCCAGACTGTCAAAATGCAGGAACAGGGGCCAGCCCCGTGGCCAAGTAGTTAAGTTTGCACGCTCTGCTTTGGCAGCCCAAGGTTTTGCCGGTTCAGATCCTGGGGGTGGACATGGCACAGCTCATCAGGCCACTTTGAGGCGGTGTCCCATATTCCACAACTAGAAGGACCCACAACTAAAATATACAACTATGTACTGGGAAGATTTGGGGAGAAAAAGCAGGAAAAAAAAATGCAGGAACAATTTAGCAGTGGGAAGGCTTTGTAAAAACTGGCCACTCCCTAGGAGGCAATGCAGTTAGCAATGATTTCCTTCCCAAAGTTGTTGGGCATGTCGTGTGTGTGTGTGTGTGTGTGTGTGTGTGTGTGTTTTTGAAGGACTGAAGTGGCGACCTGTTGTGTACAGACACAAAGAAGTTATACATCTGAATAACGGTTAAAGCTACTCTCAAAGAAATTGTTCATGGACTGAGACTAGTGTTTCAAGATAAAAGTCAGGGGCTGGCCCCTAGGTGTAGTGGTTAAGTTGGGCATGTTTCACTTCAGTGGCCCGGGTTCTTGGGCCAGATCCCAGGCACACACCTACACCACTCATCAGCCATGCTGTGGCAGAGACCCACATATAAAGTGGAGGAAGATTGGCACAGATGTTAGCTCAGGGCTAATCTTCCTCAGCAAAAAAAGAAAAAGAAAAGGTCAGAGGAAGCCAGTAATGTTTTTTAAAGGAATTTTTAGAATGTGTTTGTTGACTGACTCAAGAAACGAGGTACGAAGTCTCCCTGTGAAAAAATGAGTAAGTACTTAGAAGCCCAATGAGGTAGCTGTTTCTTTGTTATTTTTGAACAGTAATAAATTCATATTATACAAACTTCAAAAGACATAAAGGGGTATACAGAGAAAAGTACGTCTACCTCCCACCCTGTTCCCTACCCCCAATCCAAATATCTTCCCTGAGTATAGTCCCAGGTCTCTGCCTCTTGTGAATCCTTCTGAGAATGTCCAGGAGTAGCTGTGTCGTTATTTAAAAACGAAAAGAAGAAGAAGATCAAAATAAAGTAGGCAGAAAGAAACTAAGTACTTAAACCAGAAAATCTGAGACATAATTGATATCAAAATAAGTGCAATCTGGAGCTAATAGCTAAGGAGATGTATGACTAGTGAAGGACTGAAGTCAAAATGCACAAAAGTTAAAGTGTTTTCCTCTATTTAAATGGAAAGAAAATGATGAAAGGAGTCACATCAAAAAAGACAGGGGTTGTTAATTTTTTTTACATTCGCCCACATCCCAAAAAGCGTTGAGCAGGAATTAAGAAATGGTTGCACTTCCTGGAGAGTTAGCCTGAGTTAGAACACACGCTGGTGGAAAGAGAGCTTGATGCATTTCTTGTCAATTGCACAGATACTCATTGAGCATTTGCAATGTTCTGATCACTTTGCTAGGTACCCAGGAGGATGCCGAGGAATAGACACAACTCCTGATGAAGAGAGACACAGAAACACAAAATAGTAGGCTATTAATATCTATTAGCCACCATGCCAAGTTATGCCTTATCTCAGTTAACTCCCAGCGAAACTTCAATGGGGCCACTGAGGCCTCGAAGCCACAAAGGTAGGAAGTATTGGAGACAGGGTTGATCACAGCGACAAACAAGGGGAGCAATGGAAACTACCCAGAGGAGTAAGTACTCTGGAATCACAGGGGAGGGAGCATTCTAATGGGGGGAGGGGGGATTACTTTTATTAATTTAGTTGTTTAGTTTGAACTTGCGAGTATATGTAAGAATTTTCTCCTCCCCACTTCCTTTCTCCACCCCCCCAAATAATAACTTTCCAGACACTGAGACAAGAGGAAGAGATTTGTGTACGCTGGAACAAAATGGGTCTAGGTTTGGTTTCTAAACACCTTTTATTTGTTGTTATTTATTTTACAGTTTCGTTACCTGCGGGACATTGATTAAAAATTGCCTCAATTTTATATTGTTATTGACTCATTATTAATATGTAAATTTGTGTGTATTTTATATATATGTGTATAACACACATGCATAGATACACAAGTGTGTTCCCTTAACTTGTTCTTTCTAGTAAAGAAACAGCATTACACAGTCAAATCTAGAGCTTTTGAGTGACATAAAACTGGAAACAAACCAATACTGTGCTTATACACGAATATGACAAAGGCTCCCTCTGACCCTAACCGAGGAACCTTGCTAAGGGCGGAAGTACAGAAGGAACACAGCTCACCTCTGCCGGGCTCGAACAAGAGTGTCTGGAGAACCCAAGAAGGTCATTGAGTTCCTGATGGGAAGACAGGTCCAGAAATAAAGTTTTAAGATTCCGTATAGTTTTACCTCTGAAAATTTTCAAATGATAAAACTCATTCACATGTTTTCATAAATTTGATCCAGAGCCCATTTTTTCTGGACAATATTTGGTCTACCCAGTGGAATTTGTTGTTGGATCCCTACCAAAATATTGGAATTCCTTTGATGGGAGAAATTGCAGATTTCTGCATTCAATTCTTACCTAAAATCAAAGACAGAAAAAAAAAAAAAAGACTCCTGTATAAAAAGAAAGCGTTCAGCCAACGAAAGATATAAAATAACCCTTCAACCATGAAAAACAGTGAAAGGTCTGGGACTTTACAGATGGAGCATCTTCCCTTCACAGCATAAGCTTGTCAGGAAGTGGCCAACGGTGCCTGAGATCTAAATGGCATCTTATAATACTAACTGTTTCTGCTTCTACTAGCTATTTTATTTTTCGTAGAAACAAAAGTTTAAAATTCAAACCAGGTAACTCTCACTCACTCATTCATTCATTCAATAAAAATTTTAATTACTTTTATTTTAATTGTGTAAGAAATATGATTATTATACAATATTTTAAGAATATATATAAGAAATTTTTTAAATAAATCAAAACAAATTGAAAAAGGAACCACAATTAACATTTTGGTATGTATCTTTCGAAATTTTTTTCTATGCATTAGAGAACGATATAAAAATATATATCATATACATTTTACTTTTGCAAAAATATATGATCACAGAAATTATTCCAGTTAACATATTTCCGCAACATCAGTTCGAGTATTTGCATAATACCGTTTTAGTGTACAATAATTTGTTAAACTGGTCATTTGGGGACATTTTTTCTTACTTCATTGCTATTATTTATTTTGCCTAAGTTGCACTGTAACTAATTTAGCACATATCCCTAATTATTTTCTTAAAATATATTCCTGTCAATAGGATTGCTATTGAAAGGATATACATATTTCTAAGACCTTTGGCCTATTTTACAAAATTTGTCTCTATTTATTCAACCAGAAAATATACATTGAGTGCCTGCTATGTGTTTGGTTCCACACCAAAGTCTGAGTTGCAGTGGAGAGTAAAATAGATATAGTACTAGCCTTTACAGAGTTACAATCTAGACAGAGAGAGAGACACTAAGCAAATATCCACCTGTGATAAATCAGGAGGGAAAAGAACAGAGCATCATGAGAAAATATCATGCAGAGACCTAATCTAGGCTGGGCTGGAGGACACTGTGACATTGCAGCTGAGACCTGAAGGTGAAGAGTGGAGGGACAAGCATTCCGAGAGAGGGACTAGCAAGGCGCACAGGCCCTGTGAGAAGAACTCCGCAAAGGAGCTGGAGGAAGCTGTGGGCTGGAGCACAGGGACTGGGAGGGAGGGAGCTAAGGTGGAGGCCACACTAATTGCAAGAAAAGCCATCATCGAAGAGTTTTAAGCCAGAAGAGTCACATGGTCTGATTTATGTTTTTTTAAAGACTCCTTCTGGCTGCTATAATCCAAGTAAGTAGGTCAATAATGGTGTCTTGGAAGGAGGCAATGGTAGAAGACATGGAAGAATTTAAGATATATTTGGAGGTCAAATCAACAGGCAACGGTGGCTCAAGCATAGCAGAGGGTCAGTTTTCCTGAACCCTTATAATACTATTTTTCTCTAATTGAGAATAATTTTAATATTATAAAATAGTTAAAATAATAAAAACAGCAATAATTAAAAAATAGCATTTCAATGTTGCTTCCGTTTGTACTGTGTTGGTTATTAGCCCTTGAACCTTTTTCACTTGTTTGTAGGCCATTTGCATTTATTCGTTTGTGCCCTGCCTCTAGGATTCTTGGACTCCTTTGCCACTAAATTATTTTTTTCTTATTGTTAGTGTATTAGTGTCCTAGGACTGCCATAAGAAAAACTACAAACTAGGTACTTTAAAACAAAAGAAATTTATTCTCTCACAGTTCTGGAAGCGAGTAGTCTGAAGTCAAGCTGTCGGCAGGGCCATGCTCCCTCCTAAGCTTCTAGGGGAAGATCCCTCCTCACCTCTTCCAGCAGCTGGTCCCCAGAATTCCCTGGCTTGTAGACGCATCACTTCGATCTCTTCTTCCATCTTTACGCGAAGTTCTCCCTGTGTGTCTGTCTGTGTCAAGTCATATTGAATTCAGGACCCACCCTATCCCAGTAGGACCTCATCTCAGCTAGTTACATCTGCAATGGCTCTATTTCCAAATACTTTCACGTTCTGAGGTACCGGAGGTTAGGACTTCGACATATCTTTTTGGGGGACAGAGTGCAACTCATAACAATTCATCAGAGATCTTTATAGGCTGCAAATATTTTTCTTAGTTTGTCATTTGCCTGTCTTATTTATGATGTTTAGGACAGATATAAGCTGTTTAAATTTTATGAGTGTAACCTGTCAATTTTTCTTTTATTCAATATCTATCTGTTGAGGACCTACTGTTTACCCAGTGCTGTTCTGGATGTCCCTGATCCAAAGATGAATGAGAGTGGGTCTCTTACCCCTATGTGCTCAGTCTAGGAGGCAGACATGTAAACAAATATAATTCGATATGATCGCTGTAACAATAGAGATTTGAACTAAGTAGTGAGTGGCAAAAATGAGGAAATATCCAGCTGAGTTTGGGCAGCTGGGGGGAGCTGCACAGAGGAGGTCCTTGGGTAGTAGTTAAGGAATCCAAGTTTCACTAATTATGCCTCAAATAGAAAGGTTCCTGGCCAGCTACACTTAAAGTAAGCTACTCAAAGTGTGGCCCATGGACCACAGCATCAGCTTCCCCTGGGAGCTTGTTAGAAATGTAGACTCTCAAGCCCACACCCCAGCCTTCTTGAATCAAAATCTGCATTTAAACGACATACCCGGATGATGTGTATACACACAAAAGTTTGAGAAGCTCCGCCCGCTTCTTTGGAAGTTATTTTTTCAGGTTTACAGTCACAGGCCTCTGTCTGCGATTGTCAGGACATAATTAGAAACTACCCCAGAAGCCTTGCAATACAAAGGCAAACTTTTAAACTCTTCCCATGTGTTATGTCAAGATGCTGATTAGTACATCAAATGAGCAGCCTTCACCGAATAGCTTCATAATCCATGGGAAAGAGACCCAGTTTGCACATTTCAGGGTAAGCTCAGTGGAAGCCAAGGGGACGATTTGCTCGAGGGATGACCCTGGCATGACCCTGTGATTCAGACTGAAGATAAGCCTCCAAATCCAGCTCTGGATCAGCTGTTCAAAGGGGATTTGTCTCCTCGGTTATAATTGGTCTCCCGCTTGTATTCGGAGCAGGTGGTTCAAGGAAAAGGGAAACTTTGTTTGATTTGTTTAAGCACTTGAATAAAGGAAGCGTCTCCTTGGGAAAGGAGAGAGACAGGAGCGGTTTCTGGTGTGGTAATTGGGTAGAGGAAGCCAGAGGAGGTGGGGGTAGCAGAGAAAGTGATGGGAGATGATGGGAGAGGAAAGGGAAACAAGAATTGCAGGGGGAGAGGGGAGATGAGGAGATCTCTCTCACCAAAGTGTAACAGCTGCCCGGTCACTCAAAAACCAGTGTTGTTTACTTGGAAGCCAAGTTCAATTCTGTGATGAAAAGGAAGGAACACAAGGTGGATGACTAGGACACAGGTGTCGGATACCGCACGCAGCCTCTAGATAGAAAATGTTCCTTAAGAAACATGCAACATGTATGAAGTCAGCCTCCTGGGATGTACACTGCCTGCCCACCCAACCTCTTCCTTGCTTAATTCAGTCATAGACAAAGACTAGAGTCTGTCTTAATATATGCGGAAAGATGTAACAGAGGCTTTCAATGCAAACAGTAATCTGGGTGACTTTTTACTGCCTGCCTCATATGCACCCTGCTCACCAAGAACCTGCCACTGATTTTAGAGGGAACTGATGGGAATCCATTTCAACTCAACAAAAAAATACTGAGGGGCCAGCCTGGTGGCGCAGAGGTTAAGTGTGCACATTCAGCTTCGGTGGCCTGGGGTTCGCCGGTTCGGATTCCGGGTATGGACATGGCACCACTTGGCACGCCATGCTGTGGCAGGCGTCCCACATATAAAGCAGAGGAAGATGGGCATGGATGTTAGCTCAGGGCCAGTCTTCCTCAACGAAAAGAGGAGGATTGGCAGCAGTTAGCTCAGGGCTAATCTTCCTCGGAAAAAAATATATATGTATCAAGACTTTCTGCCTATAATTTATTGTGCATGTCAGGACCACTGTGTACAGTTGGACAGATGGACGCTGCTCAACTCCAGGCATTCTTTAGAATTGTTCACTACACAGTCCAGACCAGCATACACAGCTGCCCTGTGGACTTGAAGAAAAAAAGGTGATTAAGACAAGGTGCCTATATTCGAGAACTTACAATTTGATATAAAAATAAGGTACTAGGGGGGCCTGCCTGGTGGCATAGTTGTTAAGTTCACATGCTCCACTTGGGTGGCCCAGAGTTCACAGGTTCGGATGCTAGGCACAGACCTAGCACCGCTCATCTAGCCACGCTGTGGCAGCATCCCACATAAAACAGAGGAAGATTGGCACAGATGTTAGCTCAGCAACAATCTTCCTCAAGCCAAAAGAGGAAGATGGGCAGCAGATGTTAGGTCAGGGCTAATCTTCCTTACAAAAAGAATAAAATAAAATAATAATTAGGAAAATACATCTAGAAGAAACCCTCCAATTTGTTATGACCTATGAAAATGAGAACTAGAAACTTTAAAATCCATTCATCTTCATATAACATGCATAAACATTATTTTGGGATTCATGGGCCATTTTTTAATATGTTTTTAGTTGGATATTTCAAACTTCTATTATTATTGGTTGCCTCTTTGTTTAAAATATGTAACCTAGAGGGGCTGGCCCCGTGGCCGAGTGGTTAAGTTCGCGCGCTCCGCTGCAGGCGGCCCAGTGTTTCGTTAGTTCGAATCCTGGGCGCGGACATGACACTGCTCATCAGACCACGCTGAGGCAGCGTCCCACATGCCACAACTAGAAGGACCCACAACGAAGAATATACAACTATGTACCTGGGGGCTTTGGGAAGAAAAAGGAAATAATAAAATCTTTAAAAATATATATATATAACCTAGAATCTCACGACTGTCTTTAGATTTCTTGTAAATAAATGAGATTTTTTTCAGACAAAAAACACAGTTAATAGAACAATGGGGGTGTGGAATGCTTTTTTATGCAGAATGTCACAGGCAGCAGCCATCTGACAAGTCCATCACCAGATCTTTTTAGAAAAGGAAAACCTCACTTTGTTTTTGTATTTATTTTTCTAATTCAGTCTAATGACGATCAATTTAAATGTCTAGTCTACGGGCATACAAATTTAGAAGCAAAAATATTTTAGGAGTTTGAAAGCTATTAGTTTGTTGTGAGTATAAACTTATTTTTAAATTCTTTTTAATTTTTATTCTTAAAAATATCATATGTCCTGGGGCCGGCCCGGTGGTGTAGTGGTTAAGTTTATGTGCTCTGCTTTGGAGGCCCGGGGTTCACAGGTTTGGATCTTGTGTGCAGACCTAGCACCACTCGTCAAGCCGTGCTGTGGTGGCATCCCACATACAAAGTAGAGGAAGATGGGCACAGATGTTAGCTCAGGGCCAATCTTCCTCAAGCAAAAAGAGGAAGATGGGCAATAGATGTTAGCTCAGGGCCAATCTTCCTCACATACACACACACACACACACACAAATATATAGAGAGAGAGAGAGAGAGAGAGGCTGGCTCCGTGGCCGAGTGTTTAAGTTCACACGCTCCACTTCAGTGGCCCAGGGTTTCACCAGTTTGGATCCTGGGTGCAGACGTGACACCGCTTGTCAGGCCATGATGAGGCAGTGTCCCATGTGCCACAACTAGAAGGACCCACAACTAAAATATACAACTATGTACCAGGGGGCTTTGGGGAGAAAAAAAGCAGGAAAAAAAAAAAAGAAGATTGACAACAGTTGTTAGCTCAGGTGCCAATCTTTAAAAATATATATATATCTCATATGTCCCAATCGCATACCACATACAAAAATTAACTAAATGTGTATCATAGACCTAAATGTAAGAGTTAAAACTATAAAACTTTCCTAGAAGAAAACATAGGTATAAATCTTCATGACCTTAGATTAGGCAATGGTTTCTTAGAGACGATCCCAAAAGCAGAAGTGACAAAAGAAAAAAAATTAATTAGACTTCATTAAAATTAAAAATGTTTGTGCTTCAAGGACACTATCAAGATAGTGAAAGGACAACCTACAGAATGGGAGAAAATATTTCAAATCATATAGCTGACAAGGGTCTTATATCCAGAATATGTAAAGAACTGTTACAATTCAACAGTAAAGAGACAACCCAACAGAAAAATGAGCAAAGAATTTGAATAGACATCTCCAAAGAAGAGCTACAGATGACCAATCAGCACATGAAAAGATGCTCAATATCATAAGCCATTAGAGAAATGTAAATAAAAATTACAATGAGATACCACTTCCCATGCACTAGGATGACTATAATTAAAAAGATGGATAACAAGTGTTGCTGGTAAGGATGTGAAAAAATTGGAACCCTCGTGTACTGCTAGAGGGATTGTAAAATGGTGCAGCCACTTGGGAAAAGTCTGGTAGTTCCTCAAAAGCTTAAACATAGAGTTACCATATGACCCATTCCATTCCTGGGTATATACCCAAGGAAGCTGAAATATATTTCCACACAAAAACTTGTACGTGAATGTTCATAGCAGCATTATTCATAATATCCAAGAAATGGAAACCACCTACGTGTCCATGAACTGATGAATTAATAAACAAAATGTAATATATTCATCCAATGGAATGTTATTTGGCCATAAAAATGAATGAAGAATTGATACGTACTACAACAGGAACGAAGCTTGTAAACATTATGTTAAGTGCAAGAAGCTAGATGCATGTTGTATGTTTCCGTTTCTATGAAATGTCCAGAATTGGCAAATATATAGCAACAGAAAGTAGGTTTAGTGGTTGCCAGAGGCTTGAGGGGAGTAGGGGCAGATGGGAAATTACTAATGGGTACAAGGTCTTTTGGGGGTGATGAAAATGTTCTGTAATTACATAGTGGTAACAATTGTACA
Source organism: Equus quagga (assembly GCF_021613505.1). NCBI lineage: Eukaryota > Metazoa > Chordata > Mammalia > Perissodactyla > Equidae > Equus > Equus quagga. The sequence goes on along the minus strand of NC_060274.1, from coordinate 83,995,184 downwards.
ACTATGTGAATAGACCAAAACCCACCGAATCTTACACTTCAAAGGGATGAATTTTATGCAATGTGAATAATATCTCAGTCAAGCTATTATTTTTAAAAACTATACGTGCAATTCAGAAAAAGAAATAACAGAACGGAAAGAATTCACCCCAAATCCTAACACTCAAAATTCCCACTGTAAACATTTTTCTTTCAGAAAAATGAAAAAACTGAAGAGAATGTATAATTTGTCAATTTATAGTTCAAAAGTGATTAGATAACTCCACAAACACTCATTCAAGTGAACTCTACGAGGAAATGACATTTAGCAGACCTGAAGGCTCTTGCATGAGGCTTCAGGACATACTCTAAGACGAAGCTTCCAAAAAAGTATGCTTTGCGCATTGAAAGATTTAGGAACAAAGAGTCATGGTATCTACAACTTATTCTCAAATCGTTCAGCAATAATAACAACAAAAATAATAATAAGTGTGAAGAGAGAGAGAGAGAAAGCAAGCATGGCAATAATAATTGGTGAGGGTATATTGGTTAAGGGTATATAGTAGTTCATTACACAATTCAGGCAACTTTTCTCTGAATTTGAGTTTTGTTTTCAAAATAAAAGGTTAAAAAATAGTAAGATGGATTAAGTACAGTGACTCTCATTTTGGGGGCCTAAACTCTTCTATGTGCATTCACCTGTTACCTGAAAAATTAGATGTGGTGGTGGCAAAGGGCAGCAGGAAGAGTGTCCCCACCACACCACCTTCCCAATCTTGGCTTATGATGTGGGCTTCTTGGTGATGAGTGGCGTTTGAGGAAGAAAACATATCCTACCCCAACCAATAACTTAAGAGGGTCCCAGTCCTCACTCATGTCTCATGAAAGGACCAGTTTGGAGTGCTGCCATATGCCCTTTCACTTGGGTTTCTTCTTCTGTTCTTTTATTCCAAAATTATTTTTTAAGTGGTTAATCTATGTTACAAAAAGTTTATATCTATACACATCAGAAAATGGCTGGAAGGATATCCACTAAACTGTCAGGGGAGGGAGTGGAGAGAAGTGAAAAAGGGGTTTCCACTTTTTCTTCATGTATTTACATACACCTGTATTGTTTTAATTTACTTTAGTATCATCATGAGCAGGTGCTACTTTTATAATTAAAGAACTTTGCTCAACTTTCGGGGATGAAATTACATGATCTCGATAATTTGCTTTAAAATATTTCAATAAAGAATAAAACGAAAAAATAAGTAAAGCAGCAAATCTTGATAATGATAGAATCCAAATGATGGGCATATGGCAGTATTGTGCTCTCTTCTTTTATGTATATTTGAATTTTTTACAATAAACATATTTTTTAAAACCACTGTGAAAGAAAATATTTTTAAGAGCAGGAGAATGAGAAGAAGAAAGCAGGCTCCATCCCACCAAACTACATGAACAATGACTTTGCTGTCCTATTTTTGAAAAATATTTAAGGGTATTGGAAAAGCTTACTCTGTATCAGAGATTGGCAAACTTTTTCTCCAAAGCGCTAGATAGTAAATATTTTAGATTTTACAGGGCTACAGTCTCAGCTATAACTACTCAATTCTACCATTGTGGTGCAGAAACAGCCATAGACAATACATAAACGAATACACACAGCTGTGTTCCAATAATACTTTATTATGGACACTGAATTTGAATTGCGTATCATTTTCACATGTCATGAAATGCTATTCTTTTATTTTTTTCCAACTATTTAAAAATCTCAAACCATTCTTAGCCCAGAGGCCGGACAAAAACAGGCTATGGGCTGGATTTGGCCCCCCGCCACATTTTGCCAACGGCTGCTCTCTACTATCCAGAAACCCTTACTTTATTATATATCCAATGCAAAAGTGTATATATAACTTCTCTCTATCAAAAAACACTTCAAAGAGTTAAACTTCAATGTGATTAGTGACCATGTCTGGGTGATAGGGTTATGGATAATTTTTATTTTCTTTATTTTATTCTTCAGCATTTCCCAAATGTTTTATAAATATATATATTTCTGATAAATAACGTTTTCAAAAGAATAATCCCACTGTCCGAGAGAAGAGAGACAGGAAGATGCAACGCGGAGACGAGGCCCCTGCCCATCTGTCCCGAATGTCTTCTGGAGTCCAGATCGAATTAAAAAACTTCTGAAGATTTCCTTCCTGTTCTGGGATTCTGCCTCCTCACACAAGCAAATGCCTGTAACCTAATTCCCTTCAATTTGGAAAGCAATCTTCTCTCTCGCTTCACTCGGAAAGTAAATTTCCGAAATTAAGTCCCGTAGGCTGAGGGGCCTCCTCCCCCATCTGGGCAAATGTGATTAGCAATCGCATCTGGTATTCAGGGAACCAGGCAGTCTCCCTGCTCTCAAAACAGCCTGGAAATGTGAAACAGTAAAAAATACCCTCCAAAAGGCCACAAGGGGGCAGAGAGTCTGCAACCCATGGAAAAAGCAGGGTTGGCCCCAGAGAGAACATACTCTTTTGTAAATTACCCCAATTATCTAAATCCCTTTCAGAAACCAAATTAAGAATGGTATAAAGACTTCGTTTTTGTTCACATGAAATGGTAATTCACGAAATTGAGTGTGCCTCTTTCTTGCAGCCTAGATAACCAGGGTCTTTCAAAAAGGCCAAGGCAAATTGTTTTTTTTCTTATGGTCCAAGGTAAAGGTTCTGGAAGATATACACATCCTCCTTCCCAAATAGGGAGATTCGTTCTAACCCACAAGCAACCATTGCTTTACAAAAATAGTCTTTTTCATTTTTTCCATATGTGGCAAAAATCAACCAAGTCAAATTTAAGGGGGAAAATTCTCATTTATTTCAACTCCTTCTATAAAAAAATTCAAGAACCAAACGGAGAACGGGATATAGACAAAAGAACCACAATTAAATCTGTTTAACCATATAAGTTATTCTAATAAAGTACCCTAATATTGTTTCCTAAGTGTCATACGATGATTTATAATAAGAAATGTATATTTGGTTTTGATATCTGTTTCCTAAAAGCCTTGGAATTTCTTAAGTGGTAGGAGCCTTAAGGGCGCCTTTTGTTATATGAATGAGGTGAGTTTTGGAAAGTACCTTAAGATGGAGGCCGGTTGCCAGTGGAGCCAAGCTTGAGACTAGACGGTGGGAACATTCAGTCCCACCCATTGACCTCCGGGGAGGGGAAAGGGGCTGGAGGTTGAATGAACGGTCAACGATTTCATCAATCATGCCTATGTAATAAAGCCATGTAAAACCCCAAAAGGACTGGGCCTGGAGTGCTCCCCTGGGGGTGAACACTTGGGGGTGCTGGGAGAGTGGTGCACCCAGAGAGGGTGCGGAGGCTCTGCCCCACTTCCCCACACCTTCCCCTGTGCATCTCTTTTCACCAGCTGTTCCTGAGTTGTGTCCTTTTAGAATAAACTGGTGATCTAGTGAGTAAAATGTTTCTCTGAAATCTGTGAGCAAATTAGTAGAACTCAAGGGGGTGGGGGGAGTCCTAGGAACCTCCAACCTGTAGCCAGTTAGTCAGAAGCGCAGGTGATGACCTGGGTTTGTGATGGTATCTGAAGGCGGAGGAGGGGCGGCAGGCTTGGAGGACTGAGCGCTTAATCTGTGGGATCTGACGCTATCTCCAGGTGGATGTTGTCAGAATTGAATTATAGGACACTCACCTGGTGTGATGGAGAACTGCTTGCTGTGGGGAAAAAGCCACACGCATTTGGTGACCAGAAGTGAAGGGTTCTATGTGAGAAGTAAAGAAAACACACAGGTGGAAAACTGAGTTTTTCTAAAATACTAAGTAATTCACAAATTTAAAAGAAATACCAAAAAGGTAAGTTTTGCCTTTTTCAAATAGGAAATATAAACAATAGCTAACAGTAACTATCTTCATTTCTTCAGCACTAAGTGCCACATATTATGGCAAGTTCTTTTCATGTGTTATTTAATAATCACCATGAACTTGGGTGTAAATGATGCTATTCTTCCTTTTTTGTAAATTCAAAATCTCGTCTACCTTATTATTTCTCACCTGGTCCTTCCTGAGCTCAGGCCTGCCTGTTAGCACACCTACTCTCTTGCAAACTTCTACCTGAAAGAGAGGAAATCTGCATAAGCTTTCTCAGATCAACAAACATAATTCTTCTTCCCACATTTGAGCAGACAACCTAGGATCACAATATAAGAACAAAACACTTGACCTCACTTCCACCTCCAGCTGTGCCCCATTCTTCGCCTTCCCATCCCAGAGTTTTATACTTGGTCTCCAATTTCTCTTCCCCGTTCTCTTTTTTTATTTAAAAAACTGTTTAATTGTAACAAATACACATAACGTAAAATTTCCCGTCTTAGCAATTTTGAGTGTGCAATCCGGTAGCGCTAAGTCCATTCACAGTATTGTGGAGCCAATCTCCAGAACTTTTTCATCTTCCCAAACTGAAACTCTTGTTCCCATGAAGCAACTCCTCATCCCTCCCGCCTCCCAGCCCCTGTCAACTGTCTGCTTTCTATCTCTATGAGTTTGAGTACTCTTGATACCTCGTAAGTGGAATCATGCAATATTTGCATTTTAGTGACTGCAGTATTTTACGTAGCATAATTTCCTCAAGGTTCATCCATGATGTATCATGTGTCAGAATTTCCTTCCTCTTTAAGGCTGAATAATATTCCAGTGTGTGTGTGTGTGTGTGTGTGTGTGTGTGTAAAACATTTGTTAATCCATTTACCCATGATGGACATTTGGGTTTTAACAAACCCTGCAGGTCATTCTAAGCAACCTAAAGTTTGAGGACCACTGCTCTAAAGGTTCCAATTAGATTTTTTTCATTTGTTTCTTTTTTAGACTTTTCCCCTGAAAATTCCCATGAGTGGAGCTCTGGTAACAAAACTATGAGGAGCCACATCAAAGTTATATGTTTGGTGGGTCGTTTGTAGGTGTTTGTAAATTGGGAACTATATGCACATTTTGAATATTTAAGCTAAAAAGGAAGAGGAAAAGCCTTGAGCTCCCATTTTACTGCAAAGCCTCGAGCTTGTATTTCGTTGCCACATTCATTTTCTTGATGATGCATTCTTTGGATCGCCTCACTGTGAAAGAGAGGTACTTACATAAAATTTTCCCCACAAAAGATTATATTTCACAAAGTTCCCTTCCTTCTAAGGGGCCTCCTTCACAAAATAAATTTAGAAATTGTTTTGCAACAATAGTAATGACAACAATAGCCTCTTTTGTTTTATATTAAGAGGAAGTTTTGGGAGACTTGTTTAGAATTGTAATATATCTATTGCAAAGATCCACTTTTGTAGACATAACCTTATAGTATCTGGAACTGCCAGAAAGATAAATAAGAATGTGTGAAAAGAATACGCTTAATAATATTAGGCAAAAGTGAGACTAAAAATTTCTTCCAAAGAACCCTAAACATTTGCAAAAAGGAATTATCCTGTTGTAGTAACTCCTGCCAAATTATGTGAGGTTGTGATTTTCTGAAATGCTCTTTGGAAAATGTGTGCTCCAAGGAAATAAATCATTTGGAAGAGAAAGCATTGCATTCACAATATAAAAAGATAGAAGATGAATTAGAGCGTTTCCTTTACCTAGAGGTTATATATAAAGAGCACTGATAGAAAAGAAAGACAGTAGAACTCCTACAACATTTCAGTAAATCCCAGGAAAATCTTTCTAGCCCCTCAAATCGAAACAAGTCAAAATACTGCAGTAAATTAGCTTTAACTCATGCATGATATTATTAGGTGCTGAACTAAGGTAACTGGTGACTTGGCTTCCTTAATCTGATCAAAATTAAAATCCTCCTCACTCCATCCCTTCTCTTCCAAAATGGTATTATTTTCTTGTCTATTACTTTCCATTTACTTTGCTCTTTAATTCAAGGTCTCAGTTTCCTGTTTTGTTTATTGCATGCCGATAGCTCACATTTACCAGGCGCTTGTCCTAGACCAGGCACTACACGTAGGACTTGCTGACATGATTTCATTCAACTCTCCCACTGCCCTCGCGAAGTGAGAGGCGACGCCCTCTTTGCAGATTAGGGACCCAAGCTAGACTAGGAATTTGCCCAAGATCACACGGTGGTAACTTGGTGTAACCACTACCAGGAAGCAAAAAGTGATCTGTCTTACACAAAGTTAATGTTCCCAAGCAAAACGTTAAAAACAAAAACAAAACAAACAAGCAGAACACCAATGCCCTGGGCTAGAGATGAACTGTCTGGGGAGTACTTGCAGAGATGAAGTAAGATAGTAAATGGAGACTTTAATTCAATTAAAGGGATCAAGTTGTTTGTAAAGAAGTCTACAGTACCCAGGAAACCACAGGAAGGCTGCTCCTCACAGAAAAAGAAAGGAGGGGGGATTTTTCCTCCATGTAATACCATGTAATATTAGAGGGGTGCTTTTCAAAGTGCGGTCCGTGGAACAGCAGCAGCTCCAGCAGCCCCTGAGAGCTTGTTAGAACGGAAAACGCTAAGGCCCCACTCCAGAGCTAGTGAATTACAAACTCTGGAGTGAGGCCCAGCAACCGGCGCTTTAACAAGCCCTCCGGATGATTCTGGTGCAAGCTCCAGTTTGAGAACCACCACTTTAGGGTTTATTTGTTGAAATCCTAGGAACACTGATCGACACAACTTACTACAAACAAGATTTGCATATTTAAATTTTGGACCTGCCTACACGGCACATTAATATTAAGAAATTTGAGAATATTCATCCAGTTCAGCTAAGTGTTTTTCCACCAATGCCTAACCTAATGCTTTGTTCCACTAGGTTTAAAATAACAATAGCAAGCACTTCTCAAGGACTTACTATACGCCAGGCGCTGTTCTAAGTGTTCTACTTTGATTGGCTCTTTTGGTCTTCATACCATTCTACAAGATGTGTGCTATTTTTACCCTCTTTATATCAGTGAAGACACTGAGGCTGAGAGGTTAAGTAACCTGCCCGGGTCACTGACTGAGTACTTGACAGCTGAGATTTGAACCTGCATTACCTGCGTCCAGAGTCCCTGTTCCCAACTGCTAGACTATCTTGGGGCCAAAAACTTTTTTAAAGAGATCTATTTATGAGATTTCTAGAGAAAAAAGTTAACAAAGAAATTTGAATATTGAAGAATTTTAATCCTCTCTGACAAACCAGTCAATCCATAAGAGGCAAATATCAGAGTCCTCTCAAATACATTTTCGCGACACTCAGTCTTCAGAAACTTACATTTGTTCCTTGGGACATTTGGAAGAGATGCTAGGCTTGGGTGATTTCATGAATCTATTGATTTTAAGGTTCAATGAGGCTATTTTTGAAGCAGTTTCTTTCTCTTCTTTTATCTCCATATGGTACTGTCATCTTCATCCTTAGTGGTGCATTTATCCCCAGGTATAACAAAGAACCACACCAGAAAGCATATTGCACCAATAGATCAAATATCCACTCCATTTGTCATATTTTGACCTAGGAAAGGAGCATAATAAGTAGAAAGAAAGGTTTTGCTACAAGCCCCACGACTTCGATTTTCAACGTTTAATTATGGTTTGTTTCAGGCCCTTTCTGGACAGCCGGCTTACTAGCTCTATACAAATATTAACCATTGCTTTATTAGCATATGTGTAGTCAACCAAAAGCGTAAAGCAACAGGGTTGTGAATTTAGGAAGCTGGAAAAGCTCTGCCACTGGCCCCTCCCTACTCCGTGGATTTTCTGAGGCTTTGCCTCATTTTAGCGTCAAAGCTGGGTATCCTTGTGCCCCCTGAAACCTCGAAAGTTTCATCACTGCTCCTTTGTAAAAGAGGTCAGTTTTTGAGTGAGGAGAAGAGGAAAGGCTGGGATAGCAGGTGGGTGCCAGGCAGGAGGATCCCCAGGCAATCCCAGAGCAACAGTCTCTCTGCATCCAAGAAAATGTGTCAGAATTTTGTTCAGTGCAGAAAGGATAGACTTACCAAGAATAAGCTTACTTAAAATTATGTCTCTTTTTCACATGATGGAAGTGTTTCCTTTGCAAAATTCACCACTACCACCACCGCTCCATCTGGGACTTCTTGACACATAGACAACAAAGGCAATTGGCCACTTTGGAAGGAGAATGATGATAATGCAGGCCATTCATTGGGACGGGAAAGTAAAGAGGCCTCTGGAGTCACTTATCTCAGCCCGTTTCCTTTAGCAGATGCTCCCTCCTGTGTCCTACCTATCTAAGTGTGGACCTTTCCCAGATCCTTCGTGAGATCTTCGGAGTCTTCCTATTGCAGATGAAAGACACAGGTTCTTCACACACCTTGGTAACTGTCAACTGGTTTGACTTGCTAGGGCCATTCCGCCCTTGTCCTGGTCCCACTTGGAATGCAATCCCAGCATGTCACTGTCATACCCAAAAAATTACCCACAACTCCACTCCAAAATCACAAACAAATGTTGGAGATCTTCTGAGGAGCTCCAGGCAAAGGGAAAGGGAATTCTGTATATAACCTTAGCTAGGTGGGCTAATGAAGGCCTCTGTCAGATGATAACGTTCGAACTGAGACCTAGTGTTGAGAAGGACTCAGGAATGGGGCCAGCTGGCAAGAACATTTCAGGCAGAAGAAACAAGTGCAAGGCTGAAAGGAGGTTGGCATGCTTGAGAAATAGAAAGAAGGTGAGTGTAGCTAAAATAGGGCTGCTCAGAGTATTGTCTGTGACGTGTCTGCAACAAGGTGAGAAACTTGTGCCCGAATGGAAATCAAAGCACTACTTCTTCATCGAGTCTTGCTACCAAAAGAAAAGTCAGCTGAACTAAACAGCATACTTAGTGATGTAATTGATTCACTTATGGTGCATCTTCTTTTTTTGGTTTTGCAGAAATCGATGAAGAATATTGAAGAAGCACACTTTAAGATTATGTAAATTTGATATAATGTTTGTGGCTTAGTAATTTAAAGATACCCTAATGTCTTTTCTTGCTAAAAAGAAAATACTGATAAAAAATAATTCAGGGCCGGCCCGCTGGCACAGCAGTTAAGTGCACAAATTCTGCTTCGGCGGCCCGGGGTTCACCGGTTCGGATCCCGGGAACGGACATGGCACCACTTGTCAAGCCATGCTGTGAGAGGCGTCCCACATATAAAGTAGAGGAAGATGGGCATGGATGTTAGCTCAGGGCCAGTCTTCCTCAGCAAAAAGAGGAGGATTAGCAGATGTTAACTCAAGGCTAATCTTCCTCGAAAATAATAATAATAATAATAGTAATTCATTATTTTATAAATCTTCTACAGTCCACTCACTCTGACACCTTTATTTTTAATAGCATGTCATTGTTTCTCCCTGTGAATATATAGCTTTATGTAGTTTCAGTCGTATCTACACACACTTTTGCTCATTCAGGTAACAGTGAATCACATGCATTTTATAGATTTATAAATAGAAATAATAAATATCATTTTAACAACTACAGAATAGACCATCGGATTTTTAACAATTGACTTAAGTATCTACCTTTAGTGAAACATTTATTTCCTTTTTTTTCTGTTATAAATAACCTGGCTGTGAAGATCTAAATGAATACTGCTTTTCCTTTTTTGTTTTTTTTTTTTTTGAGGAAGACTGGGCCTGAGCTAACATCCGTGTCCATCTTCCTCTACTTTATATATGGGACACTTAACCACAGCATGGCGTGTCAAGCGGTGCCATGCCTGCACCCGGGATCCAAATCAGTGCACCCGGCCGCCAAAGTGGAACTTGCGCACTTAACTGCTGTGCCACCAGCCAGCCCCCTTGCTTTTCCTTCTTTTGAATTATATTCTTTTTTTTTTTTAAGATTTTATTTTTTCCTTTTTCTCCCCAAAGCCCCCTGGTACATCGTTGCATATTCTTTGTTGTGGCTCCTTCTAGTTGTGGCATGTGGGACGCTGCCTCAGCATGGTTTGATGAGCAGTGCCATGTCCGCGCTCAGGATTCGAACCAATGAAACACTGGGCCGCCTGCAGCAGAGCACGCGAACTTAACCACTCTGCCACGGGGCCAGCCCCTGAATTATATTCTTTAAAAAATCCCAGAAATTGAATTACCGAGTAAAAGAATACTTTAAAATATGAGCTAAAAGAACCCACATTTGCTATATACTGCCTTACTGCAATATATATATTTAACAATTTAAAATTTTATCTGCAAACCTTTTAGTGCAATGCAAGACAACTGGTACCTGTTGAACTTTGTTCTTTAGAATCCTCAATTCTAAAAGAGTCATCATCCACAAAGGAACTTCTGCAAAATATTTTATTATATATATTTCTACAATTCAGTTAATAAAATTGTTTATTGCAACATTTCTAAGAAACACTAGTCATTAACATCTGAAATTTTAAGCACTAGAAAAGAGATACAATCCCCTAGTAGCCATTGGTCCTTCTGGAGCCTTTCTGCAACCTGTTATTCTAAAGGCACCTGGTCACATGTGCCAGTTACCAGGATGAACTCGGGTTGTGACCTCGAGTTCACTCTGCTACAAATGAGGCAGGCTTGTACCTGCCCAACTAGGAGGAATCTAATCTACTGCACACTGAAATCAGGAAATTCGGAAATTGGAGACTGATAAAGGAACTCACTTAAATGCACCCAGGGACAAACCAACCAACCAAACTAAAAAGGGAGCAGCTTTACTTAATCCCATCTAGTTGTTTTTTGGGGGTTTTTTTGAGGAAGATTAGTCCTGAGCTAACATCTGCTACTAATCTTCCTCTTTTTGCTGAGGAAGACTGGCCCTCAGCTCACATCCATGCCCATCTTCCTCTACTTTGTATGTGGGACGCCTACCACAGCATGGCTTGACAAGTGGTGCCATGTCCGCACCGGGGATCCAATCCGGCGAACCCTGGGCCGCCAAAGCGGAACGTGCGCACTTAACCACTGCGCCACCAGGCAGGCCCCCCATCTAATTTTTTTAATAGTAACATTTAGTTTTAGTGTATTAACTAAACTATAGAGCTGAGCACCAAGATTCTTCTTCTGTTTAGTTTTTCAAGGACATTAAGATCCTCACCACTCTTTCATTGGTAACAGTACCATGGAATTTCAAAGTGAGTCGTTTTTTTTCATGACTTCCTGGTCACCAGCAGCTGTGGCAGGCCCACACAGGTAGAAGCATGTATGATCCTTGTCACCCGTGACTTTAAAAAGAAGATAGATTAAAGAGAGCCAGGCCCAAAGCCAAAATGTGACTATAATCAGTTCCCCTTCATATCAGCATTCCAGCCCATTTGGCTTTTATCAGCCCTGAAAAGAAAGTGGCTGCATTCGGCAGACAAATTTTGTAGATTCCATGCTGAGCATTCAATAACATCCTTCCCTGTGTTCTGTGTGTGACTTTGATACTAACCCCTTATTAAATCCAATATGTAAAGGGTAGAAAAGATCATTTTCCATGGGAATGTTTACATGTGGGGTTCTGCAAAGAGTGCGTTGAGCGCCGTTTGCTACCTGCAAGGGTTATCATTTCAAAGTGTAAGTGACACTGTGCTTTGAAGAAACTTCCCAGGAAAGGCTGAGTTGCTGTTTGTGGACAAAGGCTTCAGGCCAAGGTGAGACCGAGAGGCGGTATGATCAACAGCAAGAGCCTCTTTAGATAGCAGCCTCTTCAACCCTAGTCGCTCATCAAAGGGCTGGCTCCTCACGTGCATGAAGCAGAAGAGACTTCTCGTTCCCATTAGGTCTCTTCAGACACACATATGCAGGCACACACAGTTGGACTTGGACGTGTGTGCACACAAACACACAGACTGCAAATCTTAACTGTCTTCAAAAGATCAGGGGTGATAGGAAAAGTTAACGCGCCTGTGCAGTCCACAACTGTATCAACTGGCCTCACCACTGGCCACCCAGCAGGTGGATACTGCTAAAGAAAGAGGCTTCTTTCTGAGCCTATATCAGAATGAATCTTATTACAAAATACCTCTCTTGACGGTTTATTTTCAAAATGCGCTTATTGAGTAAATAGGAATTTTAAGAAAAACGAACTAACTAAAACAATATTTTCATTAAAATTTTAAAAGTAAAGCAAGTCTGTCTTAGACGTTTTTGAGATTCGTATTTTCAGCTTAATAACATCATGTTTTTATATTTAGAATCAAGATTTTCTCTGCACTGGGGAATATCTGATAGTTTGCCTGCTACCAAGGAAATTGGCTAATGGGTAGATTGTTTGATTTGGACTTTAGCATACATTCTGGTTAAAAAATAAAGTTCATGATAATAAATGGAGGGAAATACCTACATTCTCTGTGGTCATCAGTTAAGAAGTCTGAATCAGGTAGCTGAAATACATCCCATGTAATTTTCAATAGAATATTTCAGAATAGTGATATTTTCTTGTTAAAAATAATTGCTTGACCTCTTAGTATATGAAAAAGTTAAGTTAGAATGAATCATAGACCCAAAGTAAGAGCTAAGACTACAGAACTTCTAGAAGAAAATCTTTGTGACCTTGGGTTAGGCAAAGAATTCTTAGGACACAGAAAGCATGATCCTTAGAAGAAAAAAATTAATAAAATAGACTTTATCAAATTAGAAACATCTACTCTTCAAATAACGTGGTTAAGAAAACGAAAAGGCAAGCCACAGATTGGGACACAATATTTGCAAATCACAACCTCATCAAGGACTTTTATTAAGAATATATTAAAAAAATGTATATAGGGGCCAGCGGACCAGGGTTCACTGGTTCAGATCCTGGATGCAAACCTACACACCGCTTGTCAAGCCATGCTGTGGCAGGCGTCCCACATATAAAGTAGAGGAAGATGGGCACGGATGTTAGCTCAGGGCTAATCTTCCTTAAAAAATAAAATAGAGAGAGAGAGAGAGAGAGAACTCTTGCAATCCAATAATAAGAATACAAACAACCCAATTTTAAACAAGCAAACTTCATCAAAGAGATGCAAATGGCAAATAAACACATGAAAAATGTTTAACATCATTAATCCTAAGAGAAAAATCACATCAAATCAAAACTACAGTGAGATACCACTACGCACCCATTAGAATAGATTTAAGAGAACAAAAGACAATATCAGGTGCTGGTGAAGATGCAGAACAGCAATCTTCCTATGTTGCTGGTGGGAATCACTCAAAACTGAAAACAACCTAAATACCCTTCCATGAATGAAGGGATAAACAAACTCTGGGACAACCACATGGTGGAATGCTATTCAGCAATAAAAAAAGGCATGAGCTACTGATTCACACAATGTGGATGACTCTCAAATCATTTTAGAAGGTAGAAGAAGGCAGACTCAAGATGCTGTGTATGGTATGATTTCATTCATCAGAACTTATAGAAAAGGCAAAAGTAGAGACAAAAAATAGGTCAACGGTTTCGGGGAGCTGAGAATAGGGGAAGAGGCTGACTACAAGGGAGCACAAAGGGACTTTGGGGGTGAAGGAATGATTCTGTATGTTGCTGCCGGTGGTGATTCCACGACTACATTTGTCAAAATGTATAGAACTGTAAAAGGTGAATTTTACCAATGTAAATTAGGTCAATACAAAAGTTGGGTTGGATTCCTATTTTATGCCATATTAAAAATCAATTTCAGATACTTTAAAGATTAAAATATTAAAGGCAAAATAAAACCTTTAACAGCCAATGCATTGGCAGGGGATTATCTTTTAAGATCTTAAAAGAGGGAAGAATTTCTTTTTTTTTTTTTAGATTTTATTTTTTTCCCTTTTCTCCCCAAAGCCCCCCAGTACACGGTTGTGTATTTTTTTAGTTGTGGGTCCTTCTAGTTGTGGCACGTGGGATGCCACCTCAGCGTGGCTTGATGAGTGGGTGCCATGTCCGCGCCCAGGATCTGAACCAGCAAAACCCCTGGCTGCCGAAGTGGAGCGTTTGAACTTAACCACTTAGCCAGGGGCCGGCCCATGGGAAGAATTTCTTAAGTAAAACACAATACAGGAAAAGATAGATATCTTTGATTACTTGTGTTCATCAAAAGGTATCGAAAAGAGAGTAAAAAGTCAAGCCCCAAATGATAGGAAGCTATTTATAACATAATTAGCAAAAGATTAGTGTCCAGAATATATAACTAATTACTACAAAAGAATAAAGCATAGAATCAGAACTAGGCAAATATCAACGTCAACTCACCTTAATTATGACCACACACATCTGAATGTTGTGTTGATGGGCTGTGATGTTGAGTGAGTAATAAAGTCATAGACGAATACCTAGTGTACAATTTCATTTACATAAATCCCAGTATAGACAAAATTAACAATAATTTGCTTGGTGATGCCCATATCAGTGATTAAACAATAAGGAAAAAGGAAGGAATGATAACACAAAATTCAGAACATGGTTAACTTTGAAAGTAAAGGAGAGGAAGGAGGTGGTTATAGGCGATTTTCTATTTCATAGCCTGGCTGGCAGATTTTTAAAATTTTTTTATTTTATTTTATTTCTTTATTTTATTACTATGTAAAGTATGCATATGTGTTTTATACACTCTTGAATTTATGACTGTGTTAGCTCAGGTCCTCTAAGAAGCCAAGACGGGGTTAAACTTGCAAGAGATTTATTAGGGAAATGCCTGGAAGGGACCACATGCAGGTCTGACACCTGGGAGGGAGAGGAGGAGGAAGCAGTGGTGAGGAGGAACAGCCCTGCACTGTAGCACAGTTCTACAAAAGTTTCAGCCCAGCCAGTGAGGAGCCAAGGCCACCCATCAAGGAGCTGCCATCCTGCAGGGACAGTGTCCTTTCCATGTCCAGTCAGTGGCTGGGATCAACGTTGGGAAGCATGACCTAGGGAAGCATGAATTTGGAGGCGCTTTCAAAAGCAGCAGCTGGACTGTCAGTCAATTATACTCCTCACTCCAGGAGATCTGAAAGGTGCCATTTCATGGCCACAACAGTGGTGTATTTCAAAATTTTTTTTAAATTAAAAGAAAATGAGAGCCAGCCCAGATGGCCTAGTGGTTAAGTTTCCACACTCACTGCTTTGGCGGCCTGAGTCCGCTTCCCGGGTGTGGAACCACACCACTGGTCTGTCAGTAGGCACGCTGTGGTGGCAGCTCACGTGGAAGAACTAGAAGGACTTACAATTAGATATACAACCATGCATGGGACTTTGGGGAGAAGAAACAAAAAAAAAAGAAAGTGGGCAAAAGATATCAAGGAGGGAAGGAAAGCTCTTTGTTATAGAAGAATGTCATCTAATAAATGTAGAAGCAATAATAGAATGAGAAAAATCATCTTTTTCTAGTCCCCAAAGTAATAAGTGATTTGGCAAACATTATCAATGGATGCTAAAACACAGTGCAAAGTCTCACCCCACAGATGGCTAACTAAAGGGAGGATGTATGGTCCCAAGGGAGAGGCCCAGTGGCTCCCACCTTAACCAAGCCATCAAAGCGGAGAAATGTGCCCTCACATTTAGGGGGCCCGGGGTGCAAGAACACAAGGAGGCCCACATGCCACTGTCTAAACATTTAGAACTTGAGAATCAAGCTACCAACTTTCACAAAGCATATTTCCTTCTCGCCCCTTGACAAATACACCTTTATAAGGTACACTCGTGTAAAGCTATGCTTTTTCTACAGGGACTTTTAGATGACTGCAAGCTGGGGAAGTAGCAAAGACGACTGAACTATTGTGCACATGTGAGTTTTGTGTTGATACACTGTCATGTCGTAATAAAATAAAGACATATACTTAATTTTACTGTATATTTATTTGGATAATATTAATGTTTATTGCCTTCATGTCAGTAAAATCTCTAAATAAGTTGTTATAATTAACAATTTGACATAAATCGCATCCTGTAGCTGGTAATAATCTAAAAGGTTAGAAATATAAAATGTAATGGCATTCAAAGTATCCAAAATTTGAATGCATTTTATCACAAAATATAAACTACACAATACAGAAAATTTAAATTTATTCTTATATGTGCTTTCAAAAAATACTATTTTTCTTCTAAATATTCAAAATGATCTATTAAAAGGTAACTGCAATTTATTATTAACAAACATCAATTTTTTTTTGCTGAGGAAGATTCACCCTGTGCTAACATCTGTTCCCAATCTTCCTCTATTTTGTATGTGAGCCACCATCACAGCATGGCCACTGATAGATGAGTGGTGTAGGTCCATGCCTAGGAACCAAATCTAGGCCGCTGAAGCAGAGCATGCTGAACTTAACCACTAGGCCACCAGGGCTGGCCCCACAAATATGAAAATTTTTAATGAAAAGTATTTAAAGCTGAAATTATGTTTAATTTTTTTTGAAAATTTGATGAAAGCTTATTAAATATTTTTATATAAATAAAATTTTTTATAATTCGTTCAATAGCCATCCAATTGCCTATATAAGTATTAGTATCATACTTCATGTGTATGTATAAATTGTTTAATATTGCAAAATGTGCAACTTACAAACGCCACGTGAATTCATGAGCATTTCCAGAACCTCTTTCCAATGTGAAGAGAAGCAAGAAAATGGGTGGTTGGCACTACAGGATGGCAATACTTCATTACACAAGAATGTTTTGGTACTCATGCTGAGAAGAATAGTTTTATGAGTTAATTTGTCTTTTCTCCTTATTAAGTATTTCCACCTCTTACTTCCTCCTCACAATCCAAAGCAGTGTCCCTCCAGCATGGGCAGTAGGCACAGCCCTAAACTGGCAGAGAACTCAGTCATAATCACTTTGTGGTCTAAGGACGAAGGTGTGGAGAAGCATCTCCCTGGGGCCTGAGTGGCGTTAATAACACCAGGAGGACCCAAGCCAAACAACTGAGAATGGCAAACTTTCTACACAATGATTGGCTTGGTCTCCTCAAAAAGCTAATATGGGGGACTGGTCCAGTAGCATAGTGGTTAAGTCCATGCACTACACTTTGGTGGCCCAGGATTCATGGGTTCAGATCCCGGGCAAGGACATATACACCACTTATCAAGCCATGCTGTGGCAGCATCCCACATACAAAATAGAGGAAGACTGGCACAGACGTTAGGTCAGGGACCATCTTCCTCAACAACAAGAAAAAAAAGTTAATACAGATGAAAAGTATAAAGAGACTGTTCTAGATTAAGAAACTAAGGACCCATATCAATCAAACATAACAGGTGAAGCTTGATCTACAACTGGTTCTAAAAAGTAAAACATGTGTAAAAGATTTGGGACAATCAGGGAAATTTGACTAGGGAATATCTATTACCGGTGTCACGAAATTTTTGTTAATGTTTATAGCGGTAGTAATAGCATTGTGGTTATACAGGAGAATGTTATTTTTCAGGAAGTTTATGCTGAATTCTTTAGGAATAACATGTCATGATGTTAGCCACCTAGTTCACATAGTTCAGCAAAATATGTTTCTTACCTAAGAGACCAGTAAACATCCGTGTTACAGTGAATAGGTTGTGGCAAACAGTCTCTGTTACATTACTATTGGATGTGCAAATTGATCAGACCCATAGAAAGAACAATTTAACAATATCAAATGTGCAAATCTGCAAATCTTTTAATGTAGAAATTCCATCCTAGGCATTTATCCTACAGATATACTGGTACATGTGCAAAATGATACATGTCCATCAGGAGGAAAATGGTAAAATTAATTAGGGTACATCCATATAATGGAGTACTCTACAGAAAAAAAAAAAAATGGAGGGGGCTGGCCTGTGGGGCAGCAGTTAAGTGCACATGTTCCACTTTGGCGGCCTGGGGTTCGCCAGTTCAGATCCCAGGTGCAGACATGACACCACTCACCAAGCCATGCTGTGGCAGGCATCCCACATATAAAGTGGAGGAAGATGGACACGGATGTTAGCTCAGGACCAGTCTTCCTCAGCAAAAAGAGGAGGATTGGCAGCAGATGTCAGATGTTAGCTCAGGGCTAATCTTCTGCAAAAAAAAAAGGATTTTAATTACTGATATGGAAAGATCTCTAACATCCATTACCAAGTGAAAAAAAGGCAAAACACTGAACAGTATTATAGTAATGCTCCTATTTGATTAAGAGAGGAGAAATGTTTATGCATAAACTCTTTTTTGGCAGGATACATAGGAAGTTAATCACAATGGTTGCCTGGAAGGAGGAGAATTCAGTAGCTGGGGGGCAAGAATAAGAGGTAGGCTTTTTCCTGATGACCCTTTTATACTTTCTGAATTTTAAACATGAGAATGAATCATTTACTCAAAACAATTGTTAAAACTGTCAACAAAATTAAACAGCGCATATGAACATGAAAGTCAAACAAATGTTTAATAACTATATTATATAAAGAATTTTATAGACCAATGGGAAGAAAAGGAGAAGAGTGGAAGTGGTCAGCCCTGGCTGAGGTGGGTGGGGAGTTATATCATTGACCTGTTTAGAATGCTGGTGCAGACTGACTTTTAGTAGGTTTTATTATTAGTTTTAAATTATCTAGGGCCAACCCCATGGCCTAGTGATTAAGTTTGGCAGCCCAAGTTTGGTTCCCAGGCACAGACCTACACTACTTGGCAGCAGCCACGCTGTGGCAGCTTCCCACATACGAAATAGAAGAAGATTGGCACAGATGTTAGCTCGGGGTGAATTTTCCTCAAGCAAAATAAATAAATAAATAAACAAACAAACATGGAGCTGGCCCAGTGGCACGGTAGTTAGGTCCGCACGTTCTGCTTTTCAGTGGCCTGGGGTTCACTGTTTGGATCCCGGGTGCAGACATGGCACTGTTTGGCAAAAGCCATGCTGTGGTAGGCATCCCACATATAAAGTAGAGGAAGATGGGCATGGATGTTAGCTCAGGGCCAGTCTTCCTCAGCAAAAAGAGGAGGATTGGCAGTAGTTAGCTCAGGGCTAATCTTCCTCAAAAATAAACAAACAAACAAACAAACAATCTACAGATAATGTACCCCCATATTGGACCCAGAGTGGACTGTTTTTGTTACCTTACCATTCATATGGCTCTGACCTAATTCACACACAGAGAGATAGAAAAAGAGAAAGAGAAGGGAGGAAAAGAGGGAGAAAAGGAAAGGTCACATCAAAATATGTTCAGCTTTTACTAATCTTTGAAATGCAAATTAAAACATCTTTGAAATAAACTTTTTCATCTGGCCAAAACCGTTTTTTTAAAAGACAGTAATGTGCCATAGGAGCAAGTGTATGAGGAAATGAGAATGCAGATTTTTACATTTACATTTTTAAATGTTCATATCCACTGACCTCATAATTCCATTTCTGGAAATTTATTTAAAGAAAGTAATCAGAGATGGGAACAAAAGTATTATTTACAATAGCAAAAAGTGAAAAAATAAATGCCTATAATAAGGAATTAAATTACCTACATTATGAGAAACTATGTAATCATTAAAAATAATGTTATAAAATAATGTTCATTGGCTTGGAAATGTTATGAAGACAATTAAAACCATATGTAATGAGAACAGTTTTTATGGTAAACTTCATATAACATAAAATTTACCATTTTGACCATTTTTAAATGTACAGTTCTGGGGCCGGCCCAGTGGTGCAGCAGTTAAGTGTGCACGTTCCGCCTCGGCAGCCCGGGGTTTGCTGGTTCAGATCCCGGGTGTGGGCATGGCACCACTTGGCAAGCCATGCTGTGGTAGGCGTCCCATATAGAAAGTGGAGGAAGGTGGGCATGGATGTTAGCTTGGGGCCAGTCTTCCTCAGCAAAAAAGAGGAGGTTTGGCAGCAGTTAGCTCAGGGCCAATCTTCCTCAAAAATAAATAAATAAATAAATGTACAGTTCTGTGGCATTAAGTACATTTACATTGTTGTTCAAACATCACCACCATCCATCTCCAGAACTTTTTGCTCTTGAAACACTGAAACTCTATGCCCATTAAGTAACAACCTTCCATTCCCTGGTCCCACCAGCCCTTGGGAAACCACCATTTTACTTTTTGTCTCTATGAATTTGACTAATTTAGGTGCCTTATATAAGTTGAATCATACAGTGTTTGTCCTTTTGTGATGAGCTTATTTCATTTAACATAATGTCTTCAAGATTCATCCACACTGTAGCTTGTGTCAGAATTTCCTTCCTTTCATGGCTGAATAATGGTTCATTGAATGGATATATCACATTTTGTTTATCCATTCATCCATCAATAGACACTTGAGTTGCCTCCTCCTTTTGGCTGTTGGGAATAAGGCTGCTATGAACACAGGTGTACAAATATCTGCTTGAGTCCCTGGTTTTAATTATTTTGGATATTAACCCAGAAGAAGAATTGCTAGATTATATGGTAATTTTATTTTTAATTTTTTTTTTTTGAGGAAGATTGGTCCTGAGCTAACATCTGTTGTCAATCTTCCTCTTCTGTTTTTTTCTCCCTAAAGCCCCAGTGCATAGTTGTACATCCTAGTTGTAAGTCCTTCTAGTTCTTCTATGTGGCATGCTGCCGCAGCATGGCTTGATGAGTGGTGGTGTGTCTGCAACCAGGATCCAAACTGGTGAACCCTGGGCCACCAAAGCAGAGCGCACCAACCCAACCACTCAGTCGTGGGGCCAGCCCCTATTTTTAATTTTTTTAGGAACCACCATAGTGTTTTCCATAACTGCTGCACCATTTTTTATTCCCAATGGCAGTACACAAGGGTTCCAGTCTCTCCAGATCCTCACCAACACTTATTTTCTGTTTTTCTTAATAAAGGTCATCCTAAACAGTGTGAAGTGGTATCTCATTGTGGTTTTGATTTGATTTTCCCTAATGATTAGTGATGAACATCTTTTCATGTGCTTATTGGAAAGAAACCATTTTTATAAAAGAAAAAACTTTTATATAAAAATCTATTACGTCGGGGAAGAAAAAAGAAAATACAAACATCAAAACATTATCAGAATGCTGACATACTGCCCAGCACTTATTGACTCCCTTCCCAGCATCACCATGGGAGGAGTACCCTTCCACACCCTCTGCAGTTGGACTCCATGTACCTTGTTTTGGCCACCAGTGGAGCATGAATAAAGTGGGGGTGTGCCTGGTCTGACTCAGAACTTAGGGCTTCACATGCTCCCATTCATCCTCTGGGCAGACGTGTTCCAGGTAACCACTGAGCCTGAGCCAGAAAATGACACCTGTGGAACTAACCTAACGCTGTTCTCTAGCGTGAAATGGACCCACCTGAGCTGACCCACAGAACCGTGAGCAGGAAATCAGTGCTCATTGTTGTCCACTAGTGAGATTTTTGAGGCCATTTGTCACACTGGAAAAGCTAACTGCTACACAGAGTTTATCTCTGAATAATGAGATTGAGTGATTTTTGTTTTTCCTTATTTGTGCTTCTAAGTATTTTCCAAATTTTCTACCATAAACACTTGCTGATAACAAAAAAAAGAATGAACTGGAATATTTCATACCAAAACATTAACTGTGGTTATTTCTGTTACTAACCGCATTTTTTTTAGTTTTTTTAGGAAGATCAGCCCTGAGCCAGTCCTCCTCTTTTTGCTGAGGAAGACTGGCCCTGAGCTAACATCCATGCCCATCTTCCTCTACTTTATATGTGAGATGCCTACCACAGCATGGCTTGCCAAGCGGTGCCATGTCTGCACCCGAGATCCGAACCGGCGAACCCCGGGCCACCGAGAAGGGGAACATTCGAGCTTAACCACTGCGCCACCAGGCCGGCCCCCACTTATTTTTTAAGCACGTTTATTTAAATTCTGAATTTGTTTCACAGGGAACACGTCTTACTTTTGTAACCAGAAAAAAATAACAAAGGCTGTTGTTTGTGTCTTTCTTTTTTTTCCTGGAACAATGGCCATTCAAGAATCCCACAAGGAACTTCCAGGGGTTACTAATGAAGCCGAGCAGAGAAGGAGAGAGCATCCTTCCTCGCTGGCTGCCTGGGAAGGGGGATTGACTGCAAACGGGCACTGGGATCTTTGCGGGGGGTGGTAAGAAATGGTCTACAATCCAATTGTGGTTATGGTTGCACAACTCTGTAAATTTGCTAAAACTCATTGAATTATATACTTAAAAAGGGTGAATTGTATGGTATGTAAATTAGACTTCAATAAAACTTTTTTAAAACCCCCATTCTCCCTTTTCATGACAATTTAATGAAATAGGCTTTAGTTTCAAGAACTGGAACCGCGGATAACTCTTTTTCCCAGTAAAAGCACAAACAACAATAACAAAAACAAAAAATAAATTTACAGAGTCTCATTGAAAAAGCAGAATCATTAAAAGGCACATCTGAATGAGGGTATGAAACAGAGTATTCGGGGAGGAAAAAAAAGCTGCAGCCCTAAGTTTCAGGGGAACACTTTGCTCTCACTGGGCAAATTGTGACTTGCCGACCACATTCCCCTCAACGGTGGTCCCAGACGGCACATCAGCGCCAGGCTTGGGGCTGGAGGGTTCGTGATGGCATCCATCAGTGTTCCTGGGAGCCAGCACGACCTGAGGAGGGCTTAGGAGATAAAAGCACGTTAGCACCGAACTTGCTGGCCACAACGGCAAGACGACAAACTTTCCTTAACCCACCTCTGTAGGCGACTAGTCAGCCCCTAGTTGAAGCTTGAGAAATAGAAATAAATGAGTTGACTAATACCTGGTAGGGACTGGGGATGTAAGCAAACACTCCACGGTGGATTCAGAGGTTAGCTTATGAGAATCGAAACCGTTTACACATTATGTAAACGAGTTTTGAGCACAGTGAAAGCCCTGTGTCCCAGCCCAAAAGTCCTAAATCAGGCCCTCTGTCTGGAAGTCATCTGCTTGTCAAACCTCTAGGCTAACATCTAGCTCTCGCAATATGAAAGTTGCCATGACAACTGAGGGGAAAGTTTTGGTCAACAGAATATAATCCAAAAACAGTTTTTTAAAAAACAACCGTTTGAGCAGCTTCTCTAAGCCAAAGGGGATTCGAATGACGCATGCCCCCAAAGCACAAGGTCTCGCAGGTATCAGATCTGGGGCTCCCAGGGCAAGGAGGGAAAAACTAGATGTCGGGGTCAAAGAGTCAAAGCAGGAAACATGGCCGCCCACCACCTCTCTTTACCTTGGGCCCCTTGTACGTATGATGTCCAACAAATGTTCGTTGGTTTGATCTGATGGGGAAAGCTCCAAATCCTTATTTCATGTCCCAAAGAATGAGCTTGTCTCATTTGAGCTGAGACCCAGACACACAAAAATGGATATGGATTTCCAGAAATCCCAGTACTTGAAAAGATTCAGCTTTTATGGTTATGTTTCCTCAACCACTGTAGTCAGTATTTGATTTGACATCAGTTCAAGGGAAAACGGCTTTTGCAAAAAATTAAATTCAATTAAGGCAAAATACAAAATAAAACATTTTAAAACAACTTATTTTTGAGGTGTATTTTGAGGGAACTGCTTTCTCTGTGTATACTGGGAAAAGATATTCTCTCTTCCTCTGATGACTGCCCATGGTTTTCCTTCTCCCATTTTCAGCTATGTGGTTCAGGGGAGCTGAGTCTATCCCCACATTTCAGGAAGATGCCGTGACTAGGCGTGGCCAAATCAGAAGCCTTACTTTCTGTTGGCCATAATAATTGGTTTGGGGTTATCCACAGGACCAAATCAGAACCAACAGAGTCAATGCTAGACCACTCTCTGAAAGAATGGAGAGAGTCCTGATGAGGTCACCGTGTCCTCTTGGGGTATAAGGCACTGTGGCAGACTAAAACTAATGCTGCATTGACACAAGGGCTTGTTTTAAGGCCCTGCTTCCTACAAGCTGTGTGACCTTGGACAAATCACTTAACTTCTCTGGGTCTCATTCTCCTCATCTAAAATTCCTTGAGGTTTCTGTGAAGATTTTATAAAGCCTGCATATGTGAAGGCACCTTATAAATTGTAAAACTTTACTGACGTGTAAGACCTTGCCTTTTGCTTTCCTAGCAGCCAAAACTGGAATAAGTATGTAGATGTTTGGACCCACTCAATGCATTGGGAAACAAAGAACATTACCCAAGAAGAAGAGAATCTGAAGCCACAAAATGTCAGTGCCAAAAAGGACCTTGGAGGATATACGGTCCCGCCCCCTCATTTCACAGATGAGGACACTTGCTCTGTCTACCCTTGAAAGGGAGGAAATGAGATAAGAACGGCTATTGCAACCATTCTGCTGGGTTCCCCACATTAAACTAAAGCAATTAGATAATAAAGTCTCTAAGCTAGAGACCATGCCTGTGTCTGAATAATGCGGTTACCTTCTTCCTGTGGTAAACAGCCTCACCTGCAGAGAAATGATGGCTACAGAAAAAAAGGATTTACCCGATGGTTCACCTCCACACGGCTCAGCCCTCGGAGTTCTACGATGAGAGGAAAAGCAATCTGCAGTTGGAAAAACTGCTGAGCCATGTGTCTGAAATGCTTAACAAATTGCAGTGGGGATCTTATTTAATTTTTTTCATTTTCCCTGTTGGTAAGAACCCCTCCTGCCAAGAAATTATTTGCCAAATGGTGACCTCATTTATGATGCAGGCAATGTGATGTTTAACAGCTGACACTTGACTACTTTTGAAAAATCTGGCCCTTAGCTTACATAGCAACAGAAGGGTTGCAAAAATTCAGAGATACACATGCAATGTTCAATAATTTTGAATGAATAAATTTGTATGGATAAGAGTTATTGGAAGAAGTTCTGTCTGGTCAATGTTTTTAAATGCTATAACAATAAAAACACCTAATATCAAAAGTGCTTTATGTATATTAAATAACTTGATCCTCACAAGGACCCCAGGAAGTGGTACAGCTTTTAATCATCCATAGGTGTGAAGTAAGGCACAGGGAGGTTGAGTAACTTTCCCAAAGTCACCCAGCCAGTAAGTAGAGGAGCTAGGATTTGAACCTAGGCATGTTGGCTTTGTAGTCTGACTGCTTAACCACTCTGCCACACTAACCTTCTTATGGTAATCTTCGGCATAGAATACTTTGTATGTCCTTAAAGAAATAACTTGTGTGTGAAATTAAAATAAATTAAAGCATCTATTCAAATTTATCTTTGTGAACACTGTTTCAATCACAGTATCAAGGAAAGCAGTAAGACTTTAAGCTTTGGGGCCAGGTTCAATTGAACTTGAGTCAGTTACTGGCTAGTAGCCATTACAACCTTGGGCAAGTTCCTGAACCTCTCTGTGCCTCAGTTTCTTGATCTGTAAAACAGGGATAATAATGTTACTTAAATCCTAGAGTGGTGCTGGGGTTACATGAGAGAGTTTCAAGCGCCTAGCCCAGGGTCTAGCACATAGAATGTCCTCAGTACTTACCATTTGTTATCTTTATCAATGTCATTATTACCCAGGTATCAAATACCACTTCAGCTCTTCTCAGCCGTACCCATCTCTTATGCCGCCTCCCTCCCCTCCTCTCCTTTCACCCCCTGCAGCCCAGCCCTGCACAGGCTCTCCTCTGCTACCAACCAAGCCCTACCCTTAACAACCAGCTGTGCTCCTGTCACTTCCTGTCCTAGGACATCTCTGTTGACTCCAATGCAGGAGACCCCAGGGAAAGTGCTTGACCTCTGAACATATGCCACCCAGCAGTGCTGGCAGTGAACACTACACCCGTCAAAACTCTGAGCCTTTCTTCTCCCTTGTCAGAGGGTGTATTCATTTGCTGGTGCTGCCGTAACAAAGCACCACACTCTGGGGGGGGTTCGAACAACCAAGGTTTACTGTTTCAGTTCTGGAGGCTAGAAGTCCAACATCAAGGTGTCGGCAGGATTGATTTCTCCTGAGACCTCTCTCCTTAGTTTGTGGATGACCACCTTCTCGCCACGTCCTTTCCTCCACGTGTGTGCATCCCTGGTGTCTCTTTGTGTGTCCAAATTTCCTCTTTTTTTTTTTTTTAAAGATTTTATTTTTTCCCTTTTCTCCCCAAAGCCCCCCTGGTACATAGTTGTATATTCTTCGTTGTGGATCCTTCTAGTTGTGGTATGGGGACGCTGCCTCAGCGTGGTTTGACGAGCAGTGCCACGTCCATGCCCAGGATTTGAACCAACGAAACACTGGGCCGCCTGCAGCGGAGCGCACAAACTTAACCACTCAGCCACAAGGCCAGCCCCAAATTTCCTCTTCTTAAAAGGACACCAGTCAGATTGAATTAGGCTCACCCTACCAGCCTCATTTTAACTTAATCACTTCTTGAAAGATCCTAACTCCAAATGCTGTCACATTCTGAAATACCAGGGGTAGGGGCTTCAATGTGTGAATTTGGGGGGACACAATTCAGCCCATAAAAGAGGGCCCCAAGGTGCATTTCATTAGGTTCCTCAGAAGATCCTGTGGGAGAGAGCAACCAGTTGACCATGGAGATGGCCAATTCAAAACATATCCTTCGTCCCTGGTTTGCATCCCTGCCCCTCTCCAGGATCACACTCACCAATAAAGACTTCACATGGAAGCCTTGCTCTCAGGTTCATCTTTCTGGGGAATTTGGCCCAAGACAGCTGGCGGAAACTGCGGATGGTGTCGTACTACAGGGCCAAGACCCATCAAACCATCAAACGTGGCCCCAGCTGTCCTCTCAGCCCTCTCTGCCCAGCCTGCACTGGGTGTGGTGTGTTCTAGCCACACTAGACAACTCTTTCTCACTTGTCCTCTCCAGGACTCAGAGTCCTCATCTACAAGTAACAACGCTGGGTCCCTTCCTCCCCCTCAAATTCTATAAGAAAGCCCCGTTTCACCTTCCTATGAATGACTTTTATTACTCTCTTGGAGATGAGAGTTTTTTCTTCTTCTCCCCAAGGCCCCCCAGTACACAGTTGTATGTTCTAGATGTAGGTCCTTCTGGCTCCGCTATATGGGATGCCACCTCAGCATGGCTAGATGAGCAATGCCGTGTCTGTGCCCAGGATCCGAACCGGTGACACCCTGGGCCATTGAAGCAGAGCATGCAAACCCAACCACTCGTCCACAGGGCCAGCCCCTGGAGATGAAGTATTATCTTCATATAATTCTAAATATACTTTCTGTTATTATCTCCATATGATTCTAAGTAAATATTCTGGGCTAATTAAGAAAGATTAAAATGTTCCAGATTTGCACAAAAAAGAGAAAGAAAACTACAGTACTTCAGAAAGTATCTAAATTAGTGCTTGAGAATTATGAGGAAAAGTTAACAGATCTACAGCTGGCCAACCCCAGATTTTAATTAAAACCCATCTTTTATTGGTCAAAACATGACTCGTATGACAGCCAAGCCAAAAGAGAGCTGGATTAACACACACATGGTCTCACATGCATATACACAAACACATCCTTCTCAGCATTCTGTTATTCCATACCGTGTGGAAGCAGCCGGATATGGATTCAAATGGATTTTTCCACGTATTTCTCTTGGCATTATGGCCATATTTAATGTAACATCCAGGAAAGTAGAAATTTTAATTAAGATTATGGTCTGACCATCTGTATTTGTTTGGAATTTCTGTCTCTTCAAAGCAAAAATGTGAACCTGGCTTTAGACCTGAAAATATCTCAGGCTGCAACTGAATGCATTATCAACAAACTGAGAATGTGTGGTCTGAAATACAAAATTAGATTATAAGAAGGGGACCCCATGATCAAAATAGCACAAAATACCTGGGTCTTAATTATGCAGTCACTAATTTATTCCAACAGGCTTCAGGGAAGATAAAAGAGAAATTTTATATATTTTCAAGGGGGGAAAAGGCTCAACATCAATAAACTGCCAAAGAATCAGTTAAACACATTTTGTTTCTGTGGTTTTTGATGTTACTTTTCTTTTAATCTTCGCTTCTTGTGGTTTGTAAGTGGATGAAACCTATGTACGATTTGTATCCAAAGATTTTAAGTAATCGTTTAGGCTCTTTTTCTTTAAAACAGTAAAAAGTCACTAATCTACACCAAATAAGAATAGTGAATGTGGCCAATATAAATTAGTAAAAACTATTTGTATATACTTGGAAGCAATGACAAAATACTCTTTTGAAATATTCTGTGGTGCAGACATAACGTAGAGATGCAGTCTCTCGCCTGCCCTTTGGGGGATGAACTGAGCTCCCTGTAGTTTATCTTTTCATTCTCTGTGAAGCGTTCATTAAACAAACTAAAAGAATAACGAGATGTCCAGTTTGAAATGGCAAATCTGGGTGGATACCCCAAAACAGCATTGCCCACCTTCCTACTAGAACTCATATGAAGACACAGGTAACAAAAATCCACGACACTGAAAGCAGGGCCAGTCAATCCACTCCCAGAATCTGGTGGGTCTTCCCAGTTCTTGCCTCCAGAAAAAGAGACTGTCTATCTAGGTAGAAAAGCACTCATTCCCTCACCATCGTCTTGCCCCAGGAATACAAGCTCTGGGCCAAGCAGAAAAAGAGGCAGTCTGTCCCGTCATACACGAGGTGGTCGGGGCCCCGGTTCTCACACTAAACTCCCCCATTTCCAAACTAACTCCTTTCTCTCAAACTTGTCCATTAGATACAGTCATATATTTACTCAACAATTACTTATTGTGCACCTACTATGTGCTATCCAGACACTGTTCTAGAAACAGGAATACAGGAGTAAACAAGAATATCAAAGCTCTCATGCAGCTTCCATTCCAGCTGGATAGATGTCAGTTCCACGTCCGTTTAGAGACTGACGCTGAGAACACAACTTAGCAGGAGGTAAGAGAGAGATGCTAGTGGCACTGTGTCTTAGGGGGATGACCCCCACAAGAAAGGGCTACCGTGGGAACAGAGAAATCTCAAGTTTTTCACGTGTTCCACCCATGCAGAATGACCAAGAGCCAGGAAGTGGGTCCAATGCAGCCCAGCAAAGCAGAACTAGAAAAAAGCCTGCTGGACAACACAGAAGGAGACCTGACCTATGTCTGGTGGGGTAAGCGCTGTGGAGGTAACCAAAGCAGTGTGAGGGGGACAGGAACACAGGGGCGGGGGGTGGGAGTGGGAACAGTGCAGAGGAACAGAGGAGGCCTCCCTGAGGAGGTGACATGTGAGCAGAGTCCTGAAGGAAGGGAGAAGTGAGCGTGCAGGTATTTGAGGCAGAGCAGTCTGAGCCTGTGTGTGGGCGACAGCCTCCACCTCCAGGCCCTGGAGTAACTCCTGCTATGTTCTTTCAATTTAGTTGAGGCCCAGTTATTTCTGCCAACAGTATATCCACAATATATCTCCTTCCTTCTGTACCGTAGAAACTTTTTTAATCCTGACCTCTCTATCCCGGGGCAAGAGGCTTTCCTGCCCAGCCTTCATGGTAGAAGGGATGCAGGAGAAAGAAAAATGAACTTCATATGTTCTGCTTCGGTGGCCTGGGGTTCACAGGTTTGGATGCCAGGCGTGGACCTACACACCGCTTACCAACCTCTGCTGTGGCAGGCGTCCCGCATGTAAAATAGAGGAAGATGGGCACGGATGTTAGCTCAGGGCCAGTCTTCCTCAGCAAAAAGAGGAGGATTAGCAGCAGATGTTAGCTCAGGGCTAATCTTCCTCAAAAAAAAAAAGAGAGAGAGAGAAATGAATAAGTAAACTGGATGACACAAAGGAAAAATACATCCAAGGGGTTGACAAAAATAGTATCTCCATTATACATATTCTAGAAAAATTGCTAAATTAAAAATTAAGAAAAGGGGGCGGCCCCAGGGCCAAGTGGTTAAGTTTACATGCTCCAATTCAGTTGCCCAGGGTTTCACTGGTTTGGATCCTGGGTGTGGACATGGCACCACTCATTGGGCCGTGCTGGGGCAGCATCCCACATGCCACAACTAGAAGGACCCACAACTGAGAATGCGTAACTATGTACCAGGGGGCCTTGGAGAGAAAAAGAAAAAATAAAATCTTTTTTAAAAAAAGAAAAAATTAAGAACAGTCCAAACAAGCGGAGAAAAGAGAAGTCTACCTGCAAAAGGGTATAAATCAGGCTTTCCTCAGACTTGGCCTCTACAATAGTGAATTCTGGAAGACAACGAAGACATGTCTTCAGACTTTTGGAAAAGGATCATGACATCAGAATATCATATGTAAATGAAATTACATGTGTCATTCTCACGTGTGTGAATGTCAGAACATGAATCATCCCTCTATTCTACCTGAGGAAATTTCTAGAAAATATATTCAGATGACCAAGTTATAGTTGAAAATTAAGAACTCCAGGAAGAAGAAGTTGTAACTAAAAGGCCAGAGGATCCCTCACCTACTCAGGTTGGGACCTAAAATCAGGAGCTCCAGCAGGGGGTCCGAGTGCCGGGAAAGCTTGGCACTATTGCGTTTCCTTCAACACGGCGTCTCCTGTGGCTCCTCTTTCCACTTTCCAGTGCCAGGAAATGGGTTTATTGAGCCATATCCTTCCATTTTCAGTTCAGAGGAAATCTTTTGCGTGTTTAATGGGCACTGACAACAGTAATGGCTAGCATTCTCTTCCAGAGCTTGCTAGCCATGGCTACACCGGTCACGCTGTTAAGAAACTAAACCAGGAGAATTTCTTTGAAAAGGTGCTTTCCCCGCACAAAAGCAGAATGACATAGGGCAACATAACGGTCTTTTTTTCCCTGTCATAGAACATGAATGATGATTGTCTGCACTTTTAAAAGTCATACTGAGAATCCTGAGTCATTGAGGTTTAATTGGGAAAGACTACTAAACCACCAAGTAACAGCTACAATCTGTCACTGAGCCTCTCGAAACCTCTTTCTTACAGGATCTGTGAATGTTGCTGCGTTAATAAATCTTTAACCCAACATAACTACAATGTTGTAGAAAAAAAAAAGTATGGAAAAGGAATTAAGGAATTATAAGGAAATGCACCTAAAGGCTCAGGGAAAGGGATAGTATTTCTGGGTAAGTAGACTTCAACGTGATATTTTTTCCTGCTTCAGATAGTTAGCAGATATTTCAAAAACAGATTTTTAAGAGCACGTGCAATTTTATGTATATTATGTAATTGCAACTATGTAAAAATGTATACATCAGAAGAAAAATATTTCACAATGTATTTGTGAGACTATTGATAAAATTTTTCTGCCTATTTATTTTTATTTTCTAAATTTCCAATAGAAGTAGGTATTACATCTGTAATGGAAAAATTTTTTCTTAAATTAAAATAAGATGGTGAGTGATTTGAGCTTGCTTACAGAGAGCAAACAGACTCCATGTGGATGCCAAAAAAGTAATTGCAAATTATAAACAATTCTCATTTTCATCAAAACTGATCAGGCAATTTCTACTTTTGCTTCTAGTAGAAGCCAATGTTCCTAGCTGGAAAGAGTGGAATTTCTTTTATAATATTTTAGAGTTCAAACTGCTCACGTAAGCTCTTCAAAAGCATTAGTAAAAATTTGTACTGAGCAACTCCAATTTAAAAAGGATTTTCTATAGGGGCAAGGGGAACAGACCATCAGTGGTAGCCTCAAGAGGGATTAAACAGTTAGATCTTTCTGGGTCCAAAGCAAAACCCGCCAGGTGCTCCGAACAAGTGTTGGCCTTTTGTGTAAACCCCGTCTCACAGCCTTGTTCACTTTGGACACCAGCTCATTCCTTAATCCCCCTTTGACCTCAGGATCTAAAGTTAGGAAGAAAGCCCCGTAGAGGTAGGTTTCTTGTCTGCCAAGTATCCTAGAACATGGTATTGGCTCTACATTTGGGAGTTGAAAAATCCGCTGAATGTGCCCATCTTTACTGAAGGACTGGAAATAGCATAAGGAAACAAGTAAAAGATCAAAATAAAAGCAAAAACCTTCAAGCTGAATCATTAAAAGAGCCCCTCCCAAGAGGAGTCCCCTACTCGTTCTGTCTCCTCGGTCCCTGGCCTGTGGCCACCATTTTGTAGTAGCTGGCACCTTCCCCGACTAGAGCATCCTACACAGTTTTCTTCTCCCAGAGCCCAGGCCCCAATCAATGCTTGAATGAGGACTTTATAGTTCAGGATTTTCTACTTTCCAGGTTGGCTGGCCAGCCAAGAGGCCCTGACCTTCAGGATGATCTCACTGCTATTCCCGACAAGACAATGCCTCAGGATCCAACCTGATAATAGCACCTTTCCCAATCTTTGGGACATTCGGTCTGAGGTAACACCAAAGGGAGTCATGCATAAGACTGAAGGGGTGGGGCTTTGGGGCTCCCAGTCCCACCCCTTTGCTGGCTTTACACCTGCAAAGAAAATCCAGACTTCCTCCCTTGTCCAACTGTTCCTGCCCACCTCTGCTCCAGCCCTCCTGGGGGAACTATTTGGGAAGCAAAGTAATGTCCAGATTCACAGTAGTCTAAATCTATTTGAAGAACAAAGAAACGTTTCCTGAAAGAAACGATCCGCCAAGATTTCATCTCACTCACAACGAAGGCGGACTTTTATTTTACTTTGCCAATCAATTTAGCTTTCACTGTCTTAAATCTTTCCACTTCTGAAAAAAGTTGCTTTTCTTTTGAACTGCCAAAAGACCCCTTAAAGAGACTTTCCCAAGACAGTATATTCTCAAGGTGGAAAGGAAGGCACACTTCCTCTCAAAGTGTGTCCACAGCTGTCCCGGCTCTGAATGACATAGGGAGCTTTTTAAAAATGCAGGCTCCCTGGGACCTGCCCAAGACCTTCTGAATCAGAATGTCTTAGGAATGAGCCCCAGACTCTGCATTTCAAAACGAGCTTTCTGAGGAGAGAATATCTGTGGCTCACAATATGTTTGCAGTTTATATGTACATATAAAGGGAGGGGGAAGTTTCCTGAGTGATTCTAACGCAAACTAAAGTAGAAGAACCATTGCCTTATTCTGGAAAAATAAACTCAAGTTTTAAAAAACTGGTTTGGGGGCTGTTCCCCTGGCCGAGTGGTTAAGTTAGCGCGCTACGCTGCAGGCGGCCCAGTGTTTCGTTGGTTCGAATCCTGGGCACGGGCATGGCACTGCTCATCAAACCACGCTGAGGCAGTGTCCCACATGCCACAACTAGAAGGACCCACAACGAAGAATATACAACTATGTACCGGGGGGCTTTGGGAAGAAAAAGGAAAAAAATAAAATCTTTTAAAAAATAAAATTAAATAAAAAAATAAATAAATTAAAAAACTGGTTTGCCCTTCCCACCCTCCCTTCCATGTCTTTCCATTACTATTTCTAATATTGGAGTTTAGACTCAGCTCAAGAGCCCTGTTGTATCCCATTTTACAGATAGGCAAAGGCGTTGAGGAAGTGCCCTTATGCAGAATTCACAACCACCTTTGTGATCTGATTTCCAAGGCACAATGACAATAGCCATTATTTATTGAGTACTTTCTACAGTCCATGTGCTTTATGGACATTATCAGACTTAGTCTGCACTATAAATAGATAAACTCTTCTAAAATAGATGTTCTCTTATAAGGTAGATGCCATTATGCTGATTTTGTAATTGAAATTGAGGCTCAGAAAGAATTTGAAGCCAGCTGTGTTTTGCCTCCAAAGTTTGGACTTATCCTGCTGTGGCCTGATGCCTGCCACCCACCCCCAGCAATGTTTGTCCCCAGTTTTCTCTTCTTTTGTTCTTGAATTTCTGTATATTTGGACTTTTCTCCTGCCCAAATATATTCTCTATGTTCACCAATGCCTTAAATTACCTATTCCTTGGACTTAAAGCTTTGTTTTCTGCTAAAATTCACATTTTATTACTCTTTGGGCTTTGTTATCAGATTGGTTACTGAAAGCCTTTTGATGAAGAAAGAGTGGCAAAAGTGAGAGACTGGATGCGGAGGATGGGAAGGAGGCCTCTTGCCACACCAAGGAGCGGGCGCCAGTGGTAGGCGGCTGTTACTTTACCCAAGAGGAGCTCGCCCTGGAAGACTGTGCTGACCTCTTGGGGCCCTTGGTCACTGACAACAGCGCTCTTATGCCAATAGCTGATCTTTCCAGAGGAGCTCTATGTATTTGTATGAAAAGGGAGACGTTAACTACCTGGAGAGAGACTAAGAATACAGTTGATATCAATTAAAATAGGTCTGTTTGTTATTCATGCTACTTCTTTGTTATTTTCTGTGATAAAAATGAGTGCTTTTGGGTTGTGATTCAGTCTGGCAAATCACTTTTATGAGCTTTTCCTTAAAAGTAAGGCCAATACCAGGCCCTTCATTGTTCAAAAAGGAAATGATCCCAGAGAGGTCATTTAACATCTGAGAAGGCAACAGATGCCTGGGGCATCGTGTAGAAGTTTGGGTGTTTGCTTCTTAATTTCCTTACTTCCACTGAAGTATGGTTTTTAACTGTAAGCTCTATGAGGTCCGGGGTGGTGTCTGTCTGGTTCACTCTTTTATGTCTAGTACCTTGCACTGCAACTAGAACAGAAAAGGTACTCAACAAGTATTTGTGGTGAACGGTGAATTTGAAGCTTTTCGGAAAACTCAGTGTTGGCTTTGCTACAGTGATTTTGTACTTTTTAATCTCTTACAGAGCAATAGGATTGAATGCAGTAACAACATCTTAAGTTGCTAAATATCTGAGCCCATCTGTGAGATTTCAAACATTCTTTTTAGTCATTAAAGATCTGACTAGAGACATGGAATAAAACAGAAGATATGATAGATTAGAACAGTGTTGAAGAATCGAATAAATCCAAATTCAAAAATATCACAACAATGTTTGTTACTATTTTTCTCTTTCCTTTTGTTCTGGAATGATATTACTTTGCTCCAGGAACAATGAATCATTTGTCATTGCCTTATGCTGTCTTCCAAATAAAATAGCTGTGTAAAGTGGATTTATAGACAAAAGCCTTCTTGAGTCTAAAGGCATTCTAGAATAATATATTTAAGACTGGTGATTAATAGTAGATATAGGAATGTCTTACTTAAGTTTTAAAGTCTAAAAAATCAGTCCTTAGGTTGCTACAAGTTGTTCCTATGGATCATAAATATGAAAAAATATATTATTTCTTTATTTAGATACAGCTATTAAAGTAAAATATCTTTGTTTTGTTTTCAAAAGTATGTACTATCCAAGGCTATTGGATATGGTGTCATAAGTGTAGGGGAGGAAGACATTTCCTCTTCCCAAATGGGGGTTCGTCTGGCCGGAGAACGAATTAAATTCACATGAGACAGAATAGCAAGAGAAAATTAAACAAAGCTTTATGAGGAACCATGGCCCGGGGCCTTTCTTCCCGAAGGAAGAAAGGGCACCGAAGAAGTGGGGTGCACATAGTGGTTATATACCCCCAAACGGGGTGCTTCACACGTGATTGAAATGTCCCTCCCACAAAGGTCACAAGATTGCCCTGTCGGCACATTGCTTGATGGACACAGCAGGTAGTGGTCTGCCATCTCGGTGGCTGTAGCAGGAGGCAAGTCGACCGTCCGGAGCTGGGAGGTCACAGGTGAGCGCAGCAACCAGTTCCCAGCCCAAGGAAAGACGCTCAGTCCCCAAAGAAACGCCAACGCTGGGAGGGGGAGGGAAGTCAGTTACAGGAGGTTACCAGACTAGCACAATAAAATGCAGATTTAAGTCCTTGCCTTTGGTATTGATTAAGAGTTTCTAGAGAGAAGGTCATCTCCTTTCTTCTTCCTGGTACAGAGAGGGAGGCACATTTACAGATAGAGATTTACCTTACAAATGTAAATGTGTCCTAACAAAGGGCAAGTTCCATTCCTCAGAGCCTCCTTCCCTGTCCCAGTTTATCAAAAACAATCAGCCTCAAATAATCCTGATGCCAAAGAGACATATCTTGGGGTGGCCAATTTCAGGTCCCCACTTAAGCAATCTATTTATTTATTGCGGTTTATGCTAATCCTACAAGAATGATTGGTACTTCCATATTAAAATGAGAGAATTATAGAATAATATAGTTAGAAAAGACTTCAAAAGATCATAAGGTATAGGCTTTGTTGATATACATATTATGGGCTAGACAATATGGCAAAAAGTCTTAAAAATATGCATGCCCTCTGACCTAGTAATTCTACTTCAAGGAATTTACCAGAACTGTATTTGTAAAGCATGAAATTAGAAACAGCCTAGATGTGCAACAGTGGAAGATTAGTAATGTACTTTCTGGTGTATTTATTAATTTGCAACCACTGAAGTCATATTGGTTGACATGAAAAATGTTCACCGTCTATTGTCAAGTGACCAGAAGCTGAGAAGGAAATGGAGTATGGCTGGCATAATGCCATTTTGGTGAGTTCAAAGCTGTGCTTTTATGTGTGTGTATGCACACAGGAGTGCACATACACATGGAAAGAAACTGTCTAAACATTAATATTGCTTGGAATGGGTACTTCTTGTGCCTCACATCCCTTTAGCCAGCTTCTTTCCTTCAGTTCTTGCTGTCAAAACGAGGTGAGCAGGTGTAAACTGACAGCACTTTGCCTCGGCTGAGAGAAGCTATTTTCAGCCTTGTAAGTCATCTGCAGAAACCCCCTCGGCCTTCTGAGGTCTGCGCAGATTTGGAGGAAAAGGGGAGTTCTCGCCCCAAGAGGTGACCCTTGACTAAGGGGGGATGGGAGCCAGTGGGTAAATACCGTAGCAGTGTGCTGGCAAATGTTTAACATCCAGCTCCCTGACAAAAAAGAGCCCTGATTCATAGATTCACCAGTTTCCATGATGTAAATACTCCCACTGTGATCGATTTCAAGCCACCAACTTGATGTCACCGAATATAAAGCTGGCAAGAGATGTGAGCAATAGGCTGTGCCAAGCTGAGACAAGTGAATAATCCCCCACTCCTCCATCTCTTGAGTGGACGATCTGCATCACATTCTATATGTCTCGTCTCCTCAGACGGTACCCAGTGAGACTGAGCCCTACTGGCCCGGACTGATGAGCAATCTGGTAACACATCTTTGAATTGCTTTTCCATCCTGCCCTATTGCCCTCTCTCCGGTCTTCCCCTCTTCTTCCCTGGCATCACTTCCCAAAAGAAACAACCTGCACATGAGCCCTTGTCTAAGGCTCTTTGTGGGGAAATCCAAGGTCAGATAGGGTATTTTGGGATATGATAACTCTAGGTAATTTGGATATTTTTATTTGTGCTTTTCAGTATCCTTAATTTCTTGCATCAGACATGTCACTTATGTAACTTAAAGGAAAAGAAGTGTTACTTAAAATTGTAGGTAAATTCTATGTACCTTAATAGGGTCCCTGACAAACTGGAAAACATTATACAATTTAGGAAGATCCAGCTGCCTCCAGGGCTCGCACTTGTTGCTCTCCATGCCTGCTGGTTCTGTGCTTCTGTAACGCAGCTATGAAACTGATTCTTAGGAACGGGAGAGAAAGAAGGATGTGACCAGGAAAGCAAGAATTATTGAAAAAGGTCCATTTTCTTTGTTTTTTTGTTAGCTTATTTTTTCTTTAATCATACCAAAGTTCAGATATAGGTATTCGTTAAAGGATAATGAAAACAACAATCATAGATGAGAGAACTGTGATTCACAAAGTTTAATGATGGGAAAAAGAATGTTGGCATACCATTCGTATTTAGAGAGATAATCCCTAGATAAAACTGAGTTTTCAAAACTTGTCAGTTGACAAGGAAGCAATAACATTATCATTATCTTCAGGAAATATTTCTTTTTGAGAAAACCTCTAGAGGAAAAAAAATCTTATGTGCAGTTATAAGAAAATTTAGTTAAGCATCTAGAAGCAAAAGAAAAGTATAAAAATCCATAGATATTAGAAATGGCAACGGGAATGTATAATAGAACAAATATGTTTGTTTACAATATAAAAAAACACGCATATAATTGTATTAACCCCAGCAAGAAATGTGTGGGGCCCATAAATAGAAAACTGCAATATGTTACTGAGGGCTATGAGTCTTAGAAAAATAGAGGGACTGCCATGAGAAGGACTTGGAGTCCTCAACCTAATTTCCTTTCCACCCATGATGAAGCCAAAGAGACTCTTTTATTTATTTATTTTTGTTTGCTTTTTGGTTTTTTTGATGAGGAAGACTGGCCCTGAGCTGACATCTGTTGCCAATCCTCATCTCTGCTTGAGGAAGATTGTCCCTGAGCCAACATCCATGCTAATCCTCCTCCACTTTGTATGTGGGACACCGCCACAGCACGGCTTGATGAGTGGTGTGCAGGTCCACACCCGGGATCCAAATCTGCAAACCCCGGGCTGCAGAAGCAGAGCACGCAAACTCAACCACTACGCCACCAGGCCGACTCCCAAAGAGACTCTTTTAAACCTCCAAGAGTTATACTGCAGGGCTTCAGAGAATCTTTTCAATTTGCCTCTTTCCCATTTGCTTTGTCTGGAGTTTCCAGATGCGTGTGTATTATACATACATACATATACATACACACATATACACATACACACACAAAAATGTGTGTATACATACATACATACATATAAAACCAAAACTATGGAAAGAAAAATACCTAAGGTTTGAAAAATTCTCGATGCAGTAGATTTATAGTGACATTTATTTTCTTCTTTATATTTTTCCATTTTCTACAATAAGTCTGTATTATATATCACTTCTATAATAAAAAAAAGTATTTAAAATCTAATTCAAATGGGGTCTAACACTTTTAAAGATTTTATTTTTTTCCTTTTTCTCCCCAAAGCCCCCCGGTACATAGCTGTATATTCTTTGTTGTGAGTCCTTCTAGTTGTGGCATGTGGGATACTGCCTCAGTGTGGTTTGATGAGCAGTACCATGTCCGTGCCAAGGATTCGAACCAACGAAACACTGGGCCACCTGCAGCGTAGCGCACGAACTTAACCACTCGGCCACAGGGCCAGCCCCTAGCACTTTTAGACTCTCAAGTACTTATGCCTAAATTCTCCCCATCAAGCCTGTATTCCTCCCCATCTGGTGGCCGTCATCAAAATTCAGTCATCAAGTGTGAGGCGCTTCGGGGACCAGGCTTGCTAAATCCAGCCTATTTCAGTAGCAGCACTTGTCGCAACTGAGCGATATCTTGGTGTTGGAGAGGTGCTCAGTTG
This sequence comes from Equus quagga, assembly GCF_021613505.1. NCBI lineage: Eukaryota > Metazoa > Chordata > Mammalia > Perissodactyla > Equidae > Equus > Equus quagga. The sequence goes on along the minus strand of NC_060274.1, from coordinate 83,956,339 downwards.
CAAGTTCAATCCCAGAGAACACTGTCCTCTTGGGCAGCTGACTTTTATTTCCCTCTTTCCCCTGGCCTTGAAGAAGCTCGGAGTGAATTTTTTTGAGGAAGATCAGCTCTGCTGCCAATACTCCTCTTTTTGCCAAGGAAGACTGGCCCTGAGCTAACATTCATGCCCATCTTCCTCTATTTTATATGTGGGACACCTACCACAGCATGGTGTGCCAAGCGGTGCCATGTCTGCACCCAGGATCCGAACCGGCGAACCCTGGGCCTCCAAAGTAGAACGTCTGAATTTAACCGCTGCGACACCGGGCCGGCCCCTCAGAGTGAAATTTGTATCACATCTTTTCCAATTTCATATGATCTTAAAGTATAAGTTTGAGGAACAACTTTGCTTGCCCATACTTTCTCTTTGACCTGATTATCTTTTTTATTTTGGCATTATTCTACTGTATTTTATGTCTCCGTATAATCTGCCTGAAATCATTTCTAGAAGAGAAAGGACACAAAAATTCACAAACTAAACGGAGTCAGGAACATGCTGAGTACCCTCAGGGACTTCCCAAGACTCTGCAAGCTCTCTGAGAAGCACAGTTTGGTGGAGTGGAAAGAATTAAGTGAAAGGGGAAGACCAGCTTCTGAATGTGCTCTTCTCACAAGCGAGGCCTGAGTCACGTAGCTTAGCTTCCCTGGACCTCAGTCTATGGAAGGTTTGCTTTCTCCCCCCAAATTCTTTGAAACTTCTTCTTGTCCTGTTTCCCTGCCTTGTAAAAGCCATACACATTACCTGCCGTAAACTAAGCGTCTATGGTGAGGGCCCTCCTCTTAACAAACGTTTCCAGAGGATGTGCATGTAGGGCAGTGTGCCTTGCTAAAATCTTCATACTCTTTGCCCTAAAACTCACTTCTCTGAGTTAATTCTAGAGAATTTCTTTCGAGATCTGCTGTCAAGATATTTATAACAGTTTCATTTATAACACCAGAAAAATTTGATACAATATATTCAACAATAGGAAACCAGGATAAGTAGTTTCTCAAATGTAATATAAAAATTATAAATATTAAGATGATGTAGAAATATGGAAAAGAATATATCTAATTAAAACAAAAGAAAACGTAAAGCAGAATTATATATATTTGTATATACATAGCTGTGACTGCTTAGGAATTTAAATGGCTGCGTTTGAAGTAGAGTTATATTTTTGGGGTAGGAAGGTAGGAAAAAATTAAGTGATTATTACTAATATCGAATCATTGGTTGCTTTGAACCTTTAGGTTTAAAACTTTGGGCAAACCTTGTGTTACACAGGTATTAGTGCCATAAATGTATTCAAACCATAAATGCTTCATCAGTGGACCTAATAATCATTTGAGAAAATGTCAGGTAAATTATTGCCTGATGAAAAGCTTTGGACAACTTCTATTACAGTTTTAACAGTTTTTAGTCTTATTTTGGCTTAAGACTAAATTTTTTTCCAAAAGCTCATTTGCTTCTGCTGCTTATTCTTTATTGTAAATCATAATTCTATGTTTGTAGCAAAGTAATAGTTTCCATAGCAACCAACTGGGATGTCTCAAGGAGAGGATTATGACTTCAGGAAAGGAATAAACAACAGGAGCAGATGAATTATGAAAATAATCATGATTCTTATTCTCAATAAGAATAGAAGAAATATTAGGGTGGGAAAATATGCCATAGGTTTTCCAGAATTATTTCAACCTTAAAAAAACACTTCAGCCCAGTGTTCCAGGAGATATCAGTTACTCTAAGCGGTAAATACTCCTATACCACAGACCACCATGTGCATAACAGAGGTGAAGGGAAGCCTCTTAAGGTCTTCACAACACTTTTATTTACTATTGTGAATTAGAAAGAAATGTATAGGTACGTGTAAGTACATGACAGGGGCAGAGCTGAACTGCTTTATTTAATTATTATTTTTGCTGAGGAAGATTAGCCCTGAGCTAACATCTGTTGCCAATCTTCCTCTTTTTTTTGCTTGAGGAAGATTTGCCCTGAGCTAACATCTGTGCCAGTCTTCCTCTACCTTGTATGTGGGTCACTGCCACAACATGGCTTGACAGTGGTGTAGGTCTGCACCTGGGATCTGAACCTGCAAACCCCAGGCTGCCGAAGCAGAGCATGCGAACTTAACCACTTTGCCATGGGGCTAGCCCCTGAACTGCTTTATTTTTTTACTTACTTTTTTTCTTGAACAGAAGGAATTCCTGAGGACTGGGATAGAGAAGAGTAAGCCATTTGAAGACTTTTTTTAAATGAAGCAGGGATTTCTGTCTGCACTTTTCCTATTAAAAAACATTCTGGATAAATCAAAAATCCAAAACAGTTATCAACGGAATGTACTTGTATCATCTAAATTTTAGAGCAGGTATTATGTAGTAAGGTGATTGATAACATGACCTGGAGGCAACCCTAAATGTATAGCACTTCAACTTACAGCAATTTGCATGTTGCACAGTTTGCCCTTACGGCTCTCCCCCAGACATACCCATGTTGTCAGTTACCTCAGACAGACCGCCAACATGCAGTTGGCCAATTCGGAGGAAAGATACCCAACAGAAGGCCAGGAAATGGTTTTTTTTACTCCCCAGATCCCCCCAGTATATAGTTGTATATTTTACTTGTGGGTCTTTCTAGTTGTGGCATGTGGGACACCACCTCACCGTGGCCTGATGAGCGGTGCCATGTCCGTGCCCAGGATCTGAACCTGCAAAACCCTGGGCCGCTGGAGCTTAGCGAGCAAACTTAACCCCTTGGCCACGGGGCCCACCCCATGTTTTTGAATCTTTTTTCATTATGGTATAATTTATATATGGTAAACTACACATCTGAATTGTATACTTCTAAGAGTTTGACAAATGTGTATATCCATATAATCAATACCCAGATCAAGATAGATGTTTCCATGACCCCAGAAATTTCCCCCATGCTTTAGTCCCCCACTCTTACCCCTACTGAGGTAACCACCATTCAGATAACCACTCATCAACTCAGATGAGTTTTGCCTGTTCGAAAACATCATCTAAATCGAATTGTATAGTATATATTCTTTTGTGTCTAGCTTCTTTTGCTCAATAAGTTTTGGAGATTCATCCACATGGCTGCATATATGAACTGCTTTATTTAATTTACTATTATTATTGTTGTTGTTGTTGTTGTTGTTATTTTTGCTTGAGGAAGATTTGCCCTGAGCTAACATCTGTGCCAGTCTTTCCCTATTTTGTATGTGGGTCACTGCCACAACATGGCTATTTGGTAATTCCTTCCATGGTACATGGTAATTCCTTCCTTTTTATTGCTGAGTAGCATTCCACTATGTGAATATCATTTTAATTTAGACATGCTGATTAATCGTCTGTGACCAGTCTATATAATATAAATAGTAAGTCACGAGCCAGCCTGGTTATATGACATAAGCATCTTCTCTCATCTGAGTATCAATATTTTGCATTTCTAAGCATTAAAGGGATGATAAAACTCTATAATTTGGAGTGATAGAAGAAGCCAAAATGAAAGAATTTTTTTAAAGCAATGAGTTTCATTACTTTCATGTTTACACCCGAACTACTAGCTACCCTCAGTGCAATGCAGAAATGTTCTTCTCAGGACTACTTTGATGAATCTACAGGGATTTTCATTAGCACATCAATCACTTCAGGGCTACCAGGGGGCAAATTTTGTGGAGCAGGCAAATTTGGATTTGGAAGTCCACCCCCTACCCCCTTTCATTGCCCCATTATTCCTCCTGGGGCTCTTTACCTCATGCCCTCCTCAGGGCGGCTATCCCAACTCCAGTCTCACAGGCCTTGATCACAGCTGGCTGTGACAGATGGAAATGGTTCTAATAAGTTAATTCTAGGGGTTAGATAATGAGGGCTTAAGGGGTTTTCCCTGCCAGGGGGAATTTACATTTTAAAAAGGGAGCTCTCGGAAAGCAATGCCTTGCATGTAGAAGGAAATCAGTAAATGTTCTCTCCAATCCCTTGAAGAACCAAAGTTATGAGACTTCCGAAGTAGAATTAGACAGAGGGTAAGAGAGAGATTTTCAGAACCAGCTATCATAGTATCCTTTGAAGCTACTGAAATCTACTGACAATGTCGTCGTGGAACTGCCAGCGACCAACTTGCTGTTGCATAAAGACAAGCATAAGAGCGAACTAAGACACAGAGGGTGGGCAGCCTGTAAAATCATATGAACCCTGGGTCTGGACATAACTTTGGACTTCCTTTAAAAGTCCCTGCTAGAGCTATGTGTGATCCTCCACAAATGGAGCAGAACAGTATTTTAATGACTAATCCATGCTTCTTTTCCCAGTATTCCAAGTTACCCTCATCCTCCCCCAATTCAGGCAGCAGAGAGGTTGTGTGTCTGTGTGTGTGTGTCTGCATGTGTGTCTCTGTGTATGCTTGTGTGTGTGTGTCTGTGTATGTGTGTGCCCTCAGAGTAGGGTTGCCATGACACAAATGCAAAGAGATGGAAAAGAGATATTAACTTTCAAAATAGACTTTTGAAACTAGAAACACTACTTTGAGATAAAAAATTTTGGGGTTTCAAAACCTGGGTTATCAGAATCAAAATTCAAGGTCCTGGGCACCGCCCTTGGCCTAGTAGTTAAGTTTGCATGCTCCGCTTTGGCAGCCCAGGGTTTCACTGGTTCAGGTCCTGGGCGCAGACCTAGCACTGCTCATCAGGCCATGCTGAGGGGGTGTCCCAAATAGCAGAGCTAGAAGGACCTACAGCTAGAATATATAACTATATACTGGGGGGGCTTTGGGGACAAGAAGAAGAAACAAAAAAGATTGGCAACAAATGTTAGCTCAGGGCTGGGCCAATTAAAAAAAAAAAAAAAGGTCTTTAAGGTCTAGAGGCACAAAGTTTATACTATTACCCACACATTTGAAAATAACACTTTCCAAGGAGATACAGACCCTTCAAACTGAGGGATGGGGAGGGAGAAAGCTATTTAGACACTGGTGGGTGTTTCAAAGAAGGAATCAAATAGGTAGAACCCCTGATAAACTTGGGGCTCTGAGAGCAATCAATGGCTGTGTCTCACTCCTTCGGTGGGCCTCTTAGAAGCAACAAATCTTGCAGCGAACTCCCACTAGCATGGCAGAACAGCGGCAGTAGACAAGTACCGCCTGTCTGGGCAGAGAGAGCCTTAAGCAGTCTCGCTCCCCGAGTCACTCAGGAGAGTATTTGAAAGACTTTGATTTACCCCTAAAGTCATGAGGGAAATTGTGTTGACACCACAGTAGCCTCTAAGTATACTCCCAGGCAAGCTACCCCAGAGGTGCTGGATCAGAAAGGCTCAGAGAACAAATTAAGATGTGTAAACCACAAAATTCATTAATTCAATTTAAAACACAGCAAGAAACAAAGGGAAAGAGATGGGGTAGGTAACATACCGAGGAAACGGTGTGAGCAAGGTGGAAGGACCACACTACCTGAAACCTGGATTCTGCAATGCTCATGGGCACCCCTCTCCCTGCCTCCTCACCTTCCCTGCTGTTGCTGTGCTGCAAGGACCGAAGATGAGGTCTGAGCCAAGAGGCCCAAAAGACAGAAGATGCCTGGGACCTTAACAGACACTTGCTTTATGGGGGAGATACAGGGGTGTGTAGACCTGGCCAGAGCTGTGACTCACCAACTAGCCTGATGAGCAGCTGTGGATTTTATCTGGCAGAGGATATTTGGGGCCAGAAGGGGTGTCCCCAATGGGTGGCTAATTTAAGACCTCATGAATATCAAGCACTTCACACGCTTCCTGTGTACTTAGTGTCTCGTGAACGTTAGGTGCTTCTGATGCCCCATGTGTATTTAGTGCTTTGTGAAAATTGTGCCTCTTAGTTCCTCCATTTCTTGCTATCTGTGTTCAGTACTCATAAGCCCTACTTTATCCGTGTTTAACATGTCTCACAAGTTAGTAACTTACTTATCTATATTGAACACATTTTATGAGTGTCACCATTCCATTCCTGTTTTCTATAATAGAATTGAATGTTCTCAAATATTAGAACAAATGCATATTCACCATCACCCCCTCCATACACACAACAAGGTCATAAATAATACTAGGGGCTGACCAGCACACCAGAAGATACAGTCACCTGAGAGATCGATGACCAGGGACCAAATAAGAACTGAGACACCTCAACAGATGACTGTAGGAAGACTGAGAAAGAGAGACCCTCAAGGAGCCTTGTAAAACTTAGATGCAACTGAAGGGCTCTAGAGAGGCGGGAGATCCCCCAAACTGGCTGGGAAATCCCTGCTTTGACTGAGTTTGCTCAACATTGATCGTGTCTTCCACCACGAGGAAGAATGGGGGCTTTGGCTCTGTGCTGTCCAGGATGGTAGATGGCTACTACACTTGAAAGTCCAGATATAGAACATTTTCACCATCTCAGAAAGTTCTATGGGACAGCACTGCTCTAGATATAAATTGAATTATAGAAAACTAAATAAAGTATAGCCTTGGAATACTTAAGTTTGTAGACTGACATTGTCATTTGTTGTACATATAAACATTCACCGTTACTAAGGCATCATCCACACTACTCTTTTTTTTTCTTTATATTTTGTTTGTTTTTAGCAGATAGAAATTCTCTGATTCAGCCACTTACTCTCTTTTAAGATTTTCTGTGATCAGTGGCCTATGTTTTCAAGACAGCCAGCTGCAGGAGAAGGATTCATCCAGAACAAAGTGAAACCAATCCTGATAAGGGAAAGAGAATCATGGTATCATATGTTAGATAAGGTCACACCTGGGGGAAAAAGTCAGGCCTTTGCCTTTTTCTCTGGGTGAGATGGGAGCCATTAGATGATTTGAGCAGGGAGTAATATAACCCCATATATGTTTTAAGAGGTTCACTCTGCGACTATGAGGAGAATTAATTGGAAAGGTACAAGGGTGGACACGGGAACACAGTTCATTGCAGTAATCCAGGTGGAAATGCTAGCTGCCTGGCCCAGGGTTGTGGTAACGGAGATGTTGAGAAGTAGTCTTCAGAATAGAAATGGTAGGAGAGCTGCACTATTGCTGATGGAGAGTAACAGAGCAATGAGAGGAAGAGAACAAGAATAAGTCCATATGCTTTGACTTAGGCAACTGGAAGAAGGGTGTTTCCATTTATTGAGTTGGGAAACCCTGCAAAAGGATAAGGGTTGGCAGGAGGAGTGTTTTGGAACCTGTCAAATTTGAAGTGACTGTTCCTCTCCCAAGAGGAGACACTGAATAGGCAGCTGGAAGTACAAGTCAGGAGTTCATAGTGGCAAGGGCTAGAGATGTAAAGTCAGCTGTTATCAGCGTACAGATGCCACTTAAGGCCCTGAGACTTGGATAAGATAATTTAGGGAACGAGGTGAGTGTAGCTAGAGAGGAGAGGAGGTCTGAGGACGGATCTCCAAGGCACGCCAATGTTTAGAAGTGGAACGAACCAAGAGGACTGAAAAGAAGCAACCAGCAAAGTCTGAAAACCATGACAGTGGGGTCCTGAAAGCCAAGTGAAGGCAGTGAATGATCAGCTGGAGTTGATGGATTGCATAAACGTGCACCAAGAATTGACCACTGCGTCTGGAAACACGGAAGTCCACGGGCCTTGAAGGAATAGGTTTGGAGGAATGATGGGGCTGAAAGCCTGACTGGAATGTGTCTCTTCTCCTGGGATGCCTGGCAGTGAAGTATAAAAACACACAGAATTTAGTGCCTTGAAGGAACCAATAGATGTTATTGATTTGGGTGAACCAAGGGAAACACATCCATAGAGAGGTATGTTTCATACCTGGGGGACAGGACCAGAGCAGCTCAAAATTAGGCAAGAAAAATAACTAGAAAACCAAGAATCTTGTGGTGTTAACTCATATTGAAAAGATAACAGTTATTGAGGCTTAGGAAACACCCAAGATTTTTTGTGTTACTGTGAGATGACCTTTTCCTCATATTCAGTTCAATCCTCTGGCATTACCTCTTAAAACTCGTGGTTTTTCAGATTTACTCATAAACTGTAGCTGATACCTTAAGAGGGATCAGATTAGTGAGATTAATAGAGAGTATAATCTGCCTCATTAGAAGGTTGCTGGGTTTTTTTAAACAATAAACACTCCATTTTTGAACTATTTTCTTTTTAAGTACAGAAAGGTGTATAGTCAAAAGCCCCACCCTGACCACCTTAGCAGGGAAATTTCTTCTAACCATTTCCGGGTCTAGTTCTTCTTTACATAATAAGCTTATGTTTCTTTTCAAAAATGTATTTGTCATCTTAAGAGATTATCATTCAAAAAGTTCAAGATTATTCAAGAGATTGCCGAAAAGGATGGAGACCAATTTATTTTTATTATTCTTTTTCTTCCCTCCTCCAAAATGTTGATGACAATTTCTTTACTTCTTTTAATAGGTTACTTCCATTATCTATCTAAATGTACTTTTACATTATTTTTCATCAGCTTTAACCATTACCTCCTGACTCACAAATTTAATAAGTAAGTATATTAGGATGCTTTTAGAAGTGTGTCCAGAGACGCCTAAAGAATATTTTTAAGAGCATGATGATTTGAGGAGGGGAGGACATTACTTTTACTCCCTCCTCCTATTCAAGCAATCTCCATCCAACTCTTTGTCCCCAACTCTGTTACTTTACTTCAAGCCACCAATGCCCACCATCATCTCTGACCTGGAGTATTGAAACAGCATGCTAAATGCTTTCCCTCAGTCGTTTCATAGTCTCTAATCCAGTAGCTCTGAAATTTGAGAGTGCACAAGAATCACCTAGTAGGCTCATTCCAGACACAGGTTGCTGGGCCTCACCTCCAGAGTTTCTGATTCCACAGATGTGGAGCAAAGCCTGAGAATCTGCATTTCTAACAAGTCCCCAGACGAAGCTGGAGCTGCTGGTCCAGGGCCACACTTTGAGAACCACAGCTCTGTTTCTGCTCCACACTGACACCAAACTCCTAAGCCCTGGGATCCCGGATCCTTCATGAGCTGGCATGAATTGTGTCCTTTTTTTGAACAGCTTTATTGAGACGTAATAAATATACCATACAATTCACCCAATTTAAGTGTACAATTTAATTTAATCATACATTTAAAAGTGTACAATTCAATCATTTTTTAGTATATTCATAGAGTTGTGTATACATCACCACAATCAAATTTGGAATCAATTTTAGAATTGTGAAAGAAACCCCACATCCCTTAGCCATCACCCCCAATTGCCCCTATCCCCCACCATAGCCCTAAGCAACCATTAATCTACTTTCTGCCTCTGTAGATTCACCTAGTCTAGACATTTCATATAAATGGAATCTTACAATGTGTGGTCTTTTCTGACTAGCTTCTTTCACTTAGCGTAATGTTTTCAAGGCTCATCCACGTTGCAGCCCGGACCAGTACTTCATTTCTTTTTATTGCTAAATAATATTCTATTATATGGATTTACCACATTTTGTTTATCCATTCATCTGTTGATGGACATTTGGGTTGTTTCTACTTTGGGGCTATTACAAATAAGGCTGCTGTGAACATTTGTGTACAGATTCTTGTGGGAACATACGTTTTCATTTCTCTTGGGCAACTCCTAGGAGTGGAATTGCTGGGTCATATGGTAATTCTATGTTTACCTTTTTGAGGAACTGCTAGACCGTTTTCAAAAGTAGCTGCACCGTTTTACATTCCCAGCAGCAGTGCATGAGGGTTCCAGTCTCTCCACATCCTCACCAATGCTTGTCTTTTTGAATGTTGCAATTCCAGTGAGTGTGAAGAGGTATTTCTTTGTAGTTTTCATTTGCATTTTCCTAAGGATTAATAATACTGAGCATTTTTATCTGCTCATTGCTCATTCGTATAACTTCTTTGGAGAAACATCTGTTCAGATCCTTTGCACAATTTTTAATTGGGTTATTTGCCTTTTTATTAGTGAGTTGTAAGAGTTATATATATATATATAAACATATATAGGATACTATTCCTTTATCAGATATATTATTTGCAAAATTTTTTTCCCATTCTCTGGGAATCATTTTCTTAATGGTATCTTTTAATGCACAAAATTTTTTATTTTGATGATATCTAGTTGAAATTATGTCTTATTGGTCTTTGTATACCTAGCACTTAATGCAAGGCCTGGCGTACAGTAGGCAGCAATCTATATTTGTTGAATGAATGAAAAATTGCAATCAGTTAAGTTAACAGGTTATAGCTAATATTATACCATATAATAAAGAAGCATAGAATATATTAGAGAAAATACTGCTAGTTACCTCCTGATATCTAGGCTCCTCTTCTTGGTGATAAGAACCTTAATTTACATTTGGGCACACTGCCATCCAGCTAAAAGACCACACTTCCCACTCTCCCTTGTAGCTACGTTGGTCACGTGACTAAGTTCTGAATGAGATGGAAGTGCAAATATTATGTAGAACAGCTGGAAAGTGTTTCCAAAGGAAAGGGGCCACGTCCTTTTTCAGCCCTTCTTTCATTCTGCTGCCTGGAACAAGGATGTGATATCCAGAGCTCTAGCAGCCATCTTGGACAATGAGGAAAAACAAGCACAAAGCTGGAAGTGTCCCTGACCCTGAAGACCAAGGAGTTTCATACCCCGTTTTATGTGAAAGGTAAATACACTTCTAATTTTTAAGCCACGATTCTTGGAATTTCAATTACTTGGAGACTAATCTAATTCACACTGATTTATGAAAGCCCACACTCTTTCCACCACACCAAGAGATTCAAGGCACAAAAATGCCTCTGTCCCTGCTGAATTTAGCACACTGCTCCTTGTCACCTGTTAGTGTTCCTTTGGGCATCCCCTGAACTTGAGGTCAATTTCAAACTTTCTTAGTCTTTTGGAGTAGAATTGATTCATTGAAAGAGAATGGGATCTGGAGTCAGAGAGTCTTAGAGTCAATCCTGGCTCTGTCTCTTAATAAATCTTGCTGAGGGGCTGGCCCAGTGGGGTAGTGGTTAAGGTTGTGCATTCCGCTTTGGTGCCCCGGGGTTCGTGGGTTCGGATCCCAGGCATAGACCTACACACCACTCATCAAGCCATGCTGTGGTGGCATCCCATATGCAGAGTGGAGGAACATTGGCACAGATGTTAGCTCAGAGCCAATCTTCCTCACCAAAAGAAACAAAAAATAAAAATAAACCTTGCTGAGCCTCAAGTTCTTTCATCACAGGGTGATAACAAAACTCCACTTGCAGGTGGGCTAAGAAGGTGAAAGACGAGGCCTGTGGAGCATGCAGAGGGGTAGCTGGGACATAGGATGTAAATAGCACGTAAATGCTTCTTCCTGCTCATTTGAGGTCTCTCTAGGGAGGTCAGGTCAAAAATGAGTTCATTTGAGAGATCCTTGGTTATTTCATGGAATCCACAGGAGACCTCAGACAACTATGGTTTAGAAGACTCTGAGCCAGATTATAAATTCCATGAGGGCAGGGGCTGTCTGAGTATTGCTGTATCCCTATCGTCTCCAAGCTGTAAGTACTCAAGGAATGTCAGCTGAATGAATGAATAAAATTGCGGGGGGTTCCACGGCTCCAGTGCCTCAGAATCAATATTCCCCTGAGTGTAACCCAGACTAAGTACAGGTTCCCTGTGAAGCGAACAACCAGGCCCTCAGGATTTCCTGATCGAGAGCCAGAACAACCTCCAAAATGCCCCCCTCTAGCTGTTGCAGGGTCCTATGGTCCTTGAACTCTGCAACCCAATTATACTCAACCATGGATAATAAGCAGCAGGCAACGGGATGCAAGTGAAAGACACGACTTGGCCAAATAGAAGGCACCTGCATAAAATCCACCTAAATCCCAGGTGCTCAGGGAAGACTGAAGTTCCTTTTCTTTTCCTCTTCTCGGGGGGAGTATGACTGGGAGTAAACTCTGTGCCCAAATCCTGCCTTTCTTCTGTGTTAAGAAAAGGAACTCTCCTCACCCCCAGAGCTCTTATGAGCTAATTACTGAAAATTGCTGTGAGACACTTTACAAAATATCATATCCCCGTAGTGATTCTGGGAGATGCCTCAGGAGAGAAGCCGCACTCTGTCTCCAGACTATTTTAACATTTTAAAAGGTTTAACTGAAGCTCCATGCGATCCCCATGGAAATTCCCTCCTCAGGGCTGTGAAATAAGCAGAAAGCAAGTACGAGCATCTCTGACTTCAGATATTCATTTTGAGAAACAGGTGCAAGCCTCACGTCCGGCATATCTAAGAACAGCATCAGTGTCCATCCACAGGCAATTATTAGGAAGCAGATTTTGCAGAGGAGGTCAATTCCATATGTGTAAAAAGATTTGGAGCCAAAACCATGAGAAGACTGGGAAGAAAGGAAAGCAGATGGCACTCCTTTCCCTGGCGGGCCATTTTCCATTCTAGCCGAGCCCTCATCACCCCGAGAGGGAAGACGGGGTGCTTGCTCACCGTGGCACTCCCAAGGAGAAAGCAGGTAGCTTCCGGCAGGACAACTCACCAGTCCTGCCTTCATTTCCTTTCTTACTTTCCTGGTCTTCTGTCAATCTCCATTACTTTATTGCTAAAGGAATGAAGTGCTGATCTATGCTACGACATAGACGAACCTTGAGAACATTATGCTCGGTGAAAGACACCAGGCACAAAAGGCCAAGTATTATATTATTCTCTTTATAGGAATATCTAGAATAGGCAAATCCATAGACATAGAAAGTGGGTTAGTGATTACTTAGGGCTGGAGTAGGGGGATGGAGGGATGGAGGTGATAGCAAAAGGAGATGATGTTTCTTTCTGAAGTGATGAAAATGTTCTAAGATTCACTACGGGGATGGCTGCACAAGGGTGAACTTCCGAAAAGCATTAATTGTGCTCTTTAGATGAATGAATTGGATGGTATATGAATTATATCTCAATAAAGCTACCACCAAAAAAATCTTTATGGCCAGTTTTAAATCACATTATGCTTTATATAAACATTTACGTAATTCTTGCAACTCCACTCCAGAAAGGACACTCTGAGGGTTAGCTGGGCAAGGGACTGTATTTGATTGATGTATGTAATTCAGAGTTTTCCAGTGGATACCCCAGAGGACACTAGGTTTTCAGGTATTAAAAGGTGTAATAACTATTATTTTTAAAAAGGTTCCACAGTCAAACAAATTTGGGAATGACAGAGTTAAACAAATTTAAACAGTATCTTTGCTGTTGGAGCACTCCGAGTTTTAATAGGCAGACACATTGTGAATCTCCGAGAGAGAGAAGAGCATGCATGGTTTACCAAACGGGTTTAATCTGGAAAGCTTTCGTCACAGAGCATCATGCAGAAGCAGTCTTCCGTGACAATATGCTGGTAAATGCTGGTAAAGGTCTCTACTCTCAACAGGAAATCCTGGAAACCAACGTTATCATGCAAAATTTAATATAGGCCTTCACACAGTTGAAATATCCTCAATGACATCTCTGCATCAGTTTGTAAAAGTTCAATCACAAACATTGTTTTTGCTTTCTAAATTTTTTTCATTCTATATTTAATATAAACAAAATGAGCATGGTTTAGAGTAAAAATTCAATTTTTTACTAAACAAGTAATTCTCTGAGATAACTGCACTTGCTTCTGTGAAATGGAATTCGTATTCTTTTTCTCCTGAAATAGAAGGGTGCTCTCAGAACATATAAAAATCCTCAGTAATCCTTCTGTCCCCAACCCATCGATCAAATCATTCTCTCAGAATCCCACTTACGCATTTCTCAGCAAAGATGTATTGGCAGGCTAAATGAGAGAGGTTTCAAATTACTCAGACTTTATTAATTTTACAAAATATGCTTTGAAGTGCCATAATAATAATTAAAAGTAGATGGCACACTTGAAATCAGTGCGCAAGTGCATGGGGCCGTTACTCTCTCCTTTCTCCCCTGCTGTTCTCCACTTAGAGCGCTCCAGAAAATACAGCCATCCAGGAGCATCTTTCCCCCCTCACTGCTTGGTTTTCATTGCCCAGACTTATTTAGACATAACAACTCAAGAGGGAGAGGAAGGAGACCAACAATTACTCAGCATAACTGGATAGACAGAAATACGATGAAAGAATATTCTAGGCTAAGGAGGGCATGAAGTTGAGAAAATTTGGGTGAGTGTGACAACCCTCAGGTGATTCTAATGTGTGGCCAGGTTTGAAAATTGCTGATTTAAGGAATTACTAAAAAGTTTTTGAGTGGAAACTGTGTGAACCATCTCTAAATTCAGATTTAAGTCCTGTGTAAGTTTGGAAGTAAATCATTTTAAAATTATTTTCTTAGTCACTATAATGTGACTGTTATCCTAATTATCTTAGATTTCAAAAATATTTATGGTTGCCTAGAGATAATAAATCTTCTTTACAGAAAAAAAAAAATAGATGGATCTGACCAGTCTGAATATCACTAGCATTTCCTAACAGGTGGGAGAACAAACGCTCCGGGTGGTTATTCCCCGGGTTTATGAGCATTTTCTACTCTCCTCTCAGGGACAGTGGGGAGGGTGGTTCTTCCTTGCCCCTTTGAAATTATGAGCGGTCATGTGACTCTCTTTAACCAACAAATAGTGAGCAGAGGTGACATGTGTCCCTTCCATGAGGAAGTATTTAAGAGTTGGTCATCTTACATTCTCTTCCCCAGCCCCGGAGATCCCTGAAGACGTGTGTTGAGATGGCAGCATCATAAGATAGAGGGACAATGAGGTCAAAGCAGCCTGGAGTGCCAGCTAGCGCACAAAGAGCTGTCAGTTTGTAGAGCTGCACGGGCCCATAGTGAATTTCATGGGTTCAAGAAATAAATATTTCTTGTTTTAAATGCCTAAGATGTTAGGGTTATTTATTACCACAGCATAACCTAGCCTCGCCTGACTCATAACCACTTCTCAGTCAGGTAGATCCCTATTTTTGTATTGTCTTTCCCTGATTCACAGACTTTCTACTCACATGCTTATCCATGACAGTATTACAATTAATGCCCTACCATCCTTCCTTCCTTAATAGTTCATTTAAAAAGTCATTTGGTAGGCCCAAGCAGGAAGGACAGCCAGAAAGTCGAATGGGTGGTAGCCCGGCAGGTTAGGGGGTTTGTTGCTTATGGGGGGTTAAGCAAATAAGTAAATATATTGAGAATTATGGAGCCATATTTCTTGCTGTTAGATAAGGGAATTATAAATATAAAAAAAGAAGAAGGATAATAAACTCTGTGGTATTGTGTTTGAACTGAAATGAAAGTACTGATGTGAACTCATGGTATATACACATATCATTAGATACATAGGTAGGTACACAGATAGATAGATAGATAGACAGATAGACAGATAGATAGATAGATAGGTAGGTACACAGATAGATAGATAGATAGACAGATAGACAGGTAGATAGATAGATAGATAGATAGATAGATAGATAGATAGATAGATAGAAAAATGAGTATAGATGTATCTATGTTTTATCATAGTTCTAGCCACTGGAAGATCCTGAAAGCAGCAATAGCCCATACCTGGCAGGCAGATCTTGATTTCTAAAAACCATTTTCCACTAACAGTTAAAAGAGTTCTTAGAAAACATGACTAATTTCAGGGCTGGAGCAGCAAAAGCATGAGATGAGTATGAAAGGTAATTTAATGTCAGGAAGTAATGAAGTACTTCAGAAATGATACGGAGATGTTGAAAGGATGGAGAAGCCAGTCTGAAGGGCCAACCGCTGGGTAAGTCTGGAACAATTTGAGCGTCAAAATAAATAGTGCTAGCAATTGATTATGACCCATTGAATAAAATATCCTTGAGTCCATGCAAATCTAAGCAAATGAATAAATAAATGGAAGAAGAAAAAGCTCTTCCCTGTAGTGGAAGGCCAACTATTAAATATAAAAGAAATAGAAAATTGCATTAGGCAACAATCTTAGCAATAACCAATTCAGGCAAGAAACATCAATGAATGCTAAAATTTGTGGGTGAAAGTTAGATGACAAATGGAATATTTACATAGTCCCAAAGGATCTCCCCTCAAAAGACTGACAATTATGAAGGGGAGAAGAATAGCTTTCGAGTGAAGAAAACTGGCAGACACCGCCTCCTTCCAGCGCGACATCAAATGTAACATCACCAGATTGAAATGAGCCACCTGATAGGATGCGAGGAGAAATTAGCGTTGTTTCTGTGATATTCTTGCTGAAAATGCATGCATAACCTGAATCTAATTATAAGGAAACGTCAGGCAACCCTAAATTGAGGAACATTCTACAAAATAACTTGCCTGTTTTCTTAAAAAATATTATAGTCATGAAAGTCAAGAAAGGATGGTGGAATTATTCTGGATTGAAAGAGACTGAAGAGGTCTGGCAACACATAATACTGTACTGGAGCATTTTGCTATGAAGGACGTTACCAGGACAATGGGTGAAATTTGAATGGGGTCTGTGATTGATGGATATGTAGGAGTTCCTTCAACGGTCCCTGCAACTTCTCTGTAATTTTGAAATTATTTCAAAAATAAAAAGTATTAACATTGTTGCAACGTGAAAGACTTCTATAGACTTCCTCTTCAGGTTTACATTATAAAGTGAAAAGATGTGGGATGGTTGAGAGAAATCTCAAATTATTTGGTGCAGCTATTGTGTGTTTCCTTTCCTTTTTTTTAAAATGAAGTACCTGAAATTGGGGATCTTAATTTTTTTTTTTTAGCTAACATATGTTGCCAATCTTCCTTTTTTTTTTGCCTTGAGGAAGATTGTCCCTGAGCTAACGAGATCTTAATTTGTTTAAGCTTGCTCTTATTTAAGTTTGCCTTCTCCATTTACGTTTGCACAGTCATTTAAATGTTTCAGAGCCGTGATGGGGCCCAGGGAGACCTGGGTATGGCAATTAGGCATGCGTATAATATAAGTGATTTACCAAGAAATTATTTTCATCCAGGTCTTTAGTAATTTGAATGGATATCCAAAGCGTATGCCAACAGAACATGAAATCAAGAGGCTCTTAAATTGAAAATATAAAAGAAAAATGGACACCAGCATTGAGCTTTTTCCTCATGCTAACACCAGTAATGCCTTTGGTCAGAAGAATATCAAATGAAGATTTTGAAAATTCTTCTCAGAAAAATGTAAAATATTATTTTTTATAACACTTAGGAAGACTATGGTGATACGCTCATACATTGCTGGTACATTGGAGTGTAACTTGATGATAGCTATCAAAAGTAAAAATGTGTAATCCATTTTGATCCTGAAATCCACTTCTGAGCACTTACCCTACAGAAAACGTATGTTATATAAATATTATATATATATGTATATGTATATATGTGTATATATAAACAGTAGATGTTGAAATTCATTCATTGCAATATTATTAGTATCATCAAAAGATTAGAAGCAAATGTCCATCATAAGACAGTGGTTAAATTACTTTGGTAAATGCATGTGATAGAAAAGTATGCAGTTGAAAAATAGATGATTATACTGATTTTTTTTTTTTAGGACGATTAGCCCTAAGCTAACATCTGCCACCAATCCTCCTCTTTTTGCTGAGGAAGATTGGCCCTGAGCTAACATCTGTCCTCATCCTCCTCTATTTTATATGTGGGATGCCTGCCACAGCGCAGCGTGATGAGCAGTGTGTAGGTCTGCGCCCAGGAACTGAACTGGTGAATCCTGGGCTGCCAAAGTGGAATGTGTGAACTTAACTGCTATGCCACCAGGCTAGCCCCACATACTGATATTTTTGATAGTGGCAAACCAGATTATTCAGATCAATCCTCCCACTGAAAGCAACTAAAATGCTGGATAAAACATTTAAAAAAAAAACGTATCCCTTAAGATAAGGAAGATGTGACAAATGAAAAAGATACCTAAGCAAGAGCAGGAACCCAGAGAAAAAAGTGAGTGCACCAACCACTTAGGCCCTGAGATCATTTGTCAATCCCAGCAACTTTGAACTTCTATTTGTTGGGTGAAAGGAAAAAAATCAAAGCTCCAAATCCACTCCAGGTGGGAAATATAACAGAAAACCCCACAATAATAAGGGACACCAGGGTAAGATGGAACCAGATGTAAAACTAACACTGACCCCAACCCCAGCCGAATGTAAGGGAAGTTACCTTCATGCTGGGCTGAGCGCGGGAGGAAACCCCATCCATCCTGAGACTTTTTTTGTTAACCACAAAATAGCACTCACAAAGATTTTTACCTCAAATTTACATCATGTGGGTGGTCCAAAAGAACCTGAAGCCATGAGTTTAGTTTAAAGTAATCCCAGACTGATAGTACAGTTATTAATGTGGCAATAACAAAGACAAATTCTCTCCAGAAGGGGCACCATTATTCTTGGCCTCAAAGAACACATATAATTTTTCAAAGGCAACAAGAAGCACACAGTCAAAATAACCAAGCACCCAAGGAAATTAGGCATCATGAGTGGGAACAGCAGAAACAACGGAAAGTAGAAACAGACCCACAAATAATTGAAGTATTGGAATTATTAGAAACAAGTTTGATAATGTCTCCAGATATAGAAAATATAAAAAGTGATCCAGCATATTTGAAAAAGAACTAAATTGAATGTCTAGAAATGAAACTAATAATAAAATAAAACTTCAATAGATGGGGTTAACAGTAACATTAGACAAGAAAGAAAGTATCCGGAACAAGGCAAGAGAAAAAAAAAAAAATGGGAGAAAAAAGGAAGAGAGATTAAGAGGCATGGAATATAGAGCGATAAGGTCTAACATACTTTCAAGAGAAATGATATCTTCCATGTGCTGAAAGAAAATAGCTGCCAATGTAGAATTTTATTTATTTCCCAGTGAAGATAATTTCCAATAAAGAGGGAAATAAAAACCTTTGTAAAGAAACAGAAAACAGATAATTTATTACCAGCTGACCATCATTCAAAGAAATTCTAAAGAAGGTATTGCAGTCAGAATGTAAGTGAACTCAGATGGAAGTTTTGAGATGTAAGAAGGAGTTAAACCTGAAAAAAGAGAGAGAGAGGACATAAGCATAGCAAGGAGAATTGGGGAGGGGTGATGGCAGAAAGGCAGAATGGTAGAGGATTGGAGAAAATGTTTGGGTAAACCCAGTGCATATCTACAGCATCTTCCTCCTCTGTCCTGCACAGCTTTTGGAGCGGAATTGACAAGCACCTAAATATAGAATTAGTCATAACAAAACTAAAACCGCCAGTTAGAAACTGAGATAACAGGGGGCAGTGATGTTAATTTGGAGGCATGGGAGCGGGTAGTTGTCAAACATCCTGAACTGATAATATGACAAAGGAAATAAACATGAAATGAACACCACCAACAACATTGAAAACAGTGGGGCCAATCTCTATAGAAGTGGTTGTGAATCTTGACAATGAATAAGTTAAAAATTACGGTTCTTATATGGAAATAAGAGAGTGGAAAGATAAAGATGCCATCACTGAAGGCTGGCTGGCATGTAGCTGGACCCTAAGAAGTGGTTGGGCCTTGATGTTGTCACTACCTCTCAGGATCTCATCCTTAATTCCACAGGTCCCAAACCCCAATTTTTCAGTGAACCCCAAAGTGAACAACCTTTTCAAGATTTGTTCTCAATTATCCATTTATCACAGTATAGCTCTCCAGTGACCAGACAACTTGCATCCACCTTTAAGGTCAGCTGGTGCCAGAATTAAGGTAAAATGAAAACACATGTTTGGATTTTCTTGTATGTGGCTGAACAAACTCTGGAAGGATGACCTTTGTGTGTTGGGAGCTGACTGGCTAGAAGATAGGAGTGAAGGCAGACTTTTTCATATATATTCACATGATTCAATACTGTTTGAGTCACCAGTTATCTATAAAATTTAATTAAAGCAATTATTTTCCCTTCTCTGAAAACTCTTGAAAACTTAGACTGTCTGAGCAACATGGAGCCTTGTAGAGGTCGGTAATGACAGATCCTCTTCTCTGTTCTTATGTTGCTGATATAAATCTAAACAATATATGCCTTCCTGTCTTAAATTGCACACTTCCTGCCTCCTGTCACTCAGCCACAAAACAACCTGAATCCCTCACAGTTGCTTTCTCTGGACCTGCCAAGGAAGCAAGCCCTCCTGAGCTAGGAACAAGCCTCCAGTCAAATCCCCTGCAGGAACGAAGAGATGAGCTGGCACCAGGGCGACCAACTCGTGTGCCCAGGACTTGCCTCGGTTTTAGTACAGGCAGTCTCATCTCCAGGGAAACTTCCCAGTCCCAGGTAAACCAGGGTAATGGGTCACCCTAGCTGCCACCAACTTGGCTACTCTCCTCTCCTCTTAGACACCAATGACTTCAAATTCATGAAAAAATAAACCTAGTTGAATAGAGCCCCAAAAAATAACACTCTGAAAAGCACGCATCTAACAATGACCATACACTAGACAACATTCTAAGCAGCCTATTCACGTGGGCACATTTAACCTGCCTTAACAATTTTATCTTAACTCCATTTCATGGATGAGAAAACCGAGGCCCAGGGGAGTCATATAACTACCCAGAATCCCAGAGCTTGTATGTGGTAGAGCTGGGATTCAAAGCCAGGTTTGGCTTCAGAAACTACTTGCTAAGTATTACCCTATACTGTCTTTTGCAGTATGATCCCCACATAATTTCTATTCCCCAAATGTTGCACCCCCTTTCTGCCATTTCTTCTCTCTGGTGTCCCTGCTACTTATATTTTGGCTCTGATTCACTTTCCATCTCCCCTTTACTTCTGCTCTTCATTCATTCATTCAACAAACATTTTTGGTGTGCCTACTATGTGCCAGGCTGCCTTCAAGAGCTTGCAGTCTAGAGGGGGTACCAGATATGTAAATGGGCAATAGCATAGTGCAGAACTTCCCAAACGTTCTCAGTTCACAGTACCTTTAGCACAATATAATGCTGTTAATATTAGTAATATTTCACAGTGCCTCTACATCAAAAAAATACCTAATGGTTTTATTTATTAGTTTAATCCCAAGCAACTTAAGAGTAGGAGTTGATGTGGTGTCTGATATATGTCCGTTTCCCTCAAAAATTAAAAGCTCCTGCAGTGGCCTTTAGTTCCCTGTGGCCTCTGGGGCACCTCGGTGCACAGTTTGAGATCTGTGGGCATGGTGGTGAAGTGCTTAGTTTCCTAGAGTCACATGCTTGGGTTCAAATTCTGGCCCTTCCCTTGCAGGGTAAGCTTAGGCACATAATGAGGCCTCCCTGAGCCTCAGCTTTCCTCGCTGGTAATGGGGGTTACCATAGCAGCTAGCTCATCAGGCTGTGACAAGAAGGTAATGAGTATATAAGAAGCCCCCAGAAAAAGACTTAGCATTTAGTCACTAGAATGCAAGTTCTACAAGGATGGGGATTTGGGTCTGTTTTGCTTACTGTTGTATGTCCCCTGCCTTTTTTCTTTTTTCTATTTTAAATAAACCACAAAAAGGGCAGTCTTGAATCTAATGTAATTAACAGGGGACAAACAACAAAGGAAATATACTTC
Organism: Equus quagga; assembly: GCF_021613505.1. NCBI lineage: Eukaryota > Metazoa > Chordata > Mammalia > Perissodactyla > Equidae > Equus > Equus quagga. The sequence goes on along the minus strand of NC_060274.1, from coordinate 83,934,869 downwards.
TGCAACATGTGAAAAGTGGGAACAGGGTCTGTGCTATACACGGAATGCTTGTGCCCCTCAAAATTCATGTGTTAACATCCAGTCCCCATGCGGTGGTATTTGGAGGTGGGCCTTTGGGAGATGAGATGGTCAGGAGGGTGGAACCCCAATCGTGGGATTAGTGCCTTTATAAAAGAGACCCCAGAGAGCTCCCTCATCCCTCTGCCATGTGAGGACTCAGCAAGAAGACAGCTGTCTGTGAACCAGGAAGCCAGCCCTCACTAGACATCCAATCTGCCAGAGCCGTGATCTTGGACATTCCAGCCTCCAGAACCGTGAGAATCAAATTTCTGTCTTTTGTAAGCCACCCCATCCATGGTATTCTGCTATGGCTGCCTGAATGGACTCAGACAGCCTGTATCCAGTTCCTGGATGGAAACCTCATCCTCATTCCAGGAAGGAAGGAGGCATGCAGTCCTCAGCACTGTCCTCCTCGCACTGGGATATCATACTTTGTAAGTGAGTATTTTTCTGGGCCTTTCTCTGTGGGTTTTATCAATGACTCCCTCCTGTGCTGTCTTAAAGTTTCGTCAAAATAAACCATAGCCCAGACAATGTGGGAAGAGTTGGAGGAGCCAGGTCCTCCAGCAGCCTCCTTCTCTGTGGCAGAGGGAATGCAGCTGTCGTCATACCTTGGTAAGGCATTTTTCTGACTCTCACCGAGATATGCTAGACTATTGACTTCCACAGCCTTTCCTTCTCCGCAAGGCCCTCCCTAATGACGTTCCTAGAGCAATCCTGTTTTTCTCAAAATGATTGGCTTTTTTTTTTTCATTCTAACTGCTCTGTCATTTTTTAGTTTGTTTTTTAAGTGTACAATTTAGTAGTTTTTAGTAAATTCACAAAGTTGTGCCACTGTCACTGCTACTTCCAGAACATTTTTATCATCCCAAAAAGAAACCCCATACCCATTAGCAGCTCCTTCTCATTGTCTTCTTCCCCCAATCCCTGACAACCATTAATCTTCTTTCTGATCCTATAGGTTTGCCTATTTTGCACATCTCATTTTATGGAATCATACTACATGTGGTCATTTGTGACTGACTTCTTTCACTTAGCACACTGTCTTCAAGATCCATCATTGTTGTGGCACGTTCAGTACTTCATTCCTTTTCATTGCTGAATAATATTCCATTATATGGATGTATCACATTGTGTTTATTCATTCATCAATTGATAGACATTTGGGTTGTTTTCACTTGTTGTCTATTATGAAATAATGCTACAATGAACATTTAGGGAGTTTTTGCATAAGCATATATTTTCAATTCTCATTCATATTTCTCATATTTCAATTCAATAATATTTCAATTCAATACCTAGGAATGGAATTGTTGTTTCCTTGTAACCCTATGTTTAACATTTTGAGGAACTATCAAACTGTTCTCCAAAGTGATTACACCACTTTACATTCCCACCAACAATATATGATGATTCCAACTTCTCCATATCCTTGCTGACACTTGTTATTGTCTGTTTTTATTTATTTATGTAATTATAGCCATCCTAATGAGTATGAAGTGGTATCTCACTGTGGTTTTGATTTGTGTGTTCCTGATAGTTAATGATGTTGAGCATCTTTTCATGTGCTTTTTGGCTGTTTCCTTAGGATGTCAACTCAAATCTTTTGCCTCTTTTAAAATTGGGTTATTTGTCTTTCTATTGTTGAGTTGTAAGAGTTCTGTATATATTCTGGATACAAGTCCCTTATCAGACATATAATTTGCAAACATTTTCTCCCATTTTGGGGCTGGCTTTTTCATTTTCTTGATGATGTCCTTTGAAGTATAAAATTTTTAATTTTAGTTTTGATTAACTGCAATTTATCTGTTTTTTCCTTTTGTTGCTTGTGCTTTTGGAGACCAATCTAAGAAACCATTGCCTAATCCAAGATTTACTTCTACGTTTTCTTTTATGAGTTTTGTGTTTGAGCTCTTACATTTAGGTTTTTAATCCATTTTGCATTAATTTTTGTATGTGGTATGAGTAAGCCTCCAACTTCATTCTTTTCTTGTGGTTATTGTTGGGCAGTTGTCCCAACACCATTTGTTGAAAAGACAATTATTTCCCTCATTGAATTGTCTTGGACCCTTGTTGAAAGTCACTTGACCATAAATGTAAGAGTTTATTTCTAGACTCTTAATTCTACTTCATTGATCTATACATTTATCCTTATGCCAGTACCACATTGGCTTGATTAGTTGTAATTTTGTGGTAAGTTTTAGAATTGGGAAGTATTAGTCCTCCAACTTTCTTCTTCTTTTTCAAGATTGTTGGGACGCTTCTAGGTCCTTTGAAGTTCCATGTGAATTTTAGGACCAACTTGTAAATTTCTGCAAAAAAAAAAATGGCAGCTTGGATTTTGATAGGAATTAAGCTGATCAATTCGGGTTGTATTGCTATAGATCAATTTGGGGAGTATTGCCATCTTGATAATATTAAATCTTCCAATGAGATGAATTTTCCATCTAGTTAAGTCCTCTTTAATTTCTTTTGACAGTCTTATTTTATAGCTCTCTGTGTCCACATCTTGCGCTTCTTTTGTTAAATTTATTCCTAAGTATTTTGTTCTTTTGATGCTATTGTAAATGGAATTGTCTTCTTAATTTTGTTTTCAATTATTTGTTGCTAGTGTATGGAAATACAATTGATTTTTGTGTATTGATCTTGTATCCTGGAATCCTGCTGAACTCATTTATTAGTTCTAACAGATTATTTGTGTGTGTATCAATTCCTTAGGATTTTCTGTGTATGAGATCATGTCACCTGTGAATACATAATTGGCTTTTGAATGTTGAATTTGCCAGTCAAAAAGCCTGCTTGCATTGGAGTGGAGAGAGTCTTGCCAGTGAGCAGCAAAATGCTCATCTTGTTATTCAAGAGAAAAAGAAAGTTTCCATCTTGGGTATTTGCTAGAATGTCTGATTAAGCAGCTGCTCTTGAACAGAGAAGATTTTGCCTCTGGGGACTTTTAGCAATGTCTGGAGACACTTGGTTGTCACAACTTGGGGGCGAAGGGGGAGAGTTGATACTGCCATCTGGTACATAGAAACCAGGGATGCTGCTAAACATCTTATAATTGACAGGACAGCCTCCCCAACCCCAACAAAGAATTATCTGGCCCCAAATGTCAATAGTGCTGAGGTTGAGAAAACCTAGATTAAATATCTTCTAAAAACATCCTCTTCTCTCAGTGGCACCTGAGGTACTCTTCTCAAATCTGCAAGATTCTAAAGAAGCTTGGAGTGAAGTTCAGGAAATGATCTCTTAGCCCCAAGGGACTGCCTGACAGAGGTGGAGGCAGTGACCTAGGCTCTGGGTCAGCAAGTTCATGAACAATTGGACCCAGTAGTGCATAGTCTTTAGGAGACAGAGATTGGCACTTGGCACAGAACACAATGCAGCTGCCCCAGTTCCTGTGGCCATGTGTCACAATTACTATGGCATCAACATGGGGTATTGGGTTTTGTGGAACTTGATGCTTATACAGTTGGGAGGAGGGAGCTCTTTAAGAAAAAGAATACAGCATTAGACACACGGACTTGGTAGGAACCCGTGCAAGTTTCAGGGCCCTGAAACTGAAGTGACATTAGCTTTAGGGTGAATCTGCCTCAGAGCAGAGGTGGTACCGAGGGCAATGGGACCACCTGTAAACTGCTTCATCCTTCCTGCTTTTCTGGAGAGCGCTTTAGCTGATTTGCATTAAGGAAACTACAAGCAGTATGGTGTGCTTTATTTTCCTACTCATATAATTTTTTAACTTTCTTTGGTGAAAACTATCTAAAGTTCTGCAGTTTGGCTTTGAAATCAAAGTTGACAGTAGCAGAGAGATAATAGTCCTAGAGACTTAAAAGCAGGTGCTAGGTGGTTAGTCAGGACAGCAAACAGCTTTATATATATATATATGGATAATATACATTTCCAAAGGTTGCAGGATGAATTTAGTACTTAAGAAGCAGGCTTTGCAGACACAAATGAGTCAGGTAACCCACATTGCAACTGAAGCAGAGAAACGTACATTTTTGTAGTTCAAAGCCTTGTTATTTCACATGTATGTAGCACTTTGTATCTGCTGAGTGTTTTCTAGGCTTTGATTATTTCTTTTAATGATCTGGTAAGGCCAGTCCTGGTGGGTATCAGTGTCATTTCAAAGATGGGAAGAAGGAGAGAGAGGCTACCAAAAATGATGCAAAGGCAGGAAGAGGGGGATGACGTAGGAGGACAGGCTCAAAGGATCAGGAATACTGGAAAAACCCAAGGGAGGGCATGACTGAAATGGCTGCAGCTGTGACCATCGAGGAACCAGCTTTTCTAGGCAGTGGAGAGGGAGGATCTTTCAGAGTTCGAGAGGGAGAATTTCAGAATCAGTAAAAGGACATATGACTGGTCTCCCTTATGAATTAGCACACAGAACAGGGAGAGGTAATATTTGGCCAAATGCATGAAATGAATTTGGCCAAATTTACGAATGGCCAGGCCATAACTAACTACCACGAGAGTGCAGAGTTCTCTCCATCAATGTCAGAGAGGAAATCCAGGCCCTCTGGTTGCAAATTCCCTTAGTGCCACAGTCCCAGACAGAGTCCAGGGAGGGCAGGCAGTGGACCTGAGCCATGCATGTGTCACATCTGTGTCACTGACTGGTCAGACCCAGGTGGATTCCTGCAAACCACTGAACTCCTCCATGGTCAGTTCAGAACCAACCGAACATTTAGATTCTTTCCTAATGACTTAAATTCCAGCATTATAGTTATTCATGTTTAGATAATAATAATGGCTGGCACTTAGTACTCAACGAGTGCCGGGCCCTGTCCTAAGCACTTAAAGACATTAACTCATTTAATCCTCACAACAACTCTGTGAGATAAGTACTTATTTGACAGATGAGAAAACTGAGGCCCAGAGAGGTTAAGTAACATGCCCAAGGTCACACAGCTAATAAATAACAGGGTCCCTATTTGACCCCATGCAGCCTGTCTCCAGAGTCTGTGTGCTGTAACTTCTTCTTTATAATGCTTTATTAGGAGACTTTAAAGTGTTTTCTCATTTTGTTATTTAAATAGAAATACAAATGAACATTTCAATACTTCCATAGCATTAGAAAAATGGACATTGAGCAAGCTATTTTTAAAGGTGGGAGAATAACTTTCATATTCTTATCTCCAGGATCACCTACACCCTGTATGTTCTTCTTTCTGCTCCTAAATTGCTTTGGAACTTGTTATTGTACTTGTTATTTTCTCAGTTATAGTTGGCATTCCTGGGGCAAGTCCAGAAAACACTTCTGTTTTCCTCCACTGATTTGTGACCTATTTGAGACAGGGACCTTTTAAATACAAAAAATCAGGGGCCAGCCACGTCGCTGAGTTGTTAAAGTTCCATGTGCTCCCCTTCAGTGGCCCGGGTTTATAGGTTGGGATCCAGGGCACGGACCTACTCCACTCATCAGCTGTGCCATGGAGGCATCCCACATACAAAAAATGGAGGAAGATTGGCACAGATGTTAGCTCAGGGAAAATCTTCCTCACCAAAAAAAAAAAAAAAAAAAAGTCATCATCTTGTGCCTTGCACAAGGTAAGCATTCAATAAAGTTCATTGAATTAATGCAGTTGAGTTAAACACAATCCAGGCAATGGGTTGGTTCTAATTTGACAGAAGAATCAAAAGATCACTCTGTGGTAACACTGTCTAATAGAACTTTCTACAATGAAGGAATTGTTCTATATCTGCACTGTCTAATGGTGTAGCCACTAGCTACATGTGGCTACTGGGCACTTGGAATGTGGCTAATGTGGCTGAGGAACTAAATATTTAGTTCTATTTAATTTTAACTTTAAATTTGCATAGCCACAGTTTTACAGTATTAGGTGTGTAATCAAATAAATCAGTTCAGGTCCCTTTTTCTAAAACCATTGCCTGAGATTCAGGGCCTTTGTCAAAGTCAAGGACCCAGTCCTAGCAATCATAGATACTTGGCAAAAGAGAGTAAAATGATATTACCTTCAAAATGATTTTATGATAATTGTGCATTCAGAGCATCTTAAGTAAAATAAAGTTTTGGGGGTTTTTTGGTGAGGAAGATTGGCCCTGAGCTAACATGTGTGTCAATCTTCCTCTATGTTATATGTGGGTCACCACCACAGCATGACCTTGATGAGCGGTGTGTAGGTCTGCACCCAGGATCCAAACCCAAGAACCCCAGGCTGCTGAAGTGGAGTGCAAACTTAACCACTGTGCCACTGGGCCAGCCCTGTAAAATACAGTTTGTAAACTACCGAGACAAAGATCTATCAAAATCTCAAATGTACATCCCCGTTGAACCTGCAATTCATCTTCTAGGAATTGCTTTGGTTCTGAAACACTGTCAGGTGCATGTACAAAGATAGTCACTGAAGCAGTATTTGTATTAATAGCAAAGACAATTGAAAAGTGCAGATGTGGGAAGTGGATTACGCAAACCTTGGTCCTGTGGAGGGCAGAATAATGGTTCTCCAAAGATGTCCACTTCCTAGTTCCCGGAATCTGGGAATATGTTACCTTACATAGCAAAAGGGACTTTCCAGACGTAATTTAGTTGAGAGATGGGGAGAGTATCCTGGATTATCCACATGGGCCTAATGTAATCACAAGAGTCCTTATAAGAGGGAGGCAGGAGGATCAGAGTCAGAGAGAACAAGATGTGATGACAGACGCAGAGGTCGGAGTGATACGATTGCCAACTGGGGCCCCGAGCCAGGAATCGGGTGGCTTCCAGGAGATGGAAAAGGCACAAACATGGATTCTGCCTGGAGCCTCCAGAAGGAACGCAGCACTGGCAACACCTTGATTTTAGCCCAGGGAGACCAGTTTGGGACTTCTGACCTCCAAGACTGTAAGATAATAAATCTGTGTTCTTTTAAGCCACTAAATTTGTGGTAGTTTGTTACCGACGCAATGGGAAACTAATACAGGTACTTTCATACAGCAGAATACTGTGCAACCTTTAAAAAGAATGAAGAACACCTGTAGGCTTTCACATGGAAAGATCTCCAAGATGTATTATTAAATGAAAAGAATCAAGGTTCAAGACAATGTGTGTATCATGGTACCGGTTGTTACAAAAAACACACAGGCCCACATATTTCTGGAAGGTGAAACAAAAAATTAGTAATAGCGATTGCCCCTGGGAAGGGGCGACCTGGGGAAGGGGTGCTCAGTGTTGGAAGGGAGGGTTACGTTTCACAGTGTGCTTCTCAAAACTGCCATACATTTTGAGAATTGTCACTCAGTAGAAAGTCCATTTCCACACCAAATTCTTTGAAGGACAAGCTAAAGAATCCACACTTCGCCCTATTGGCATTTTGCAGGTGTGTCGCTCTGAACTCCAGGGAAGAGTAGATAAATAACATTCCCCGACATGAGCAATTAGCTGCTGGGTGTAAGGACTGCTAATGTGCGCTCCGGAGCAGCCAGACTTGAAGGTCAGATGGAAGCAGAGAGAAAAAGCCCAAGGTCGTTGCGGAAAAAATAAACCCTCCCTCAGGGTCCAGAATGAGACCATTCAGAAGGACGAGATCATGCTTCTTTCCCAGAAGTGTGCTAAGAAGAAAGTGCCAGAAGGGGATTTTAGGTTTGTAAGCCAGGAACCTAGAACAGGAAACCTAAGAAGATGGTGAGGTTAGAGCTAAGTATTAAGTGTGAATTGCAGAAGAGAGGAAACAGCCCACAGCCACCCCTGCAAACTGGCCCAGTCGCCACCCACGGCCAGCAAGCCGTCCTGTCCGTGCGCCCGCAGGCCTCGCTCTCGGCGGGGACCGCTCTCCTCTCTCTGTAGCCAGGCGCCTCCCTTCACCCAGTGGGTTTCGATAGGCAGCCTTCAGGGACCCTGACAGGCCGGACGTGGCCCTAGGAGAGAGGAGGAGCCTAACTGTGGGGGATGCTGGGAGCTAGCTTTGGGAAAACGTGAAGGAAAGGATTTTCAGTTTAGGTCTGAGATGTGGAGAAACAACTTGTAGGGCTCGACATCAGTTCAGGAAGTAAGGCGATGACCTCTGACCCCTGGGATCCAGGGCTTCTTGAAGCAAAGGAGAAAAGAAGAGAAACCCCTGAGGTCCTCAAAGTACAATTGCTTAATATTTAATCCTTCTAAACCTGAGTTTATTTATCTGTAAGGTAGGAATACGTAACGGTACTTACCTCTGTTGAGGGTTGACAGGGCTGGTCACCGTGCTTGGCAAATGCTGTGGCACTGACTATATTACCTCCATAGTGCACTATTAGCTCCCTCAACCTCCACGACAGCCCTGGATGTGGGCTCGTTACTGTCCCCATTTTACAGATGGAGAAACTGAGGTGCAAAGCACTCAAGCAGCTTGCCATGGTTATCCAGGAGTTCAGCAGTAGAGACAGGCGATTTGGCATTATAGGTCACACGCCTCTTGTGGTAAATGTGAAAAAGATGACGGTTGTCATGACGAGATCATGACTGTCATGTAAAGGTACCGTATTCCCATTTGTATAGCTAAATAAACTGGAATTTGGAAGGATTAAGTTTCTCAAATGTTATGTAGCTGTGCTTTTGTGACCTGATGTGTGGGGCTCTGGTGCTCCCACCAAGGGGATCCAGACAAATATCACCAGGTCACCTGTCCTAGTGACAGCTCCTGCATGGCTGTGGGGGCTGGTGGGAGCCAGAGCAAAGGGACCCCCTAAGCATGTCCGGAGAAAGGACAGGTGCAGCAGTAGCCTGAGGTGCCCCGTGCTGCGGGGACCCCTCGCATGTGTTCCCGGGATGGAGGAGGCTGGGTGAGCCTGGTGTGGCTCCAGGGCAGGGGCCACAGCAGCGTGGTACTGTGGTGGCAAAGAGACCCTACATAAGCCACAGGACTCTACAGTGATGCTCCCAGGGGCAGATGTTGACACTGGCAGGAATGGAAGCTGTCATGGGGTCCTCAGCCATTCCTTGTCTCCTTTGGGTGAGAAGGAGGAGCCTGTGGGAGCTGAGACTCAGGACAGGAGCTTTGTTCCTCATCGGCACTTTGCCTAAAGACCTAGCATGGTGGGCTGGGCAGCCACCTGCTAACGCTCTCACTGATGTCCTCGACTCACCGAGGCGGCTCTTCGAGTTAAATGGAGTTTGAAAAGCTGTCTCCAGCTCAGCTTTAGGAACCACAGGAGAGGGAAAAGTTTAAAGCTACACCACTCCTAAAAGGTAATGAATTTAATATCTGGCAGAATGTAGGAAATGTTCTTGTTTTGGAAATGGGCTCATTTATTTGCCAAGCTGGTAGGTCAGGCTTACTTTTGATGTTTTGTTTTATTTTTCCAGTTTTATTGAGATACAGTTGACATATAACACTAAGTTTAAGATGTACAACACCATTATTTGATACATGTATATATTGTGAAATGATCACCATGAAAAGTTTAGTTAACATCCATCACCTTGGATAGTTAACAAAGATTTTTTTCTTGTGATGAGAACTTTTAAGATCTACTCTCTTAGCAACTTTCAAATATCCACAAGAGTATTATTAACTATGGCCATCATGTTGTACATTACATGCCCTTATTTATCTTATAACTGGAAGTTCATCCCTTTTGACCACCAATTTCCCCAACCCCTACGCCCTGCCTTAGTAACCACAAGTCTGAGCTCTCTTTCTATGGGCTTGCTTAAATTTGAACTCGTTTCTTTCTTCTTCTCTTTCTTCTTCTTTTCCTGCCTTAATACTGAGTTTGCTTTAGTTTTGCAAATCTATAAATTGCTTTTTGAAAGTTTTACTTTATAAAAGTCAGCCTTGGTGGTCTAGTGGTTAAGATTCGGCACTCTCACTACCACAAGCCGGGTTCATTTCCTGGTCAGGGAACCACACCACTTGTCTGCTGGTTGTCATACTGCGGCAGCTGCGTGTGGCTGTGCTGCTGAAAGCTACGCCACCGGCATTTCAAATACCAGCAGGGTCACCCATGGTGGACAGGTTTCAGCGGAGCTTCCAGACTAAGACAGACTAGGAAGAAAGACTTGGCCACCCACTTCCAAAAAAAACTGGCCATGAAAACCCTGTGAAGAGCAGTGGAGCATTGTCTGTTCTAGTGCCAGAGGTGAGAGCAGGGTTCAGGTCTGCTGTGCACCGGGTGGCTAGGAGTAGGAATCGACTCAAGGGCACTAACAAACTTTACGAAAACGTTTTGGTATGCAGTTGACCTGTTTTGGTTTCCATAAACATTTTTCATTGGCAAACACTTTATTTTTCTTAATCAAATGATGATTTGGGGAAACAAAAGAATAAAGGGGGAAAATGAAGTGAGGGCTAGAGATTGAGTAGGAGTGATGCCTGCCACAGCGGTCCTCTTTGTTGCTTCTTTCACATCTGCAGAGAGATTTCCACTGGGGGTGGTCCTGGGGTGGAAGTAGGGGCTGGAACACCATCCCTAGTCCAAGGCCAGGTGAAGAAAGGCAGAGGCAAGGAGGAGGTGTCCATGGGCTGATTATATTTTATACCTGCCAGAAGATCTTGACATTTAGATTCAGGCGGCCTGATCAAACAGGGAGGCCTCCAAGACTTAGTGTAAAGACAAGAGGAAGTCTCATATTGGTTCCGACATATTGCCATGGATCTCTCCTTGCTGCCATGACAACAGGCCGAGAGCTCTGTTAGGATACCTCTTAGACCTCAAGCTTTCAGTCTACCCTGTGGACTCCTCAGTACTACCCTGGAGTAGAAGGACTTGCCTTGCCACCCCGTCCCTGGTTTCATGTGGATAATTCAGCTTGGTGGAGACTTTAAAGCTTAATCTTTCATGATCCAGGCCAGGGAACCTGAGTGAGTTGTGTACATCTCTGTTGCGTGGCTTCTGGTCAACAATTATAAAACATTGAACAGATCAAAAGGATGATTACACTGAATGAATATTTTGCATTTGAATACGAGTAATAAAAACCTGAGAAACAGTGCTTTAAATAAGACTGGAATGATTTTTCTCACAAAATGTGAATTCCAGAGGTAGTCAGTCCAGGGCTGATGTGGCAGTTCCAGAACATCATCGTAGAGTGTGGTCCTTAACCGCGTGTTCGTAAGATAGCTGCTGGAGCTCCAGCTATCACATCCTGCTCTTGGAAGCAGAAAGGGAGAAGGGCCAAGTGAAAATGGTGCCCAGCAGTTGAGTCAGTATGGTTTTTAAGAAGCCTTCCCACAAACCCCATGCAACAACCTTCACTTACATCTCAATGGCCAGAATTCAGTTATATGGCTACCCCTATCTGCAAGGGAGGCTGTGAAATGTTGGCTTTAATCTGGATGCGTTGCTTCCCTTGACAAAATCTGTTACTAAGGAGCAAGATGAGGATGGATGTTGGATAGGCACCTAGAAGTCTCCACCACAAGATGCTTGTGAACGGATGAAAATGTGAGTTGCTAAAAATGACCAAATATAATGTGGCAGGAACAAGGCCAGAGAAGAAGCCAGAATTTCCTAAGGTCTGTTCATTAGCTCCCAAAGGCTGGCAGATGGTACTGACTGATAACAATACTACTGATCCAGCATAGATGACAAGCCTACACAAAAGAGGGTGAATGACACTGCAATTGGGAACAAAGAAATCAATTCATGGGGTTGCCACCCCCTACTCCAAGGATGGAACCCATGAAAGGCAACATGGGAATAAATTAGCTACTACTTGAATGAGCATGCATAATTTCATTGGTTTGAATGTTGGCTTGTTTTTAATAAATGCATATTTAAATGAGAATATTATGTCGGTTAAATTTATTTCGACTCTCTCCACCATTTTCAAGTAAATCCTTCATGCTTAATAAACTGCTGCCGCTGGTTAACTAAGCCAAATGTAATGAATTTTTTAGATAACTGAGACATTCTTTTAAGCAACAATTAACAAAAAATTACCAAGTATTAGTGGAGATCTTACAAAATCTTCCTGCCTGTTTCTGCAACATATATTAAATTATTTAATATAACGGAATATTTTTGACTGGCTGCTACTTGTGTACAAAACTTTTCTTACCATTTCCCACCTGTGCACCATCTGCCACACACACCCACACACACACCCCCCCACTTTCTCTCAAACTCCACCACAATATACAAGGAAAGGAAACTTTTTTTATTATTATTAAGATTTTTTATTTTTCCTTTTTCTCCCCAAATCCCCCCCATACATTTTATATTTTAGTTGTGTATATGTATACTTTATATGTAATTGTGTATATATACATCTTATATGTAAAATACGTATATTTTAGTTGTGGGTCCTTCTAGTTGTGCTATGTGGGATGCTGCCTCAGCATGGCCTGATGAGCAGTGCCATGTCCGCACCCAGGATCCGAACCAGCAAAATCCTGGGCCGCCGAAGCAGAGCACGCGAACTCAACCACTCGGCCACAGGGCCAGCCCCAGAAGGGAAATTCTGATGGAGTCCTGACGTTTTCCTGTTTTATGGAGGACAGTTTAGAACCAGCAGGTCCTCAGGCATTTGGGTCACATTTGCATTTTTTATAACTTAATTAAAATATTGAAATGTATTTACCTCTAAATCTTCACCCTGAATTGCCATGCTGCATGAATTCTGCTTTCGTGCGCAAGCGCGTGCCTTTTTTGGTATGTCTTATTTCAGCAGCCCCCTTTTAACTTGCACTTTGTAAGCCCCCTTTGTAAACTGCTGCACTCTGGTCAAACCAGAACACCTCATTTATTAGCCTGTGGGCAAAGGAAAAGTAAAAGGTTCTGGGAACTCTCAAATATCAATGGTGGGTGTGTAAATTGGTAAACCCACTTTGGAAAATGGTTTGGCAGCATCTACTAAAACTGAACATAGGCATAATCATGGACCACAGACATGTCCATCAACCTAGTGACACGGCATTATCCAAATCCCCATGCTAGGACCCACTCCAGCCTTCCTTCCCCTACAACAACTCAGGCCTTGTTGTTGACACCCTCCCTCCAGCAGCATCTTCTCCCATCAGCTGATCAGAGGCAGCCCGCCTCAACCCAACAGAGGCTGCTCACGGCTGGGAGCTTCAGTGGGAAAGATGAGGAGACTTGAGCAGCTTCCTGTCAGTGAGCAACTTGAACACTACGTGACGTTCCCACCCTTTCTCCAGAAACCTTCAAACTCTATGCCATTTAGGATGACCTCTCTATCAGTATCTAGTACTATAAAGACAATTTGAACTTGTTTGGACAGTAAAGGTAAGTCATTGGGTCATGTAAATGCAAAGACCACTGTGGGCTTCAGGCACAGTTCTGTGAGAGCTCCAGTTCAGTTTCTCTGAAACCTCTCAACTCTGTGTTCTCCCAGGTTGGTTTCATCCTCAGGCAGAAGTCCTTCATGGGCATAAGATGTCTGCCAGCATCAGCCGAGCTACATTCTTTCTTGTTCAAATGAGGAGACGTGAGGGGCCTTTATCCACACAGCCACTGAATAAAAGTTCTGAGCTTAAATCTTGAGACCTTCTGGGTCCACCTCCCGAACCAGTCACTTTGGTAGCAAGACTCCATCTGCCTGCAGAGTTGAAGCCCCAAGCCCTAGATAAGAAAAGAAAGCACAACAAACAAAAATGACTCCCGTTGCACCTTTTCCCAGAATAATGGGTGCTTACGCTTACTGTGTCTACGTAACTAAAAGGATGCACTCAGATGGCTCACCCCAGAACAGAGAAGGTATGCTCCAAAGTGATTCCACGTCCTCATGATATCTTAGGAACAGCAATGGTTGGTAATTTTAAATGCCAGCTTCCCTCCTAAAGCATACAGTTCTGCCTCACTGCTGTACCAGACTGTAATACCCATCCCCGTCTGCAAGAAACCTAAGGACATTTGGTGAGGAGAGATGACCAAAGGCCATGACATCTGCAGCACTGGACTCAGAGATAATAATAATAATGCCTCTTGGGCCGGCCTAGTGGCACAGTGGTTAAGTTCACATGTTCTGCTTTGGTAGCCCGGGCTTCACCGGTTCTGATCCCGGGTGTGGACATGGCACCGCTTGTCAGGCCATGCTGTGGCAGGCATCCCACATATAAAGTAGAGGAAGATGGGCACAGATGTTAGCTCAGGGCCAGTCTTCCTCAGCCAGAAGAGGAGGATTGGCGGCAGATGTTAGCTCAGGGCTAATCTTCCTCAACAACAACAACAACAAAATAATAATAATGCCTCATCCTTGATCGGCATTTTACAGTTTCCAGTGTGTTTTCATATTCAGCATCTCATTTCATCCCTGGGAGCTGGGTAGGATCTGTACTGTTATATCCAGTTTATAGATAAGGAAATCTCAGAGAGATTGAGTGACTGATTTACCCAAGGTCAACAGCTTGTAAGTGATAGAGCTGGCACTGGGATCTAGATCCTTCTTTTTTTTTTTTTGGAGGAAGATTAGCCCTGAGCTAACACCTGCCACCAATCCTCCTCTATTTTCCTGAGGAAGACTGGCCCTGAGCTAACATCGGTGCCCATCTTCCTCTACTTTATATGTGGGACACCTGCCAGAGCATGGCTTGACAAGCAGTGCATAGGTCCGCACCCAGGGTTCACACCCAGGATCCGAACCCATGAACCCTAGGCCGCTAAAGTGGAATGTGTGAACTTAACCGCTGTGTCACCGGGCCGGCCCTGGGATCTAGGTCTTTTTGATGCTGAACTTTTGTAGCGACCTTTCCTCTGGTTAGTCTGTCGGACCAGGGTACAGAGTAAGAAAAATAAGAAAGATGCTAATCCAGGTGTGGTTCGGAGGGATGGGAGACTGAGGAGGGGTTGTCTGAAAGGAGGATTCCTCTGCTGCAGGACTTTGGTGCATGTGAGAGAGAAGATAGAAAGATCTTTTCAACCTTCGTTTCTGCCCTGTTTTTGGTTTTCTTTCCCAATTTCCTTTTTCCTAACTGTGTTTCTTTCTCAAATTCTCCTCTCTGGTGCAACTCTCTCAAATACAATACCAAACACTTTCCATGGGCAGGCCCCAATCAAGAATCAGTCCTAAAAGGAATCCTGGAGGGGTCAGGGGACAAGGTGGGGAAAGATGGGGGCATACAGGATCAGGAAGGGGGGTCAGAATGAGGATGGTGGAAGAAAGAGAAAGGAGAAAGAAATTGGAATCATGCACTGGCTCTGACACCAAAGATTAACTGTCATCTAAATGTTAGATCACTGTATACGTTTTTTCTTTTTTTTAAAGATTTTATTTTTCCTTTTTCTCCCCAAAGCCCCCCGGTGCATAGTTGTATATTTTTTTTAGCTGTGGGTCCTTCTAGCTGTGGCATGTGGGACGCTGCCTCAGCGTGGCTCGATGAGCGGTGCCATGTCCGCACCCAGGATTCGAACCGATGAAACACTTGGCCACCTGCAGCGGAGCGCGCGAACTTAACCACTGCCATGGGGCCGGCCCCTACTGTATACATTTTTAAAAAGAACTAATGCCTTCAAGGCGACATGACCTTGAACTGAAGACCCAGGAGTGGGGACGTGCATAGATTGGGAAGGCCAAACCTGCTAACTGAAGAGTTTTGTTAATTACTTTAAAATATAACTGGAGACAGCTCAGGCACTATAAAACATATTTACATGTAACACTCATTTTAGGTAAATTTGGAGTTATCACATACCCCCCTTGTTGAAAATTAATTTTCTTAAGACTCTGATCTGCATTAGGAAATATGGAAAGAAATTGCCAACCAAGAAGTGTTAGAGCCTGGAAGAAGCCCTTACCAAGTATTTCTTCCCTCTGATACAGTCATTACCTGAGCAGCTCTGACATCATCTTCCAGCTCTGTTTAAGGCACACAGGGTCCTTTTTGAATTATTTGCACCGAGAATTAGAGTGCATCGAATCTCATGGTAGTGAGAAATTTAGAAATAATTAATCTCGATACTCTTTGGGTGTTGACAGTAAAAGGAATCTAATTTTTATACCATGACTTGGGAGAAAAAAGAGAGGTTGCAAATGGGTGGGCTCATGGGCCAGAT
The DNA here is from genome assembly GCF_021613505.1 of Equus quagga. Lineage (NCBI taxonomy): Eukaryota > Metazoa > Chordata > Mammalia > Perissodactyla > Equidae > Equus > Equus quagga. The sequence goes on along the minus strand of NC_060274.1, from coordinate 83,918,873 downwards.
GGGGCTCGCAGATGGAACATGTTTGCCTCCCAGTGTTTTGAGAGAACAGTGCTCTCCAGTTCACCACAGGTCCCCACCAGTCACACAACACACACATGTGCACTCAAACACTGCCCTCTGTTCTCATCGCGCTCCCCTTGCCTGGCCTTTAGGGCTTCCGAGGTTGAGATGGCTAAGATTAAAAAAAAAGTCATTAAATATATAAGGCACTACAGAGAAGAAAGAATCACTTATGTTGGCAAAAGCATAATGAGATGAAAATTATAGAAAGGTTAATCTAGTTATAAAACCAAGGGGAAAGTCCCTCCTTGAAAAATTAGTGGTGTCTAGGCCCATTTTCGGAAAAGCAAAGCAGCCTTCACGTGGGTCTAGCTCTGGAAAAGAAGGGATTGAGTTTCAGAGCCTTTTGAGATGGCATTCAGCAGGGCTGTTTGTTCTATGACTCTAGGAATTAAAACTACAACAGAAAATACGATTATGCCAAACAATTGGTTGAAAAGCAACACAATTAGAGTCATTACAGACTGGAGACAAAGAGCATGACAAAAGCTCAAGAGTCAGCTTTCCACATGATAGGTGATGCCTGTGTTGCCCGCTCCACCCCTAAAATCAACAGTAGGAAGGTACACAATGAAGGGTAAGTCAGGAACTTTACCTTATCCTTTTGCTGAAGAGCAAAACAAGGGTATCTTTTCAAAGACTTACTTTTCTATAAAGTTCAAGTTTAAAATAAGGTATTTAAGACCAGTAAACAAGCTCAGCAACAGCAATGAAACGACCTTCCAAAAGAGAAGTAAAGGGAAAAGACAAAGCAAGAGCCTCAATACCTGATGGAGGCCCCAAGCCCTCTCCATCATCATACCCCATCCTGACCCTCAGTACCCAGTCCGAAGTGCATTAGGCAAAGTAGGATGCTCTTGCCCCTCAACCTTGGTGTCAGTGATGTATGTGAGCATGGTCCTGCCTGTGTCCAAGAGCCCCACTTCTCCCCCAGATTCAAGGAGAGAAAAGGGAAATGTTCTATATCACCTAAATTGAAGTATTGATGTTAAGAGCCAGGACTCTGGACTCACACAGACCTGAGATGAATCCTAGTTCCAGCACCTATTAGCTTTACGGACCTCAGCAAGTTACTTTATTTCCCTGGGTCTTGTTTTTTTCTCATCCATAATTAGGGCATAATGCATTTATCTATCTCATCAGGTTTAAAAATTGGTCTATGTTAAGGCATCTAGTCCAATGCCTGACATGACAGTAGGCACTCTATGAATGGTGGTAATCATTATTTAAAATAATCACCATAATGAACTTGAACATCTGTGAAAGGGAAAGGTGTCTTACTCAGTCAAATAAAAGGGGAGCTAGTGTCAGATCTCATGTCATGGCTGAATGGCTCCATGCTTATCTCTGTGCAGTTGAACGGCTTTGCCTGCATCAGCAGAGACTACGAACTCGTGCCGTCAAAACCAATGAGACAAGCATTTTGTAAGTGCCTGTTAGGGGCATGGTGCAGCGACGCTGTGCTAGACCTGACAAGAGGTCTCGTCAAAGGTTGGGCCACCATCGTGGGAAGGTATAGCTGTTGCAATCTATCCAAGGTGAGAGATGATTGAAGACTATCTTTCATTGATGCTACATAAGAGAAGAACAGTAAAAAATTGTTCGAAATTGCTTCAGCATTGAAAACTGAAATCTCAGCACATTGTCTTATCACAGTGCTGAGCTGTACCCCCATACAACATTTATTGAGCACTGTGTGCAGGCACAATGAAAGACAGTCTCTTTTCTCAAGGAGGCTAGGATCAGGGGCAGTAGCCTCCAAGGTGGAATGCATTCACCCCAGGATGGGGGCCAGGCAATTCTCTGGGGTGTGAAATGAAAATATTAGACCTTCCATTTCTGTTTTTAAAAAGCTCATTTTCTTAAAGTGTCTGACTTGTTTTATAATATACATACTATAGTTGAATAGTAGTGCCTGTACATAACTTATAAATAATAATATAAATATTCATGAGATCAAGATTTCAATTTTTTTATTGATGGGGTTCTTGATCAAAAAGGTTTGGGAACTACTGGTCTAGAGGGGATGGAAGGCCAGTAAGCCAACAGCCAAAATCTAATGCAGAGGGAGGTTGGCTGGAGCACAGATGATAAGCATCCAGCTCAGCAGGGAAGGAAGAAGAGGCAGGATGCAGGGAAAGCTTCTTGGAGGAGGTGACAGGCTGAGTTGCTGAAGTGTGTATGGTGGGATGAGAGGGGAGAAGGAAGAATGTTTCAGGCAGGCTACATAATACATGCAAAGGCCGGGCAGCCTGTGAGTGCATTTTGTAAACTAAAATAAAGTCCATCTTGAATTGTAAAGATATGTTAGGGAACAGCAGGAGGTAAGGTTCCTGCAGAGATCCTGTTATGATGGTCATTGAAGAGGAAGCTTATTCTGATGGCAAAGGTTGGTGGTGAGGGATTCTAGCTGGGGAGGTGAGATCAGATCACGGAACATGTTCCTAACTTCATCCTCTAGCCTAGTCTCCACTGACGCTTGTCTGAGTCTTACAGGAAAAGGATTGTAATAGTGGGAGGTGGTGAAATCTTAAAAAGCCAGGACAAAAAAGATGCTAGCAGCCTTTGAAGGGAGAGAAAATCCTCAACCTTGGGCATTGCTGGGTGAGCATTGGTAATGCCTAAGGACACATCTATGGGCAAAAAGGTTGTGCAGTCTTTTCCAAGCATTAGTGCCTTAGTAACTGAATTATAGTCAATAGCAACAAGAGTTATCATCTGAGTGAGCCAAAGCTGGAAAGGAGGGAAATGGCAGACACCAGAGCAACCAAGAGGACAGTACACAGAGTCCCCTGAGCCAACTGTGGCAGGCTCCTAGAACCAATTCAGGAGGACCCTGCAAAAGCATTTGGTGTTCCCTCAAGTGAGGAGAGACTGTACTTGTCTTATTCAAATTGTATCCTTTGTAGCTTGCACAATGGATCAGGACTGCAGGGTTGTACAAATCCTGGGGTCACTGTCCATGCAGTTTCCTATATAAATAACGCTTTTTGGAGTTGTGCACCAAGAGCCCTGCATAGATGTTCAGTCAAGATATGTTAAAGAAACGAATGAAATACTAATTGCTTGGCTGTTCTTATGACCTTATTTAAACCTGCAGGCTGGGCTGGCCAAATCCCATCAGATCTGAGTGTGGAGCTATCATCCGGATGGCAGTGTGGTAGACTGCAGTAGCGGAGTAGAACTGTGTTGCTCAGTTAGAACGGCAGTCATCAGCTGGGTATTTCACTAATCGAGTTCTGGAGAAATCCTGCAAGGAACAGGAAATGAAATGCCATAGCTATGTATATAGTCAGTAGGGCAGAAGCAGCCAGGGAGAGCTAAGGGGTAATGCCCATGAGGCTTGGTCACTGGTGGTATCCTACTAGAGAATCCCCTTTACTTATTCTAAGGGCAATCCTTAATTCCAGGCACAATGAGACTAGGGGCCAAAATGAGAATTAATCGTCAAAGAGTGGATGAAGCTGATTCATTTCTGAGCTGGAATAGAATCTATACAAAGAACTTGAAGACTTTGTTGCATAAATATTAAGCAAGAAAATCTGGAACAGACATTGTCATCTTTGGGAGAAGGTGGGGCCTAAAGAAAACACCCTGTCAAGGCAAAGGTTGCGGTTGGTAGGAGTGGCAGCCTGAGTCCTCAATAGCTGGGGAGCGTCAGACACTCTTATAAGTGGCCAGAGACTGGCATGAGCTGAAAACGGCCTGGGTTGGTGATCTGCTCAGCCTACATAATGGTGGCAGTAAAAGGAATACCTCAAGCCACTTAAGAACCTGTTTACATCCAGTAAACCTGAAAAGCACCTGAAAAGGGGCCTGGGGAATAACCCAGAAAGCCTGAGAGAGCTAGAGTTGAAGGTAGCATGGAGAGTAAAATTCAAAATAGGATCCAATGTTCATACAGATCCTCTCGTAGTGCTAACAGATGTCCTTGCAGGGCACAGGAAGTACCCGGTTTTGATTATCAGTGTATCCCTAAATTAACAGAATCGTGTATGTGGAGGCCAGACAACTACATGAATCAGAAGCCTTCGGTGACTTTGATTGGCTCCGTTAGATCAATGGAGTCGCAACCTCCTGGCAGCTGCCCCATCCTGTGGGCAATGGCCATGCTAGATTTTGGGAGACTGCTACTGGATCCCAAATCATGTGTAATGATAAGCACCAAGCTATGGGGCCACTAAATGTCCATATTTTGTTTGGGGCTACTCATTGGGAGGCACAGTGCTCTGGGGAGAGGCAAACGGTTTCCAAGAAAAGGGTCTTAAACTCATGGAATGCTTCTAGTTCACAGCCACTATCACTTCCTTCTGACTCCTCAGTTCTCTTACTGTCTCTGTCCTTTGAAATATTTTTAATACCCAAATCAGGCAGACAAATGTTTTTTGTAAGTATAGAGGTATATCAGCCATCACTTTCTCTTGGACATAATAGGTTGAAGAGTTTCCTCTATATATTTTTATAATGTTGACCTCATCTGAAGGGACACCCTGGAAACAACTATTTTTAAATTTAAGTACATAATGGTAAGCATGTCATTGTAAAGCCATTTTTTAAAAGTTTGCCTGTGGTTACTTTATCTTTGTCTTTTTCTTGTCTGTTGATGCCTTACTGAATGCACTATGAATACAGGGAAACTAGCTGTGTGTGCCTGGAGAAAACTCACTCCATGCCTCTGGCCTCAGTTTACTGCATCTACAAAATAGTGGGTTTGATGGCCAGAGTATCTTCCAGATCTAAAAAACCATGATTATGTCTCTCTTACAAAGCCCAGAAATACCTAGTGTGTGCAGATTAAAAAAAAAATTGTGTGAGCAGAATGTCATATAAGTAAAGCTTCAGTTTACATATGAAGAATTAATAGAGTAGGTTATTCTATGCAAAATAAACTGATTATTTCCAAAATATTAATAATTACCCAAGGGAAAGAAAAAAAATTTAAAATCTTAAAAATCAAAATCTTGATTCATTATTTATAAATTCTTTTGGCTCTTTTCATTAAAAAAAATCTATTTATTAAATTTGGCCTATCAAGCTTTTATTTTAAGAATACTGAAACTGATAGCAGGTAGTGGAGACCTATGCATTAGTGAAACTCAGACTCCTGACTTCCTTCATCTTTTACCTACACATTTCCAGTACTTTGCATCTCTGAGCTCTCTTGCCTGAACCACCTCTCTTCCTCTCCACACTCTCTGGAGTTCATAATTCCACATAGTTTTCCCTCCAGAGGACAGAGTTACTCCTTCTCCAAAACTCTTGGTGCTTCCCAGATGCTGCAGAGTCGGGGTGCCTAACACGCATCTCTAGGGGAGGCTGTCTTGGCATTGCATTTCCCTGTCCTGTCCCTTGCTGTGGTGTGTGTCTGCCAGATATTCTGCCTGCTCTCAGCTAAAGGTCTTTCCAGACTGGGCAGCTGAATGCACTGCACAGCTGCCAAATTTCTAATTCAAAACCTAGAATTCTAACTCCTGCTCTTTAGATCCCTGTCTGGCCCTGGCTTCAGTCTCCCGCCAGTGCCAACCAGGTCCCTGGCTCATTCTAAGGCCCACCCCAGCCCTGTCCCCACCCCCAAGTGAGCCCAGAAAACCATTTGAACTTCAATGGCACAACTGTCCCAGCCTCACCCAACCCAACTCTCATCTCAGCACAAGCTGGTCAGCTTGTGACGGGAAACAGAAGAGATGGGCACGAAGAGGAAAAGCCATGGGTGAGGGGACTCATGACCCCCAATTGCTCTGACTTTCAGATTGTTAAACTTTTTATGGTGCCTTTAACTACTCAAGTGAAAAGCCTTAACAATCCTATTATTACAAATAACACTAGAGATGAACATAGTTTACGGAGAAGGGAATATTATTTCTCTATGTATCTGCACCAGAGGGTCAGTAAAATTTATCCTAAGGAAAAACGCTAAATTCAATATACCTGCATTAATTTAAAAATGCACTGTTGGATCATAAACTGTTGATAATGTGTAATGTTCCTTAGGCACCCGGAAAGTGCTATTGGAGAACACATGCTTTACAGGTAAAAATATCAGTGCAATTGTGGGTGGAGGTGGGGACAAGGAGGTAATCAATTCTTAGCAAAATGCTGGTTTTCAGAGAGCCTAACAAATTCAACTTAAGTGCTTAACTGGTCAACATTATAGTTTAAATGCTCACCGGATGGTATGATCTTGATTGATCGGAGCGATCTCTTCTCTTTTAAATGAAGAGTAAATATGTCCCTTGACCCTGTTTCCACTCCTTCCAGCCTTAACCAATGCACTGTCCTTTCTGCTGTGACAGTCTTGTTCCCAGGGACACAGATGGGTTAATGCCCAGACCTGAGATGGGGCAGTGGGGTGCTGTAATTTGAGGGAATGAAATCATTTTAGTTTTTGTTTTCCCAAAAGGAGCAGGGAGTATAACAAAGGTGGTACATATGTAAAACACACGCAAATGCACTTGACAATCAAGTACTCTGTTTTGAAATTTAAATAAAGCTAAGATTTTCTTCTGGCCTAGAGGGAAACTTCATTAAAATCAATTAGTTAGTACAAACCTCCAGAGAATATGGACTTTTTTTTCAAAGAAAGTTTAAGGAGTAAGGTGCACACACAATTACCTTTCTTGGGTCCCCTGTGAATGTGAGTGTCACACCTAGACAGGTGGCCAAGTGCAAACAAATGTCCCCGAGAGGGCCCTGGGTAACTCCTGGAGCTCTCCTGGCAGGGATGCATGTGTAATTAATAGATGTGTATATGTCGAGAATGTAATATACATAACCAAGGAGGCTCCAAAGAGATTGCACCTATTACCAACTGTGAAGGGCAGGCCGAATGAGATAAAGTTGGTGGCAGGCGCTCCCAGGTGAGGCCTCGGTCCAGGAGCGGAGGTTGGGGCCGCACAGCTGTTGCTGCGCGCCCTGGTCCCTCCTCCCAGCTGCGGCGGCCTCAACCCCCACCCCCACCCTCCCCCCGCCGCTCCCGACGCCGCCACCGCCGCTGCCGCCTCCCTTCTGCCTCCCGGTCTCTCCTCGCTCTCCTTGCATCGCTCTCGCCCCCTCTCCCTCCGTCCCGTCCTCTCCGCTCCCCTCACCCCGCCTCTCTCCCCCTCCCCCAGCCCCTCCTCTCCTCACCCCACCCTGCCTCCCTCCCTCCGCCCGCCCGGAGCTCGCAGAGCCGACACCAGGGGGGCTCTCGATGTAGCACCATGACAGGCATCGCCGCCGCCTCCTTCTTCTCCAATACCTGCCGATTCGGGGGCTGCGGACTCCACTTCCCCACCCTGGCCGACCTCATCGAGCACATCGAGGACAACCACATCGGTAAATGGCCCGGGGGTGGGCGGGGGTGCCCGGCGCGCGGAAACTCCTGCCTAGGCGAGAACCCCAGAATGGCCAGGGGTGGCCGGGAGGGAGGGAGGCGGCGGCGGGGCGGGGAGGGTGTGTGCGAGCCCGGGGCGTGGGGGTGGCGGGATGCGGAGGGGCGAGGTGCCTGGGGTCTGGAGGGGGGAGCCGGGGGAGGGTGGGGGAGGGGGCTGGCGCCCCGAGGTGCCGCGGGCGGGCTGGGGGATTCCGAGGGGCGTGCGTGCCGGCTGCGAAGTGGTGGGAGTAGGGGTGCGCCGCGGCGGGGGCGGCGGGAGGAGGGACCGGGCGGCGAGGAGATGCGGCGGCGGGGCCGGGCGCCCGGGGAGGGGGCGTGGGGCGGAGGGGGCGGCAGGGCCGGCGCCGGGCAGGGGCGCGGAGTTACTTGGCCCGGGTGGTCGGGGCGGCCCGAGGCGCCGGGGGCGGCGGAGGGTGGCGGGGGGCGGGCACTGCATGCCGCCCGCCGCTTCCGCCCGGGCTCGAGCTGTCAGGGCTCGGCGGCGGCTGCAGCCTCTGGGAGGTGGGAGCGGGGGGGGCGGGGGTGGCTCCACCGCGGCAGCCATTCCGCTTCCTCCTCCCGCCGCCGCCGCCACTGCGTCCTGTCAGCGCCGGTTGCTAGGTGTGGTGCGTTGGGAGGGGGCCGGAGCCGGCGGCCGCGGGCGGAGGAAGGGGCACTCGCCGTCTCCCCCGGCGGGGGCAGGTTCACCGGACCGGGCCGGGGACACGGGCCTGGGGACCCTGGGGGCCCGCCCCTGCCCCGGCCTGGCGTGGACGCCCGGGCGCTGCGGGCTGAGGTCCCGGGTGCGCCTGCGGGCCGCGCCCAGCGCCCTAAGGCCGAGCTGCCCCGGAGGCCCCTGCGGCTGCGTCCGGTGGAGAGCAATTCCCCGGGGCGCGCTGCCGGGCATTTAAATGCGCCCCAGCTCTGAGATTTGCCTTTCAAATTGTGCTAGGCCCGAGGTGCGCCGGCTGCGCCCGCGATCACAGCGGCGGCGGCCTGCGCAGCGCCCCGGGCGCGGGGCCGCGGTGGCCGCGGGGGAGGGGGCACCCCGCGAGGCGGCTGCTTTCTCTTCCTGCCGAGGACCCCGGGCCTTCAACAAGTCCTTTAATTCACAGAAGTCCTTGCACACGTTACACACTCCTATCTGGAGCCCCTGCCAGGGGAGATGGGTCGGGTTCATCTGGCTCAGGCGATCCAGCCACCTGCGGAAGGTGTGGCCGGTGCCGACGAGTTGTCCTCTGTGGGCTGGAAGGGACCGCATGATGCCCCAACGGGGCTGTCTAATCCAGAGAACCTGTAAATTGCCCCAGAAAGTCATTTCCAAATGAATGCTATAGATTCAGCCATGTGGATGCAGCTCACGTTTCTACAAAGTTGAGGGAATAAATCACGACTGCTGTGTATTTATGCACGAATAAAATGAGGCCGAGCCTTGTGCTTCTTTGCTTAGTATAATGCTTTCTCTTTGCACACAGTGGGTGCTTAATAAGCTTTGAATGCTAGTTTAGAATGGGGTATGATGGGGCATCTGAAATGGGAAATAACCATTGAAAATGTCTGGAGAACGTCTTTCAAAAGATAATCCTGATGAGTAATTGTCCAGGTTTTGAAACTTAAAAAGTTTTAAAACATCCATGTGATAGCTTCTGCCATCTCCTCTGATAAAGGTGTGACAGAAGATCTAGGCAAGTTTTGGTAGTCTTAAAAGCAGGAGTTTAATGGAGTAACAGATTTGCTGATTCATATCACGATTGAATAATCATAACTGAACGTGCTTAAAGGATAAATCAGATTTTTCATGATGGGTGGTTTAAAATAATGCTAAAACTCCAGTAATGCAAAGTTCCAATAAAAATTTTGTTAGTTCAAGTTCCTTCCCTTTCAATGAGAAGTAGAAAATAATAAATAAAATGAATAAATATATATTATATAAACATATAAATAAATAATAGTTCCTGACTTAGGGAAGGCTGGCATTGCATATCCCATTCACTCTCGCTACCAGTTATTCCAGGATAAACTATAATTAATGTAAGGTGACTAATAATTTTCCCACATTGCCTACCTACTTGGACTAGCTGGTTAAAAGAAAATGTAAATTATATTTATTAAAATGTGTTAAAGACAGTTATCCTTCTTGAGGATTTAGTTTATAATCAAGTAGAGGATTTAAAACTAACTATTGGTGAATCACAAGTGTTTCTTACGTTTGCAGAAATTGTCTTTAGTATTGTGCAAGCATTTTTTAAGAGAGTTAAGGGTTCCCTAAACTTTCTAAAATTCAAGTTTTAAGTAATGGTCACTCCCAAAGGGCTAGTGTTCTTCTCTTAGTGAAAATATTGAAAAACTAAGTTTCTAACAATAGCTATAATTTAGGCGAACTGTGTGGCAAGGCTCACCATTACTATACTTTGGAATTAGTTTGAAACCAGCAAACTTTATGGAAAGTAAATGTTAAAATGAACAAACATTTGGAATTCCCAGGGTGAAGAGACCAGATTAAACTAGTATGTCACCTCGGCTGAGGAGAGGCCACTTACTTTCAAAGACAGCCCCCTTTGCAGAAAGAAATAAGAAGTGACCTCGAGAAGAATAAAAACAACCTGATCAGTAGGCAGTGTCATATAAATACACTTCTGATGAAGAGACATGAGTGAAAATATATCAGATAAAGCATTTAGTGAAAGTTCTGTACATATATTGCTAAGTGGTATTTATTGTTTGTGATTCGGTTTATAAATATTTTTGGAGACAGGTGCTTATTTTTAATGATTGACTTAATGATTTGTTATCCAGTGGCCACATTAAAAAGATGCATGAAGAGACTACTAAGAGATATATGTTAATCTTATCTTTAATTTTTTCAAGGAGCTTGTTATTTAGCAATCAGAAGAGTATTAGAGAGATGCTTAGGTGGCAGTTCCATCTAGGGGACCTTTCTGAGTTATTATCATTTAACCACTAGTCAAAATCCTGAAGCAGCAATGAAATGAATTTTATGGGAATATGCTGTGTTTCTTGCATGACAGATTTTTCTAAGGCCTTTAGTGTACAAGGCCCATAGTTTTCCTTATAACGGTATTGTTTAATTCAGATTAATTAAGTGCATCAGCTGAGCATAGCTGTCTGTTATCTTATACATGTACACTTAGGTCTTGTTTTTCACCCGTTTTCCTGTACCTCTAAGAGGCAAGGATTTGGGCTGTAGAGCTGCGGGAAGTGTGATTTTCCCCATCCTCTGTTGTAGCCGTCTTCCTGCCTCTGGGAAGAGTGCTGCACCTGTGTTCCTGTCCTCTCCTTGTATTTCATCCCCGGTCTAGTACTGGAGCACCTGTCTCTGTGTTCAGCGCAATTTCTCAGCTAAACCCTCGAGCCAACTTAAATTGCCTCGACATCCCACAGCCCTGCAACTGGGAAGTGTTTCTCCATCCACTTGGCTATCAGTTCCTTCACAGCCTGGCTGTTTCCTGGAGACGGGAGAAGCTGATCAGGATCTGTTTGCTTCTCTCTGTGAACAGATACTTGAGTTTGTAGAAACACTCTTGACATGCACATCCTGGATAGGTGACGTTAAACTGATCACTAGGAATCATAGAAACACCAGGAGCACTAAATTTAGCCACTGAAGGTCATGTCACAGACTCGTGAAATGCCTGCTCTGTCTGCACACCCGAGTGCTGTGAAATCTTTTGGCTTTTGGTCTCAGAAAGACAACTGTTTATTCTTACCGCATTTGGTTATTTAATACATTTGTGAAAGTACCTCTGCATTTTGAATTTATTTATGTAGTAATTTATACTGAGCACCTATTTTGTACCAGGCACAGTTCTAAGTACTTGGTATTTTTTGGTGAACAAGGATTCCAGCCTTTGGAGAGTTGATGTGCTAGTGGTGGGAGATAAGACAATAAACAGTCAGCATACGAAGTAAATTATATAGTATGTGCAAAGGTGGTTAGTGCTGTGGAAAAGAGCAAGATTAGAACAGGCGCAGGTGGATTGGGAGAAGGAAGTGTTGGAATTTTTAGTTGGTTGATCAGGATAGGCCTCACTGAGAAGCTGATAGACGAGCCAAAACCCTGACAGAAGTGAGGGAGTTAGCCTTGAGGACCTATGAGGAACATGGAGGTCCAGGCAGAGGGAACAGATAAGGCAGACTGCACCTCTGAAACTGAAATACAGAATCTGGCCCAATTCAGTTATTCTTGTGACAGTACTGAACTCACAGGTCATTTAGAACTTTCCCCAGATGTTAGGACCCTTAACTTTGCGATTGTTGGCTCAGATTTTCCTGTAGATGCGCCGTTAGGAGGAGTGTGTTGACTAATAGTGACCTTCCAACAGCTATGATTTGCTGGTTCTTGACCCTGAATGTTAGCGGGGTTCTTGTTGTGTATCTCTACTTGTTACTTTCCTCATCGCCAAAATCCAGGTAAGAAATCCATGCTGCTTCATTTCATAGGGTAGATTTGTAATTAATTAATCATCTAATTAATCAAGGTCAAAGTCTCTGGAAAGAAAAATAAGATAGTTACTAACAATAATGTAGAATTTGGCTCCAATAATAATTTAGTAAATATTTGCATTATTTTCTTAAAGCAGTACCATCGTATACTAAATAGATGGGTGTATAATATGTAGTAGGTCCTTTTTATCACCACTTTATTGGTAAGCAAACTGAGGCATAGAAGGGTTACGTAACTTGCCTAAGTTTCCGTGGCTGGTAAGTATGAGCTAGAACTTGAATTTTAGACGGATATGCAGAGCTGGGCCTGTGCCAAATTGCCAAATAGGTAAAGAATTAGACAGTACCATTCCTACTCCCGCTCCAGACACAATTGGTCTGTTTTCCTCCTTTAGAAAGTAACTCCAGACTCTTGAGATGAGGATCATCTGAGAAGCAGCATAGCGAACCCGGCTTGCTTGGGTTTGAATGTACACCTCTGCCACTTGTCAGCCATTTGATTGTGGACAAATGGCTTAACCACACCATGCCTCAGTTTCCTCCTTTGTATAATGAGGATACTAATAGCACCTACCCCGTGGAGTGGCTGATGAGGATTAAGTGAGCCCATAAGTGTAAAGTACTCATCTACGGTATTAAATTATCTACATCCTCCAGTTTCTTGCCATTTTGTGTTTACTAAAGAAGTGTGTTTGGAATCCTTCTGTGAAAGTCTACCTTAGACGTTAACAGAAGGTGGGTTGTGTCCACTTACAACTGTAAAATCATCAGGCCCTTCCCAGGAAAGATTGAGAATAGGAAATAGGAGACCCTTCAACAGCCCAGCGCTGGGTTGCAGCCTCTGGCCACTTTCTCTTCTGAGTGGCCAGAGGTACTTTAGGCGCTGGCAAAGGCCTTTGCCGCTGTGGACTGGAAAGTGGTGTCAAGGCCAGCGGCTTCCAACATGGCCTTTCCTTGTGGCCTATATTTATTTGAAAAACCCCAGGACTAGAAAGAGGCACTGTGCCTTGGGCCTGTGGGCACATTCCTAGGAGGATATTTCCTGTGGGGAGAGGGAATGACTGAATGAATGAATGAATGAAAGGCTTGTCACGGCCTGCCCTGCTCTTTGCCTGCACCCTGTGGCTTGGGGCAAGATGCCCTCTTACTCCCTCCCACGGTTCACAAGAAGGTCCCAGGTACAGAGCCAGGGCAGCTTCTAAGTGCTGTGTGTGCATGAGTTTGCACACACACATGAGCACACCCCACACACAGTGGGGGGATCCCTATGTCTGAAACTTCACAACTTTCTCCAAAACACTGTCTTCAGTAGCTTTTCCATTTGCCCACCTCTCACCTGTAAACAGTGAAATCACCCTTTATGTAACATTGCTAATGAACATCCTGTGTCGTAAGTTTCACAAGCTTCTAATTGTTTTCTCTTACTGTACTGTTTTCTGAGGTGTGACTGAAATGTCCAGACAGAAAAACTCTGCCCACAACTGACTGAGTTGACATTAGCCCCCATATTCTTTGGAAAATGGTTTCCTCTAGAGTGCGTGTATTTTGGAGACGTCTCCCACCTGGACACTTCTAGAAATGCAAGCTGCCAGCTGTTTTCAGAAAACCTTGTTCTTCCTGTTGATGACAGTGAAGAAGCCTCGAGGCTGGAGCAGGCTGGTGACACTTAATGAGAGGGGCTTTCCTATGACTGTTTGGAAGCCAAACACCTTGTGTTTTTGCCTGAGGTCTGAGAGACAGGACACAATGCTGTTGAACCCCTTTAAAATCCTCCCTTTCTTCCAGCTTTTGCTTTTAGGACAAGAACCAGACCCCACATTGCCTTATATTTCTCTTCCCATCCCATCTTTACCTCGCCTTCAGATCTTAACCGTGCAGACACGACCTGGGGACTCCTAAAGAAATACTTGCCGGATTGCAGATAATACGTTTGATTTCATGATGAGGGAATAGATTTGTTCCATATTGACCTGGCTAAGGTGTTGAATAATACTTGTTTTTTTCTTTAGAATATGAAAATCAGAAACTGCAAATGTTAGAAATTTATTATATGTTTATTTTATAAAGAAGGCTTTCATTTAATATGCTAAGTCAGTTTAAAGAAAATTCTATCTTCTTTTCTCTCTAAGCACTGAAATGGTGCAGTAGTTTTGCCTATTTTTTTTAAAGGCCAGCTGCAAGCAGGGACCAGATTAATGGACATTCTCTTTAAGGATGAAGTCTTCCCAATAACTCTCTTTCCACTTTGGCAGGAGTCAAAGTGACTCTTCTTGGGTCACTAACTACAGCCTCTCTGTCTAGCACCAGAGAGCATTGATAGTCTCCTGATGGCCAGAGTGACTCTTGCCTGGCTCACCCACTGGCCTCTTAAAGGAAGCGCTGTTCATTGTCTGCCAGGCTGTAATGGTGACTTTCTCCTGAGATAGACCTCCGTGAAGGGACGAGATCTGGATACCATGTTATTAACACAGAAAGACTAACTGTTTCTTTGGTATTGTATATAGAATTGATATATATACAAAATATATAGATAAATGATATATAACATATAAAATACATATACATATGTAGTACATATCTAAATAACATGCATGTATGTATTATGCATGCGTGTACCTACATACCACAATATATGTATGTGTGCACATATATACATGTGTATGTATGTTTATATGTGTGTATATAATACATACATACATCTATGTTATACATACATTCTCCCTGTCTTTCTTTTTCTCTGTCAAGATTGCTATAGATAGTGAGGACTACACATCTTTGAGTATTTCCTATATGCTAGTACTTAAGACAGTACATCCTGTCTCCAAGGAAGGGAAATTTATTTGGAGAGAGCAGACATGTACAGACTGAGATTAATGATGAATAATAATAGGGACCACAGAGGCAGATTTATTGTGAAGCTAATGAAGCTGAAGCCCCAGGGCCCCTTGCTTGTACAATGTGCTTTACCATTTTTGAATACATTGTTAGGGCCCGCCCAGCCCTTTCCAAGGCTCTGGGGGAGCCCTAGCAGTGTGCACAGCAAAGTGTTCATGGGATCATAACTTGTAAAATTTGAAAAAGTAAGGTTAACAAGCAATCGCTTAACATTTTTCTTTTCCACTTTGGCTTCCTCGGTAACATTTCTCCTTGTGACTCCTTCCCCTTCTCCTTCCACTTCTCGGTGACATCAGAGTTGAGAGTATTTCTGAGATGTAGCTAAGGGGAAGTTGAATTGGGGACACATTAAGTTTGGGTTTAGTGGGGTATATTTATATGTTCACAGTCATCTCTGTGTCTCGTTTAGTTATTCCCAGCCATCCTAATGTGGGAATCACTTCCCAGGAACGCCTTCCACTGTGCCAGCTCACCTGGAGTCCTTACACAAAGGGGCAGGGGCAGGGAGAGTATTGCAGCATGCATGTGTCTGGTGACATCTGCCAGTACAAATTAGTTTGAAATGTGTGGAGCCAGAAGCTAGTCTGGAATATTCTTCTACTCGTTAGATGTGTAAAATTATAAGTAGAGGATTCACTTTTTATCTGAGTATAGTTAATATGGAAGTCCCTTGGTTAGGAATATACTTAATGATGAAAATATTCATTTATAAATACACCGTTTTTTAATGGGAATTCTGTGTTTAAGTTTCTTGCTCATTTGACATGAGTGTGTGTGTGTATATTGATAACCACAAAAAAATATAGCCAACAAACTGGTTAATGAGTGTCATCAACACAAAGAATATTTAAAGTTAGTTAACGCACAAAATTTCAAATGCCCCAAATTATTACGGCTCATATATGAAAGAAAATTAATAGAGATATTAACAAATTTGACAGTGATCCTAAAATTTATGTTGCATTACCAATGAAGAGCTGTGAGGCTGAAAGTAACTTTTTGGAATTATCAATAATTAAAGATAAATTTCAATCACTTACACTTGAGGAAAGACTGATTTATCTTTGCACGTTATAGAAAATGACATTAATATAAATCATTGTCGTATGAGGGGCAAACAAAGAGTGTGCAGCCCAAAAGAAGTATTTATAGCAGTGTGTCAGGTGGTTAAGTAATTTACATAGTGGGTTCTTTTTCTGGATTTTGATTTTGTGATGTTTCGGTTATGTCAGGTTTTAAAATTTTGTTTTTTGTGATTTCTTAATCTAAATAAATGATCACTTTCATAAACATTTTGTATTTGTAATGTTGCATTTTTTTTTTTCCTAAAGAGACTCTGAGGCTTCAGACCTCACAAAACTTGGGTCTGTGTCTTGGTACAAATTAGGGAATCATTACTACGTGCCAGAGGCTGTTCCAGACAGTTTTCATATAGTATTTAATTCACCCTCACTGCAAGCCGGTGAAGTAAACATTACCCCTCCTAGCAGTGCTTCCAATTCGGAGTAAAATATGCTACCATGTTAGTTAAATACCTTATTTAGTGAAATATGAACTAGAATGTTTATTTTAGTAAGATTATAAAACAGAAATCTTTTCCTTCAGGTCAGAAGGCCTCTTCCACCTCAGAAAACAGCGTCATTATAATTGGCCCCTCCCTCTCCGTCCTGTAGCACCTGCCCACATCTCTGCCAGAGTTGTGAACACCATACTTTTTGATGACCATGTGTGCGCTCTTTGCCTCCTCCAAAAACACTGCCCCTTCCTGGAGGGTGGGGCCTTGTCATCTTCCTAGCCTCTTCCTCAAGAAGTGTTTTCAGAAATGAAATAAAAATAAAAATCGAGAAGTGCTTTGGGCTGTGAAAAGAGTAAGTTACAAACATAACCGTGCAGTGAAAAACGTGTCTTTGAAGGGAATCTCCTCTGGAGGTGCACATGTATGAGGAATGATGTATTTATGTGCGTATACATGTCTGTTTATGGCATACACACAAACTAGTTATGCAGTTAGTCTAAGGTAGTTTCTATTAAGGGACTTTGCAGAAGACTTTTTTTAAAGGAGATTTGAGAAGGAAATCCATGTCTTTCTTTTTACACTTGGGAATTGAACTTGGTTAGTCCCTTTCCAGGTTAAGGATATTATGAAGCTTCGTTGAATCATTTCTTGCCTTATCTACAATATTTGTTTGTCTAGAACATTCTAGGACTTAAACAATGCTAGGACAAAAGTGTATCTTTTTCCTTCCCACCTCTTTGCCAGGAGTTTTGTTATAAAGGAGGCAGGGGGCTGGGTTGGGTGGAAGCTTGGCCCATGAAGCTAGACAGACTGGATTTTGAATCCTGATTCCGCTACATTTACCAACTCGCACAGTTCTGACCATCTTCTTGTTTGTATAAAATAGTTACAATAGCTGCTATTTGTTAAGCGCCTACTAATGAGGCACTGGCTAGTTGCTTTATATGCATTGCTTAAGCACCTAGTATTAGTCCCATCTGACACAAGACATAGACCAAGACATAGAGCAAGTGACCCGGCTCAAAGTACACAGCCAGTAAAATGCTCGGGGGAGCGAGGGGCAGGATTTGCTCTCAGGTGTCCGCATATACCTTAGTACCTGCTCATTACAGCCTAAGTTGTGACCCTATACAAGACATTTGCATTTTAATAGAAGGCTCTTGTGTACCCCTGTGTTTTATGTACAGAAAGGCTGGATTTCCAAAGGGAGCGATTTGGATGGTTGGGGGCTGCGTTGATGCCTGCCTTCTGGTAGAAACAGAAATGTTTCCAGACTTCTGAAGAAAATGTTTATGTAGGCTGAGAGGGTCCATGAGCATCCTATCATCACAGTAACAGCAAGGAAAACAGTAATTTGGCAATTCCAAAATGGTTATAATTACTGAATTGTCTGAAGGTGCTACCCGGTTTTCTCTCCCTCACAGATATTTATTTACCTGGGGGTGGGGGACTCCTGACAAACAATACCTAACACTATACACACTCACCAACTTCTCTTACTTTAGACTTTCAACATTAAAATAATGTTTTCATTATGTTCATTATTTTAAAAAGTTGTTTGGACCAATGATACATAATAGGACCCAGCAATAAACATTGTGAATTAAGAGCTGAAACCCTGGTTGCTCTTGGCCTGTGCTGAGAGCCTGCCCTGCTGGACACTCCCTGGTGGCATTCACAGGGAGAGCATACCTTAGGTCACGTTCTCCCATCACCACGCCTCAAACAGCTGGTACGGGAGCACATCTGGGCTTAAAAATTGGAGCACCCTTTTTCTTAACCTAACTCATTCAGTGAAAGTCTCTTGAATGCTAATTTAGCTGCCTGATTGTCGCTACATGGCGTAATTATATAAGAAATGGCAAAAGCAGGGAAATCTGAGAGACATATTTGTGCAGCTTGCTGTTAAGTAGACTGAACACCATGGTTATAAGCATAAATAGTCATAAATTATGCCTATGCTTCCTCAGGTATCAAACATCAAATGAACGAGACGAGGTTCTTGGAGTTTCTTTGTAAACTCAAGCTAAGTACGTACATATTACAGAAAGCCTCCACCTCAAAGATTCCAGATGAGCTTTTCTAGGCCTTGCTCCTTTCCCGGTTGAGCTCGTCTCACTTTATTGAGGTATCTAACAGGCTGGTGAACTGTCGACTAAAAGTCCTCTTCAGCACTCATAGCAAGTGTCACGGGTGTTTCCTAGGCCCCAGGTTATCTATAGTTTAGCTTTTGAGATGTTTACAGAGGAGACCATTCAATAGAGTATTTCTGACACTCGACATCTGGAGTTTGGCACTAACCCAACCAAATGGTTGACACTGTGTGATTTAAGCTAATGGGCCTCAATGTTTCTGCCTGGGTCGGAAACTCCCTTTTGTATGTTGGCTTCACTTCAACACTTTCAGGGGCCCACACCAACATATTTGCTGTTAAAATATGCAAACATCAGACAGAAAATTTGGTGAAGAGATCTTAAGTTATATGTGCCGTTCACTTCAGATGTCGAATAAAGAAGTGAGATTTTGTCAAAACCTGAAAAGATGATAGCATCTTAAGTGCTTATGTAATGTACACTGTAAAGTAAGGAGAGTGATTTGTATCTGTGGCTTGTGTAAATCAGTCTGATTGATTTATAGGTCACACCCTGTGTGTCAGTAGATTGTATGTCAGTAGTTTTCAACGTGGGTGCCATCAGAATCACTTGAGTAAACCTGGAAAAAGTAAGGATGCCCGGGCTCTACCCCCCGGAGCTTCTGAGGTGATTGACAGGGATGATCTGAGTCTGATCACCAGTGTTTGTAACACTTCAAAGTTGATTCTAATGTTGATTCCAAGATTGGGAAGCCATCCATTTACACTGATGAAATAACTAGCATTGTGAAGATGATGGAGTTTTGAAAAGGAATCAGACTGTTGAAGAGTTGTAAACTTTTTGGGTTTCTGTTCTATAGGTGTAGTTTTTAGTTTTACTGGAGGCAAGTATTTAATACAGAGCAAATTTGAAGATACGCTGCTGTCTCAGGTATGTTGTTAGAGCAGCAATGCTCAAACTGGGGAGCCTGTGACCTAAGAGTCTCAAACTCAGCTGCCATGAGGACACAATGTATGGGTGAAGTGACCAGGTTCAATATAATTGGGAGTGGCTGGAGTTCTGGCACACTGGAGAGCCCTTGCCTTGCTTAAAAAGGCACCTGCTGTCACCTCCAGCCCACTGGTGCCATGTTGGAGTACAGGCTCTTTGTTGGCAGATTCTTTTGTTGTTGTTATTAGTAGCTAGGAATTTATATTTTTATGCGAAATCTATCTTTAACTGTTTGCAGCTAATACAGATGGTTTTAAAACTGTGCAAGAAAGCTCCTCTGCTCTATCTAATCACTGTATTTAATAAAGAGATGTTAATGATAGGCTGTGTGTTTTAATGGAGTGCATATGAATGCTCAGAGGCAGAGTAAATTTTGAAGACCATGGTTTCCAACAAGGAAGCTATAGAAACTATAGAAGGTGTAATGGAAAGAATAGTAGCTCATAGGTTTTTTTCTTTTAATTTCCATTTCTCGTTACGAAATGATTATTTTTTAATATGAAAAGTTTGTGATTAAAAAAATTTGTTTCAGGGGCCAGCTCCGTGGCTGAGTGGTTAAGTTCGCACACTCCGCTGCGGCGGCCCAAGGGTTCGGATCCTGGGCGCGGACATGGCACCGCTCATCAGGCCACGTTGAAGCGGCATCCCACATCCCACAACTAGAAGGACCTGCAACTAAAATATACAACTATGTACGGGGGATTTTGAGGAGATGAAGCAGAAAAAAAAAGATTGGCAACAGTTGTTAGCTCAGGTGCCAAAAAAGAAAAAAAAAATTTGTTTCAGGGCCCAGCCCAGTGGCACAGCAGTTAAGTGCGCGCGTTCCGCTTCAGCAGCCCAGGTTCACCGGTTCAGATCCCAGGTGCACACATGGCGCCACCTGTCAAGCCATGCTGTGGTAGGCGTCCCACATTAAAGTAGAGGAAGATAGGCACAAATGTTAGCTCAGGGCCAGTCTTCCTCAGCAAAAAAGAGGAGGATTGGCAGCGGATGATAGCTCAGGGCTAATTTTCCTCAGAAAAAAAAAGTAGTTGTTTCATACCAAATTTTAAAAAATGATCCTTAATCCTGAAAGTGTGTTAAGATCATTATCAGTTGTATTTCCCTCCCCTGGGGAAAAAAACAGGACCACTCAAAAACTCTATCCTGCGTGTTTTCATCATGGCAAAAAAACCTTTTGCAGATGAGTTGAGCATTGTTTCACTGAAAAACTGGAAGAAAACAGAGAGGATCTAGCCCAGTTCGCTAGTTCCATCCGTGAAGAAGCCAAGGTGGTTTGAAATCATGAGTGAGCGGGAGTGCTTGGCCAAGAGGAGTCTAGAGAACGGCGGTAGAACAGTGGTTCAGCTGTTGCTCCTGGAGCCAGCTTGCCTCACTTGGAATCTTGGCTTTCCTCCTTCTGTCAAGTTACCTAACCTCTCTCTGCCTCGTTTTCTTCATCTCTAAAATGGTGGTAATAGTACCCATCTCCAGGTTTAGTGAGATACCACACATGTTTGGCGGGTTAACTGTTGGAACTCTGGTGGATTCTGAAGAAAAGAGAGCTCTCCAGTTAATTCCCTGCATTGCCTTCTGGAGGAAGCCGTGCTGGAGGCCTTACTGTGGAGTGGCCAGGGTGCTGCCTCAGATCCCACTGGCTAGCTGACCACCTTGACCAAGCTTTTTGATATTTCTAGACCTCAACTTTTGTCAGATGAGGATAGTTAATATTTATCCCAGAGTGTTGTTATGAGGATTAAATAAAAACATGCATATGAAGGGCCTGACAACTAGGAAGCACCTGTAAATGTTAATACTGATAGGATTCTACCACCTTCCCGCATCCATGATGATGCTCCCAATGCCACATTCCTCAGCTTCTTCTGTCCTCTTTATGTTTTTTTATAATACAACGGAAAAAGAAGAATCAAAATAATCTTATACATTTCTGGTTTTTGTTAAGCATTTTTACTTTGAGATATTTGATGAAATTCGATTTCCCTGCTAGAGTCTTGGTTTGTGTTTGTATAAGTCATACTGAGTGGCTGTAGGAATCCATGAACTGTTAAAACATTCCACACACAAATTCTTGCTGTTTCAAAATATACCAGCCTTAATTTAGCATTGTTTATCCAGATTTAAGTTTTTGCGACGTTAGATCATGTGATTAGAAACATGACTTCCATATTAGATAAATATAATTTTCTATTTGGGAGAAAAGGCATTTTAAGCGTCTAGGGAGGTTTATTAAACTGTATAAACAGAAAACAATTTTTTTTCATGTTGCACAACTAAGCAATGGAAAAACAGGAGATGATTTTTTGTATGTATTGTTTGTAAAGGTTTTTTGTGAATCATTCAAAAGGATTTGTAGGGCTTTTGTGAAGAAATCCAAGAACATGACTGTAGGACTCTAACAAAATGTCATGCTCTCCTCGTTAAGTGGCTGTGCATCTCTTTAATAATAGTCCTTGAAATGTCACATACTCAAATGCTGGAAGCTTCTCAGGAAAGTCCCGGGATAGGCCTTGTTTTAGAAGCTCAAGTGGCGATGGTTGAGTTGTTTACTGATTGCGGAGAATATTTAAAATACTTTATTCTAAAAGGTATTTGACAATGATTGAAATCATTTTCAGCCCTATTGGATATGTTGCCACTGGTTTTCTCCTTTAAAGAGTCGGCCGAGATCCCATACAGTTAAGTAGCTGGTGCAGGCGTGTGTGAATTATCAGTAGTTTTAATAGAAAAAATGGTTTCCAACTCTTGTTACTGAGGGCCCTTTTAGTTATTTTCCTTCTCCCTTCTCATGGATTCTGTGTCTTGAAAGAGTTTTGTCTATTAAACAGTCTGATTTTATAAGTAATTAAAGCTTTTCAGTTTCTCCATGCAACAACATCTAAAACTCCCCATTATGTATTGGTAAATATTTCTTGAGAGCCAACTATGCAGGCACTACCTGGGAGCTGGAGATACGGTAGTGGACCACACAATTAAAGTCCATGCTCATGAGAGAGGCAGGCAGAACACAAATACACAAGATAATTTCAAACAGTCATAGCGCTGTGAAGAAAAATAGAGTGAGTCAGGAGATAGAGGTTGAGAGGCCTATTTGAGATAAGGTAGTCTGGGGCTGGCCTCTTTGAGAGGGAGGTATCTGAATGAAGTAGGGGAATGAATGAGCCATTCAGGTATCTAGCGGAAGAATGTTCCAGACAGAGGGACCAGCAAGGACAGAGGTCCTGAGCTGGAGCATCTGGTGTGCTTGAGGAGCAGCAAGGAGGTCAGTGTGGCGCAAGCAGAGGGAGAAAGGAGGGAGGTGGGGGATGGGATAGGAGTGGTCGTCAGGGACATGTAGACCTGTATGTCAGCCAGTGTCACCAAACAAGGGTTCCACTGATTCCAGCCCCAAATGATGATGTGGAATGCTGTGCAGCTTTATTATGGTTATAGTTTCCAATATGTTTTTTTAGTAACATTCAAATAGCTGAAGGACCCCCTCACCACCTTCAAAGCCCTGTAGAGATGTGGAAAGCCCTGATAATGGGCCTCGAGATCTCTTCAAATCTAGTTTGCTTTTTGTTCAATCCTAAAAGCCCTTTTTATATTTTGAAATATATATTGAAATACAAATTTTTGACTAGTGAAATTCATTTAGTGTTTACTGTTTTGGAGCGGGAGTGAAAATCAGGATTATCAATAATCAGGATACATTAAAAAAGAATGTTTGGTACAGTTTCCAAACTCTGGGACCTATAGATTTTTTAAAAATTCTCCTTCAGAAGCTTTGTGAAATCTTGCATAGATTTTAGTGGATTTGAGTGTTGGCAGAAAGGGAGGGCAGGGTGGGGGGAGAAGAGAGGAGAGAATGGTTTTGAAAGCAGTAGCAAAGACATATTGACAGAAGGACAGAAAAATTACTGAGGGAGATGATATAGACCATGAGCCCGAAGATATTATTTCACCATCAGTCCCTTTTTTTATTCTGAAAGGTAGTGTTTTCTGTAGCTCTTCCATGAACAATAGATACTGGTTTTTCTTCTACATCTGCATCTTATGGGCAGGTGTTAGCATAAACATGTCACTGTCAAAATGAGCTTTTGTCTTTATTGAAGGTATATGAACCTGTTCTCTATATTCTAACCTGCCAGTACCTTTGTTCAAGTAATAGAGAAATGGTGTGTTTCAGATGACGGGATGCCCATGCAGTTAATGAAATTCAAGGGAAAAATCAAAGACTGTGAGATCAGAAATACATGTATTTGTAGCCGTAATTTAGTCTTTCCAATGAATATAAAATGATGATGCATTGGTCAGCTATGGCCACAATCATGGGGCATAACAAACTGTCTCAAAACTCAATGACTTTCCAACACTTATTCTCCTGTTCTCTGTTCTGCAGAGTGACTGTGTCTGGCTAATGGAAGCTGGATTTAGCTGGGTGCCTCTGTTTCAGGCTGCTGGTGAGCTGATCTACTGTGAGTTGGGCACAAGTCAGTTGATATGCTCATTCTGGCAACCAGGCTGAAGGGGCAGCAGCTACTAGGGTCCCGCTTTTCTCATGGTGGACCGCCATTGTACAAGTGCCACACCAAACCACGCAAGCTCATTTAAGGCCTCCATTCGTGTCATGGTCATGTCCATCACATTCCTTTGGCCAAATCAAGGCATGTGGCCAAGCACAGAGTTGATAGGGCAAGGAAATATATTCCTTCCCAAGGGGAAGTGGGAGAGATGGAGTGAATCTCAGTAATCCATTATCTATTATTGCAGATGTCTCTTTTCAGGAATAGAAAAAGTCCAAAAGGATTTGAAACTTAGTACCGGGATATAAATTTCCCCCTAAGACAATCATAATACTGTATAAACATGAGGTTGCTGACTCTACAACATCCCAGAGAACTTGGGAGGCATACGTTATGACTTTCCAATGAGGAATGAATAAACATTTCACACAGGGAAATTAAGAAAGTAAGAGCAGTTAAGTGATTTCTGCTTGCTGCAAAGAACAGTAGAATCTGCTTCTCAGGTTAGGAATGATCGACCCCTCTTTCATTCTGAGGTTACTTAAGAATACTTAAGCTTTGCTCAAGGCTTTAATTGGGGTTTTCCAGTGGTCTGTGCTTGTCTTCTAAGTTCCTGAGCTGTTTGGCAAGGCTGAGAAGGTTGGGGACACCTTCTGATGCCCTTTCCCAGCACAGGGAGCTTCAGAATAGCTTTGAGACTGCTTTACCAGGTGGGTCTTGTGCCCTTTCTCTTCCCGCAGTTCTGCGCCAATGTCACAGAGGATGGAAAAGGACTCACACGCCAGTCGGGAACCTCCTTTCTCCATTCTCCCATTGTACATCACATCTTCTGGTGGCTGAGGGAACGATCACTGGTGTTGGACACCCCAGGTTTTGGCAGGGCTGCTCTATGACTTTGGACAACTTACTAATGTATAATTTTCTCATTTGCAAAATGAGCACTATGTTATCTACTATATAGGGCTGTTAGGAGGGTTAAGTAAGTGGCAAATCCTAGCACAGTGCCTGGTGCATGTTAAACATTTCATAAATATAAGTTGATCATGCTTTTATTATCAACTGTTGAAATAGGCCCTCCAGACAGCATTCCATTATTGTTATTCCAGTGTTTCTGTTTCTCCTCACTAGATTGTGAGCCTCCAAAAGGCTGATTCGTGGCTCTGTGTTTCATCTCTATGTCTCCATTCTGCAATAGCACTAAGTTATGATATAGGAACTTAAAATGACACCAGTGAATTGTACCCAGGCATCTGGCCTCTACCAGGAAGCCTTCAGCTCCAAGGACCAGATTAAATTGCTCCTAAAGACAGAGTTAGCCATTATTTTTTCACTTGCACATTGTTCCTGAAATAAAGGCTTTTGAAGCCTTGAAGGAATTTAAAGGATTTGAGTTAGTTCCATGCTTTGCCTTTAATCAGACATTTTCTACACACTCAAGGAAGGCCCTGGCCTCTATGTTACATCAGAAGAGTTGAAAAAAGCACTGAGGCTAATTTTCGTGGTGTGTCTACAAGATTTAAAGGGCATTGAAAGAATATTTGGTCCTATATTCTTCTAACTCCTGTCCTTTGAGTTGCCTTTCAGATTGTGGGTGTGATCTTACCATCAGCTGCTTTGAAGGTGTAGTAAATTTTCAGCTAAGTCATTGCTCCCAAGCAGTGGTTACTCTAAGAAAAAAGACTCAGCTGTTGTAACAAACAGGCCCAACATTACATGGATTAAAGGTCCAAGAAGTTTATGTCTCTTCCACAGAAGCATCCAGGGTGGGTAGACAGACTACTCGGCTCCATGCAGTTATTCAGAGCTTCAGGATCCTTCCATCTCACTTCTTTATTTTCCCACAGTCTGCTCCTCCTTCTTCTGTATGGTAAAAGCTGGGTTCTCTGGGGTCCTTCTCTGAGGATAAACTTTTGTTTGTATTCATCTTAAGGGAAAGGAAAAGAGTGTAGAGGAGTGCACTTACAGTGTATTATGGCCCAGACCTCAAGGATAACCTGTCACCTCCAGTCCTGTTCCATTGGTGAGAACTTAATTGCATGGCTACATGTAGCTGCAAAGGCACTGGCACATTAGCCCCCAGCAGGGCCTAACTACACTTCTGTTACTGTGGAGGAATTGAGGGCCTGCTTTAGGGGGACAGCTAGTAGTTTCCTGCCCTGGACCGACAAGTGAGTCTACTTTTGAGAATTTTTCCTTCCCGTTGAATAGCTAATATATAGCCTAGTAGTTTAATAGGGAAAGGGTGGATGGTTATAATAATAATTAATAGCATTTACAATTTATTGAGCTCCAACTATGTGCTAGGGGCTCTTAAATACCATTGAACACATTATTTCATTTGACGCTCTCAGAAAGGCCCTGAGGGAAGTTCTAGTATTATCTGCATTTTATAGGTCAAGACACTGAGCCTTAAGAGGAGGGTAAGAAACCTCATCAAGATTACACAGCCAGGCCTGCTTGACTCCAAAGCCTTCACCATACTGCCCTGGGAATGGTGAAGTTTCTGAGGAATAAAGGATAGTTCTATACTGCTTTTAATTCTGGCTTCTGCAGCTAGTCAGCAGCAAAGGCCATCAGGAAAAGCCGTGGGTTCTCGGGAAATAGTTCAAGCAGAGGCTGTATAAACCTCTGTTAGGGATGCCACAGAGGGATTTCCTGCTTTGCACTGAGGGCCGTGGTGACTTCCATGATTGGCTGTGAAGGTCAAGTGCACCGCTTCGTACATTCCGGTTTCTGCATGTCACCCATGACCCCTCATTCCTATGACAGTCCCATCAGCACACGCATTCTGTACTTCTTACTTCTTTGATAACGAGGAGGCACCTGGTAACAGAGTACAAGAGGGTCAGTAGTTGAGACTGGGGTTCTGGTGTGACCTTGGCTGGTCACTTCAAACTTGAGTCTCCGTTTCTTGGGGAATAAATTATGCGCATTAGGCTTAATCACTGGTTTTCCAGAAGTGCTTCTTGAGGCTCTAGGATTTCTACAGAACTCCCTAGTAGTTTTCATCCCTTACATGTAGGACTTTGGGTAAACTTTTCTTAAAGGATTTTTCAAGTTTAAAAAAAGTGAAAACCAAAAGGCTGATTATAGTGATAAGGGCTAACATTTGTTAAATGCCTGTGGTGTGCTTGGCATTGTTATTGTTCTAAGTGCTTTACAGGAATTAATTCACCTGTAAGGTGCACTTACTATTATTCCCAATTTACAGACGAGGAAGCTGAGCCACGGAATGATTAAATAACCTGCCCGTTGTCACTCACTAGAAAGTAAGCAGAATTCAAACTTGTACTTTAAGATCCAAAGCTACACTCTGCTGCAGGAATGGATGACTTCTGGGGCTTCTCCTAGGTCTGAAAGTGCTGTGGTTCTATGCCAGTGGCTGTGTACAGGCAGCTCAAGAACTTTTCTTCTACAAGAAAGACTCTCAAAGAATTCACTACCTCCCTCTTGAGAGAGGTAGTTTTGATCCATTTTTGATCCATCCCAGGAGGCCATTCCTTGCATACCAAAAGCATCTCATGAGAAGGTGGCCCCCTGTTCATGACCCTCACCCCCAGGATCAGCTGTGTTTTAGGAAGCCTTCCGTGTATTTATCAAAGCGGCTCCACTGTCAGAAACTTCAATGTAACAGAACCTCATGCTGCATCAGGTAATAATGAAAAGATTCCAGGATTTCTGAAATTATCAGCAAGATATGGACCTTTATGACTCGTATTTAGTTTCCAGTAGAGAATGACAGTGGGGGTTCTTTTGGCCCTCGTATCCACGGGTTCTGCATTTGCGGATTCAACCAACCGCAGGCCTAAAATATTCAGAAAAAAAATTCCCTAACCCTAAACAATACAGTATAACAACTATTTACATAGCATTTACAATTATAAGTAATTTAGAGATGATTTAAAGTATACAGGAAGATTGCGTAGTTTATATGCTAATATGCCATTTTATATAAGGGACTGGAGCATCCGGGGACTTTGGCACCTGCCATGGGTCCTGGGACCAATCCCTTGCAGATGCCGAGGGAGGACCGTATAGCATTTTAGATGGAGTGTTTATGTAAATCAGTGTCTCTCAACCCTTTTTTCAATAAGCCCCTCCGCAGGACATTGTCTATTTCAGAGATTGTTTCCTATTCCCCCTCCCCCTGAATTTTAATACCACAGATATGCTGTATTTTTATGTGCTGTATGTATATCTACACTTCGTATATAAAAAGAGTGGGATTTCCTACCCCAACCCAGAACCAATTTTCACCACCTTGGGGGCAAGGCCACCCCATCATTCTGTTCTAATGTTTGCTGTTGTGAACAAAACTGAAGTAGCTGCTTTTAAAAGATCACACTCTAAGACAACGGTTTAAATCAAAGTGCTTTATTTCCTAATTATGTTTTTATGTTTGAGGAATGTCAGGGCTTTGGGTGAAAATTTTTAAAAATTGTTTAGGCGTTAGAAGTGAAGTCTGAGGCTCCAGTTTTTATGCGGTGTACAGTATAATAGGCTATATATACACTAGGAGGGATGAAATTCACTGTGTCACTGCGTTTTACAGCCATTGGTCAGGGGCCTGAAGACTGAGACTCTCGGGCCACGATCATCCAGTGCTGCAGCCTGCTGTCTGGTCTGCCTGCCTCCATGACAGCTCCTCCATCCCCTAATGCTTGTCCTCCACAGCAGCAAGAGTGACCTTTCGAAAATGTCAATCATATCAAGCCACTCTGCTTTCCAGCCTCCCCATTCCAACAAGAGAAAATCCAGTTGGCTTAGGATGGCTCAGAAGTCTCAGCACGGCATGCGAGCCCGCCTCGAATCCCACCTCCTTCCTCCTCTGTGCTCGCCATGCTGCAGCCACACACACTCACTGTCTTCTCCCTTCAACCCGCCGATGTTGTTCACACCTCAAGACCATTGCTCTTGTTTCTTCTGCCTGGATTTCGCTTCTTTAGATATTTTAAAAATAAATTTTAATTTTTAGAACAGGTTTAGATACACACAAAAATTGCGATGATAGTACCAAGAGGTCCCCTCAACCCCACACTCAGTTATTTCTCTGGATTTTCCCATGACTGTCTCCTTATCTTCAAGTCTCAGCTGCTCAGAGACTTTCTCTCTCCACCTCAGCTCATAGAGCAGCCCGCGCTCCCTCCTTGTTCTAGCACATTACCCAGCTACATGTTTTCATAGGACTTACCTCTACTGGAATTATCTTATTTATTCATTTGTTTATTCATTTATTTTCTGTCTCCCCTCACCAGGATGTGAGCTTCTTGAGGATAGGAACTCACAGCCGGGTGCACTCTTGTTTCCCAGGGCCCAGAGCAGTGGCTGGCACATGGGATGTTCTGGTCAACTGACTGGCTTTCAGCCAGGGAAGGCTGGTCCAGGACATAAAGCCATTAGTGGAAAGCCAACATGGAGAGCTAGGTTTCTTGACACCGATTGGAATGCTCGCTGTCACTAAGCCCAGTCTGTGTCCGTGTCCGACTGAATTCTCAGCTGCAGTCAGTGATAGGACCACATGTGTAGAGGCCAGTCAGGAGGTCTAGCGGGATCAGGGTAAGCTGATGGTGAGAGGACCCTCAGGCAAAACTGACTTTTCCAGAATCCCTACAGGACATCATCTTGACCACACTATTGCTCCTTTTCACCTGAGAAATCTCCATTTCCGAGCTGTGCACTGTATGCATGTGGGTGTTATCTTTACTCACTTGTGCAGATAGGACCTAATTTGGGGCCTACGTGAGTTGGAATTACATTGGCTGCTGGTAACAGACACCTGACCACAGGAGCTCAGGTGAGAGAATTCTGGGTCTAGCTGGTTCTTCAGTGGCCCAGGATTTTCATGCCAACTGAGATCTCTGCCGTTCTCTTTCTTTTTACCTCGTGGTTCCAAAAGCTCCAGTTAATGCTCCTGATTTCCAGGCTTTTGGGAAGACCAAAAGAGCTTTCTGGGAAACCTTCCCCAGAAGCTACTGCTTATAGTATTACATTGGTCACCCCTGTCTGAATGGAAGAGGGAGGGCCGTTTATCGCCTCTCAGTCCCTCATGAGCTGTGTTTCTGGGGAGAGGGCCGGGCAACATTAGGAAGTGTGTGTGTGTGTGTGTGTGTGTGTGTGTGTGTGTGTTCAACGTGGCCTCGTTTCTCCTTAGGCCCAGAGTCCCTGTTCCTAAATGGGCTTGGGCAGGCTGAGAAGTGTAACCCTTTTGCAGGGTCCATTGTCCGTGGATCTGTTATGAAGGAATGAGGAGAGAGTAGATATTGGGCAATCTCTGCTGCAGCAACCAAGATAGATGTTTACTCCTATTAGTTCTGCCACCTTAGAACGTCATAAGGAAACATGTAGAGTTTAAGCTTACCTCAGAGGTTTAAAAAAAAAGAACCCTTCCATTCCTTTAACTTTTTGTTCATTCTGAACAGTGCTAATATCTGAGACTATCTCACACCAAAATGTGATTTTGTACATGTAGATGCATGGTTGACAGTTACACACTAAGCTTCTTTTAACAGAGATCCTCAAATGCAATTGTTCCGAGAAGATAGAAGTTTCTTTCTCTGTTGTTAAAAGAAGTAGACTCTGGTTAGGGTGGGTAGTACCTCTGCTCCGTGAGACTCTCTAAGGACAGCTCCCTTCTCTCTCATTCCTTCATCATCCTCTAGGGCTTGGTTGGCAAATTATGGCCCATGGGCCAAATTTGGCCTGTCCCTTGATTTTGTATGGCCCACAAACCAAGAATGGTTTTTAAATTACATTTTTAAATGGTTGGAAAAAAGTTTTCTAACATATGAAAATTATATGCAACTCACATTTCATGTCCATAAATAAAGTTTTATTGGGAACACAGCATGCTCATTTATTTTCATAAAGTTTCTAGTTGCTTTTGTGCTACAGTGGCAGAGTTAAAGAGTTGCAGCAGAGACCATATGATTTGCAAAGCCGAGAAATTTACTGTCTGGCCCTTTACAAAAGAGGTTTGCCAACCTCTGCTCTAGAGTGTGGTCCTGGGGTCCGTGGTCGAAGCTGGCTTTCTCTCACCTTGTCTATTCTTCACCCTATAAGAGGGACTTGTTATTGGGCACACTTAGCTGCAGGAAGGTGGAGAAATATAGTCTGCAACTAGGCAACCATTTGCCCAGCTAAAACTGGAGCTTCTGATTAAAAGAAAGAAGGAGAGTGTAGATGTTGGGTACATGTAGCAGACCATCACGGTGGGGGAGGGGTGTGTATGCTACAGTCTTTTTATCTATTTTAAAATCCACTGTGGTTGGTTGAAGGATATTGAGGGCTATCTTAATTTATATATAGTGTTCAGTAGCTTCTGTATAAGTCAATATGGGAAATGTAATATTGATGGAGGAGAAAAACTCAGGCTCTGAGGAAAACTCATCTGCTTGTTCAAACTCATGCATTCGTTCAACAAATACCTAATGAGAATCATTGCACTTTCTTTGCTTGGTAGTGTGCTATGACCTAGGATCTAAACTCAAGTATCTTATAGCCAGACAGGTGGTTCTACTGAAAGAGCAGAGGGTCTCAAAGTGTGGGCTCCAGACTAGCAGCATTCGTTATCTACTGGAACTGTATTAGAAATGCAATTCTCAGCACCATGCTCTCTTGCCCTAAACCTACTAAATCAGAAACTATGAGGGTGGGACCCAGCAATCTGTGTTTTAACCAGCTCCCAGGCAATTCTGAGGCACATTTAGGAACCACTGCTAGAGAAGATGTAGATAATTGTAATGAGTGAATGACCCCCTCTCTTCACTGAATGAACATTTTGTACTTTCAGGGGAATCAAGAAACATTTTCTGCTCTTACCTAGATTCCTTATCAATAGTGTCTTGTACTCAGAAAATGTACACAAGTCAAAACAGACAAATCATATTTTGGCTCCAGATTTATTCCAGCAGACAGTAGCAGACTGCCAAAGCCACGGAGTGACTCCCTATGAGATTGGCCAGGCGACCACCACCACCACCACACAGAGCATTCTCAGTCTTGACTGATTCCTCTGTGTGAAAAGGGGCCTTGACAACCTTGACCCAGTGACTTTCAGATTCTGAGGAAAACAGACACTTGATGCCCGTCCAAAGTAAACAGGGCCAAGAGAACCTTTCACAAGCAAGGACTTGGTTAAGGAGCGATGGCTCCAGCCAAACGCTTTAGGTGATTAGGTTTTTAAGTATATTGTTGCGTAGATCTTGGCAGCAACAAAACACCAGTCTGCTGGAGTGAGCAGCCATTTGGGTTGAATGAGTACTGTGTCTATCCAGGGTATATCTGTATGTACCAGCTACTGTACTTGGGACATTAGTCTGTGTAACTTCACGCCACCTTATGAGGTTGGTACCCTTAGGATGACTTTACAGATACAAAAGCTGAGGCATTGTGAGGTTAACTTGCAAAAGGTCTACCCAGTAGGAGGCGGGGTGAGAATTTATCCAGGTCCCTAGGTTCTAAGGACTCCTCAGTGCCGTGCAATGCAACCTCTAAAAGTGGGGCTGTGTTTGTACTTCTGTGGTTATGTGTGCACACACATACACACACTCACTGTATAGGGTGTCACAACCTGGATGCGGTTGTTTCTCTGGATCTCCTTTGTCTGGGTCACTGGTTAGTGTGATGATTCAGAATTCGGGTGGAGGTTTTACGTGCTGCATGGCCGTGAGCAGCCAGGCCCTGCTTTCTGTGTTTGGTACCTTTGCTGATCGACTCTGAAAGGGGAAGAAAGGATTACTTACTGCAGGCCAGAGAGCTGTAAGAGGTTCCCAAATTACTCATTTCCCATCTGAATTTCTCCTCTTGCCTCAAAACTAAAACATACTTGATAGGGGAAGAATGGGGACCACATGACTCTGGCAGCACGTTTTGGTAATTAATGGACTTGCGCCTCTATCAGAAGAGCGATGTATTATTCCAGCCCTGCTGAATGAGTTAAACCTAGAGTGAGTTATTTGGTTTGACTGATGTGTACAGTAACTGAAGACAGTTTATTACTGGGGCAGATTTTAATCTTCTCTCAAAATGAGTTCTCCTCATGTTCTGCCCAATTGCCCAGTCCCTTTAATGGGACTGGAATTGAGTAAAATGAGAAGGTGCTAAAATAGTTGAAACAAGAAGTGAAACCTTCTGTTTCATCATCCATTCCAGAAAATATACAGTATATTTTTACTACAGCCTCTCTTCCATCCCCCTCCCAATCATTATTATTAATGATTGATGTGATTGCAAAGTGGTTTGGTGGGAAAAGCGCTTGCAACCAAATTTAGTAAACCAGAGGCCCATTTTATTTTTAGTTTCAGTGAACAAGGGCAGATAGCAGTTGCAAAGAGATTACTGTATCTGCTTCTAAGCTTTTTCTTTTTTTAATGTTTGGCTGTTGCTCTCTCTAGTATGTTTTGTCTATTTTGAGCATAATTTTCTTTGAGGAGAAAAGGCCATTCTTTTCTATCATAGGAATCTCATTTCTTGTCAGTGTGTAGGCTTCACCTTAGTGAGAAATTGAATATATTTATAGTCATTGATGTTACAGAAATTTTGAAATTGAGAAATTATTAAATACCATAATTAATAAATGATAGGTGGGAATGGGGAATCATAAGTAATGATTTAATATTAATTGTCATCAACATCCTAAAGTTGCTCAGTAATAGATTAATAAAGTACAAGCAGAATAATAAAGGATGCGATTGGATGGGGAACGAGAAAGGGATTCATGCGTCACCTGTACGGCACCATGGCAGGCATCTGGGAGATAGTCAGTACGTGTGATTTGGTTAATTGTTGATTGTTGAGTGAATGTTTGAATCCTGTGCTCACTCCAGGGCACCAGAGTATTGGAAATGAGTTTAAGTTTGCCCACAGGATCTTGAGGGGGTTGTATAATTATTAAATCGTAACTACCAGAAGGGTCATTAAAGATCTCAAACCCATCCAGCAACCCCATGCAAGACTTCTTCTCTGGGAATCCTGACAAATGGCCCTCTGCCATCCTTGAATCTTGTAATAACTAAGGGCGCCATCAACTCCTTTCAGGTCCGTTGTTTTGTTGGACAGCTCTGATTATGGGATCAATTTGTAGGATTGTAGTAAAAGCTCTTCTGTGCTTTTCAGATCCTCTCTTATACAGGCCAATTGTCGTCATGGGTGGACGGAAGTCAAGCAGGCCAGCCTCTCAAAAGCCTTGGAAAGCCTGTGTTAGCGGCTGCCATTCAGACACTCCTCATCCCATTATGAAAGGACCATGTACTGAGAATTCTCAGTGTTTCCCAGCATTCTGCCTGGATTTTTCATCGTGAAGTTTTGATGGGGACTTTTTAGATTCTTGTAATGACTGTTCTAGGAGGGAGCATAGCGGGAGACAGGTGGGGGGCAGGAGAGGATATATGGTGTGCAAAAACATCCTGGGGTTTTGGTTCCTCACGAGCTCAGGATGAGCCCACGTTGTTGCAGGCCTCTAAAAGCTCCCTTAGTAGAGGTATCGCATCCCAGCTATGGTAACCCCACCATGGCCATTGCTGGACCATATCCGTTCTGGTTGTCACTTTAATGAAATAGGTCTCCAAAGAAGGGCTACCGAGAAATGAAGCCTTGAACGAGGATGAGATGAGAGGCTGGTAATGCTTAGCTTGGTGAAGAGAGCACAGTTCCACGTTTGAGGAGGCCTGTTGAGGAAGAGGGAATAGATTTGTTCGGTGTGGCTGCAGAGGGTGAAGACAGGGTCAGAATGGAGATTACAGTGGGCCAGGTTTGTGTCCGATAGAAGTTTCTGGTATCTTCATGTAGAATTGACCAATCTCTCTGAAATCTGTATATCAATAATGAAAATTTTTCTAGTGGAAAAGTTAAAGTCATTTCTTTTTTTTTTAAACCACAATCTGAATGTAGACTTTAGGAAAAGAAATTTTTTAAAAACATGGTTATCATTTTTTTCATGTAAAACTGATGCCTTTGGTCTAGGTTTAATCTTTTTTGCAAAAGAGCCAGATGCTTCCATTTAATTAATTTGACTTCAGCAAACATTTTCTAAGAGTCCACTCCCTAGCTGATACTATGTTGGGAGCTAAATGCTCAGAGATGAGCATGCCAGGGTCTCCTTGGGGGTTACTGGTGGCCCCACACTGCTCCTAGGGCCACAGTGGAGGTGCGTATGAGAGGCTGGAATATGGGTGAGGGATCTTCAGTGGAAGAAGGCCAGGCTTAAGGGCGGCCTTTGAGCAGCGTCTAGAAGGAAGAGTGAAGTCGGAAGGTAGAGAAGGGCAGACATTTCTGCGTGGGTGACTTCGTGTGCAAAGATGCGGTTCTATGGGAGGAACGGGCTGCATTTGGCTTCCAGGGACTACTGCTGTGTGGGAGTGGGCATGTGTGGGAGAAGGAAGGGGAGAGAAGGGGAGCTGAGGTTTGCACACTAGGTTGGTTTTCCTTCTCTCTTGTTGTGTTGGGAGGGTGGGGGCAGTGCTGGCCTGGCAATCCGAGGCTTTTCTTTGCCCAAGCATTTTTCTCCATCTTTGCTTCTGAGTCAAAGGGAAAGTTGTCATACACTGGAAATTGGCCTCTGAAAGTTGAAAATTAGCCAGATAGCTCAAGAAACCTTTTACATGATTTATAAATTTAAAAAATTCTGCCTAGAAACTAAGAAACTATATAATACTGCTCTGTGGCTGTTGTGAAAATGCAACACAGATTTACAAAACATGTAGTCATAATAGTTATGAAAAACTTTTTTTATTCAAGTCATCTTTGTATATCTGTATTTATCTGTGTCTCTTTTTTTGTGCTTTCTCACTCTCATTTTTCCACTGACTCCCCCTTTCACATCTCCTACCTTCTTCCTTTTCCTATATCTCTAACCCTCTCTCCAATCGCTGCTCCCTCATCCGTTGTTTTTCATTAACTTGCCACATTTACTCTGATTCTTATATTTCCTGAGTAGAATGTTTTATTTTTATCTTTCTCTTTTAAAAAGAAAGACTAAATCCAGATTTATTTTTACCTAGGTGGCCTTTGATTTTTTCCCCCTCTCTCTGAGTCAATGGGGGATAGAAGAAACTAATACAATGTCTTGCATAGAGTAAGCATTTAATAAGAATTAGAAGAGATGCAGTAAAGCTTTGGAGAGAAAAGGAAGTGCTAACAGCTGGTTAGTGTAGGGGGGTAACTGGTAGATGGGGAATCCATGGGTCAGAGGACGAACTTACTTCTATCAGGAACTAGACTCAAGGTTTCATGAGCAATAAAGCATACTTTAGGACTTTGTACTAACGATAGAACTTTTAAGTATTCAGATGAATCTTAGTAAAATTGTTGGACGGATGTGGTCACCTATAGGAAAATCCTATACAGGGGAGGTTTGACAACTCTGTCATGAATCCACCCAACCTAATTCATTTCCTTTTAAACCTATCTATCATTAACTGACCTATAGCCTTTTTTTTTTTTTCAAGTATAAGAGATCATCTGATTAATCAACAGATTTGGCTGGATTTCACCTCTACATGATGAAATAATTAAGTCAGATTGAAACTCCCACTTCATCATGTCAAAATGAAACTGCATAAAGATGTGAACCTGCTGATTTATTTTGGAAAATCTCTAAGTAAAACGATAATGTGATAGATATCCTAAAGCAGAAAAAAAAATAGTGTGTGCTAAACATGAGCCACAATTCTTTTTGTTTGTTTTTTTGCTAGTAGAGAGTATTATTGCAAACCTTTACTGAATTGTGGCAGTTGATAATAATTTCAAATGCAGGGTTTTAAAAAAATTTAGTTTTGACCCTCGAACTTCTAAAAATAAAAATATTTTATCCTCGGGTTTTAAAAGCATTGTAGAAAATGAAGAAGATAGAGGAAAATATGAACATAAATTATAGAAAATTTGAAAGACGTAGAAAAACATAAAGTACATTCATAATCCCCCCTCATAGGACTATTGCTCTTAATGTTTGGATGTATTTCCCTTCAGTCTTTCTTTGTTTACATGATTCAAGAAATTATTATATATAATTTATATTATGCTTTTCCCATTAATCTTACAACTTAAACATTTTTCCTTCTAGTACAAATTCTTTGTACATGAAACCTTTGATGGCCCCTTATGTTGAATCCACGTGCTGTAAATTAAAATAGCTTGAGTCTACTTCACATTCAGCCTAGAGACACCAAAATGACTGGTAGGTTTTCGGATCTCAAGAGCCAGTCTCTCTCAGTGGTCCGGCCTTTGCAGGGGCCTGGAGGCCAGGCCGGTGGCATAAGCGTGTGCACTTCTGGTCACACAGGCCTCCTTTCAGATGCCACCTGAGCGCTTCCTGATCTCTCACCACTGTGAACCTTGAGAAGCTGCTTCGCGTCTCAGAGGGAAAGCCTGTCCTGAGCCTCTATAGTGATCCTGCCCAAATGTGAGACCTGTGCCAGCTCATGACGCTGTTCCCACTGGTCTGCAGCAAGATGAGAAAAAATACAGAGACACTGTGTGAGTGTTTCTTCAAGTTAAGTGGCTGCGTTTTCTTGCATTTGTTGACAGAACAAGAAAGGGGATATAGCTGTCTGATTCAGATGGCTAAAATATGAGAGCTTGGGCTGCCTGAGGAGAGAAGGCTGTTTATAGGCAACACAGCCCGGCTCGTATGTGAATACTCCCTGACATCACAGAAAAGGTCTTGATTCCATCACCCAAAATGACAGTGACAGTGCTTAATCCCAGGAAAGAAAACGTTATCATTTTTGCTCCGCTTGACTTTGGATTAGGAGAAAAGATTTGGGTACCATCTCTTTGTTAATATCAGAGCAGTATAGTCATTGAAGCTGGCATATGTGAATGAGACCGCCTCACCTGCCCTTGAGACCCCCTCACCTGCCCATCCCTGACTGCAGTAGCCACAGGAGGGTTTCCTCCCGCAGACTCTTGAGTTGAACGGATCATTCGTGCAACGCTGCTTAGCAGCGAATCTGGGACTCATGTCCTATTCCTTTATTGCTCTCTGTGACAAGGGCAGTGAGTTGTCTCACTGAGCTTCTGGAGGGCAGGGACCATGCCTTACTCCTTTTTTTTTTTTTTTTCCTCTTTCTCGCCAAAGCCCCCCGGTGCATAGTTGTATATTCTTCGTTGTGGTCCGTCTAGTTGTAGCATGTGGGACGCTGCCTCAGCGTGGTTTGATGAGCAGTGCCATGTCCGCGCCCAGGATTCGAACCAACGAAACACTGGGCCGCCTGCAGCGGAGCGCGCGAACTTAACCACTCATCCACGGGGCCAGCCCCCATGCCTTACTCTTTTTAACTTGTTTTACTGAAAAAGATCTCTAACATCAAGTAGGAACTTGGTAAGTGTTTTTTAAATGAATGAATAGATGGATGGATGAATTAATGAGTGAAATTGTCTTTTAGACCTCATTCTGATGCTACCGAGGAGTCACTCTCAAGCCAGAGAATACTCAGATATGCTTTCTGAGTAGATTAAAAGTCAGGAGGTTAGACTATATGCATAAAATGTTCTCTCAAGTCTATGTACAATAGCAGGAAATTGGAACTATCCTAAATGTAATCTAGGTAATTATTTTATTGTAATTTAGGTGATGATGAGATGGGATTGGTTCCATAACTGGTACATTCACTTGCTCTGCTGTGCAGCCTCTAAAAAATGGTGGTTCTGTTGCAACCTAAAGAAGCATGTTTGATAAAAAGTTGTCATAAGAATGACATTACAAATTATATGTATGCTCAGAAATATTTGGGAAACCCAGTTGCACAGGAAAAAAGAAAAGAAGGAAATTCACCAAAATGTGAATTCTGGTTATTAAGATGGTAGATTTTGAGTGATATCTTTTCTCTATTTTCCAGATGCCTTGGAAAGTGGCTAAACTGCTTTTATAATATAAAAAATATATATATTTTTTACTAGTAGGGGAAAAAAGTGGTCTGAAACAAATATATCAGTTGTGAACAGTTTCTAAGTCGGAGGATGAGTACTTAAATACTTAATCTCTAGACTTTTCTTTCTCATGGAGATATTTTATGATTTTTTTTTTCTTTTTGAGGAAGATTAGCCCTGAACTAACATCCACTGCCAATCCTCCTCTTTTTGCTGAGGAAGACTGGCCCTGAGCTAACATCCGTGCCCATCTTCCTCCACTTTATATGTGGGACGCCTACCACAGCATGGCTTGACAAGCAGTGCCGTGTCTGCACCCGGGATCTGAACCAGCGAACCCCAGGCTGCTGAAGCAGAACATGCACACTTAACTGCTTTGCCACCGGGCCGGCCCCTATGATCACTTTTTAAACGGAAAATAGTAGTAGGTCAGCAGCAAGGACATAGCAACAGTATCAAGAGTGCCAGTTGACATTTTAGGAAGAAGATGGAAACTTCTATTTAAAAGTGACAGTTGTCTTGGGGCATTTAGAATAGGGATACACAAGTCTGTCAAACTTGGTAACCCCTGAGAAGATCTCTGTGTAAGAGCTTAGCACCGTAGTCAGACTGCTTATAATGATGATCCTGCATCATCAAGTAAACGTTTAATTATGTTCAGTAGACTCTGTTTAATACAGCATGGAATTAGTACCTTTTTAGTACTTAACTAATACTTAAAGGCCCTTACTAAGATAAATTTCAGTGATCTGAAAATTGGCTCATGTGAAACACCTCAAGATTCTGAATCGTCAGGCCCCATGGGGGTAGCTCATGCACCCTCACAGTGGACAGGTGGCAGTCGGTCAGGTGTATCAGTGTTCCCTGTAGCGCAGAAGTGCTGACCAGTCGATCCGTGGGGAAATGGCTTTCTCTAACTTAGTGTTGGTCTAATCTTTCCTAGTCGAGATTTCATCAGGATGTTGGCTTCTCATCTTCTGGCTTCTTTTCCTCAGCATGTCTAGTCATTTCTAAGTCTTTGCATAAATTCTTGTTGGCTTGCCCAGCATGGCCCTCGTGATAGGAGTCAAGCGACCAAAGCCAGGTTGACGTTTCTTTGGAGGACAAAAATCAAGGAAAGTCAAGAAATAGCATTTGAGCTTATCTTAGGGCTTCTAGGAAAAATATAAAAGTGATGTGAAGAGATGGAACACTGCTCAGCGATAGAAAGAAACAGATCTACACAGCAACATGCATGAATCTCGAAATCATCGTGCTAAGTGAAAGAAGCCTGACACAAAAGGCCACATGCTGTATGATTCTATTTATGTGAAAGCCTATAAAGAAAAGGCAAAGCTATAGGGACAGAAGACCGATCTGTGGTCGCCTGAGACCTGGGTTGGAGGAAGGGGCTTGACTACAAAAGAAGCGCCAGGGATCTGTTTGGGGGTGATGGAAATGTTCTCTTTTTTTATTGTGGTGGTTACACAACTTGTATACATTTGCCAAAACTCATCAAACTGTACACTTAAAATGGATGAATTTTATTTTGTACAAATTCTCTCTCAATAAAGCTGTTAAAAAAATTAATATGGGGAGAGCTTCAAATCACTTTTTGTGCTCCTTTGAAGATGAATTATTACCAAACTACTTTCAGTATTGTTATTGTTTCTTGGACGTCTAGAAGAAACCACCATGCTAAATGTTTAAAAATGCTTCATCTGACATTACTTCGGGCTAAATTGAAGTGAGGGACTGATTAAGCCGCAGGGTCAGGATGTAATTTATCCTCAGCATTGGATTTTCCTTGTCTTCATTTCAGTATGTGCTCAGGTGTGTTTTCATCTTTGCTTCTGGTATTTTGGGAGGCACGACCTCATAGTCCATGCCCTCGGTACCTGGAGAAGCAAAGATATTGCACTTGAACCTTGTCTCGGTGACCTTTCAGTGCCCTGGACATTTTAGTGACCTTATCCTTGGTCCTTCCACTCGCTAGGAATGTGGACCGGGCTTAAAGGGGATCAAGGATGGGGCTGTCTTTTCCTAATGCTCTTGGTTCCTTCATTCCTGTTCAGCCCTGCAGACTCCCCGTGACCTCTGTCCTTCTTGCAGTATTGAATGTGTTTTTATGGTTTAGTGGAAAATAATTTTTAAAACAGAAGAGAGGAGATTGATCTCATTTCAAAAGCTAAATAAAAAGTAAATTGAAAAAGACCAACCGAAATTAATTTCTAAATTTCATCAAAATTTGTATTTTACTCTCCCTTCTTGGAATATGAGTAATAATGCTAGGAAACCAAATGCAGTTTTTCAGCAAATTTAATTTTGATTTAAAAAGCCTGAAATAGAATGATTAGGACTCTTTCTCCATCTGTCCATTTTCCTTCATTTTGGGGGGTATAATTTAGAGTCTCATTTGTAAAATAAATGAGCATATTTTCCACTAGATGATTGTACTATTATTAAACTGTGATTATATATATTTATTTTTGATGTCAGCCTATTGTTAGTTGATTTAACTCTTTCTTTCGTTTTTTTTTTTTTTTTAGTTGGTATTTCGTTCTCCTTTCTCCTTCCCCTGCATCCTCTCTGTAAAGAGTGTGTGCAGACCCTGGTGTGGAGCGAGCCCCAGCCTCCTGGTGACAGAGTGGTGTCACTGCTGATTGGCAGCCTGGGCCTGAGACTCTGGAGCGACACTGCCGCTCCCATTGTTTCCTGCAAATGTCTGCCTCTCAGGGCTGTGGAAATTGATGACTGAATAATGCAGTGTACACACACTGAGAACTTATGATTCCAGACAGAACAGTCTGTTTTTCTTTTGATGCAATGTGCTGAGAATATGTGCAAAGCTTTCTTGGTCCCATGCCTTCAACTCTTTTATTTCCTCTAATATTTCAACCTTTTACAAATCAGCAGTATCTTTAATCTTATTCTTATTGCCAGCTAAGGGCTGAGCATTGAACTTGAAGCAGATTTGCTGTGTGACCTTGGGTTTGAATTCTCTTATCTTAAAATTGGGAGGATAGCACGGCCTGCATCCAAGGGGATGTGGTTTAGAAAAGCTAATTAGTGATTATAAAGCAATTTGTAAACATGCTCAGCAGTGCAGAATCTGTTCCAAGTTCTTTCTCTTCTCTTAATCCCCCCACCCAGCAACTTTAATCTTCATAGGTCCATTTGTTAGTCCAGTCTTCATTCATTCCTTCATTCGACAACTTGTTTACAGACAAGCTTCTAGGCTCCAGGCACTCTATGTGCTGGAGATTCAGCAGTGAGTGAAATTGACTCTGCCCTTCTGGAGCTTACATTTTATTAGGAAAGACATATAATAAATATGATAAACACGACCTGGCCTTTGTTTTTAAAGGGCCACTCTGGCTGCATTGATGAGAATATATTATAGGTTCCTTTTATGGATAGAATCGTTTTATCTTATAGTCAAAGGATTTGTCTGTAGTTCTGAAGACTGGACATAGGTAATGGTCCTTCTCCCTGATAGAGGGATGCTACAATAATTGCTCGAGGGTAGAAGAAACAGTCCTTCCATTTATTAATTCCTTCAGTAAATACTGAGCATGTTATACACCAAGTAGCTTGTGGTCAGTGGAACATCATCTCCAAAGGATGTGGTCTCCACCTGTGTCGGAGAGACGGGCACACCAGCCATGAATTCTAATTCAGTGAGACACTTGCTCTAAGGAAGGTGTGTGTGTTCAAGGTGGGGTGGTTAGAAGCAGAGCCTGAGGGAATCAGGGAAGCCTTAACCAGAGAAACAGATAGACCTGAACACGGACTTGAAGGATATGGATGAGTTAGCAACATACACAAGTGTCAGCAGAGGGTTTCCAAACAGGGAACAGCACTACAAAGGCTGGAGGCGTCACAGAGCCAAGCCTGGTGACTTCTGTGAGTAGAAGTGTTATAGTCAAGCTGGGGTATGGAGGAGCAGGTGTGGAGGTGAGGAAGATGAGGCTAGACCCAGAGGGTTAGAGCTAGAGTTAGGTAACACTCTTTATTCTATCTCTAAGGAGACTGCAGATCAGAGTGGCCCAGTAACTATCCTAGTCAGGAAGCTGGTTAGAGGCAGAATTGAGACTGAAAGCTCTTCTGACTCCCAGAACAGTGCTCTTCTGCTCCAACACAGTGTATGTAGTTTTTATCCCTGGAACACAGAGTAAGCCTTAAACCAGGGTTGACCAATACAATGGATTGGATTGCATCTGGTCTGGTTGTTCAGGTTGTTCACTTCATTTAAATGCCTGGAAGAGGGTGGGAGTGCTGAAATCCAGCCTGCTCTCTGCTGGCCACACTCTGCATCCTGTACTGAGTTACATTTCTACCTAAAAGAAGAGGCATTTCGATTGAAGTCCCACAAAGGGCCAAATGGGCTAGCAGGGCCCTCGGTGGCCTGCTGAGACAGGCCCAGGCTCTGTGGGGCAAATACAGGGAGACACTTCAATTCAACACCAGAGCTTTCTCCTGTACTTGGCCTCTTACTCTGTAGTAGGAGCTAAAACTGGGGGGACAAAAGGAAAGATGCTCACAGTGGTAAGGCCTTTAGTATTTGGGAAGTAACTGTGGAGTCACCACCTCCACTGCCCTTAGAACTTCTTTCTGACCTTGGGAGATTTGTGCTCCCTGGGTCTTCCGCTTAAGTGGTGGTCCCTCAGTGAGCCTCAGGGAATATGCTACTCCTCACCTGGCTCTGAAAGACTGTGAAGTTTCTGGCATGTACATATTGCAATAAAGATTGTATTTGTGGTCTAGCACAGAATGGTCTGTGCAGAATCTCTGGGGATGATGCCCAGGAATTTCATGAAGCTCTCCAGATAGTTTTTATGACCAGTAACATTTGAGAAATTCTTTTTTTGTGATTTTTCATGTCCTGTTGATGAAGAAGAGGGAAAACATGTTTGAACATCATTATGAAGCCAACCCTAATATTTTAAAATTAGTTTTCGTTGCTTTAATTATCTATCTTGGAAATCATTCCATATCAGTAGGCGTAGAGCTGCCTCCTTCTTTTTAATGGCTGCATAGTATTTCACTCTGCAGATCGACTGTAATTTAGCTAACTTGTATTTTTCTGACTGTGGTGTTTTTTCTAACCGTAAACTCAGTAATAGATTGTAAATCAACTTGTATGTCTTGACCAGTATTAATTTTTTAGTATTGTTTTTAAAATGAAAGAAATTAGAAAAGAGTCTGAAACTTTTTTTTTCAGTTTTCCACCTGTAGGTATACAGGTTGAAATATTAAAAACTATTTCTTACTGCAGGCTGTGGTCAAAAGTCTAAAAGCCGTAGATTAAGAGAAATATAAATATTTAAAGTATTTGTCAAGTACCAACATCAGAACCTTGTGTTATCTTTCTGAGGGTAAGTTTACAGTAACTGTTGAACTTGCTTTATTTGAACATTTATACCAAAAACCAAGACTTCTCTTTTTTATTAGTTTGGTTTATGCCTGAAAATAATGAAGGCTTCCAGTTCTTAAGGCATGCTTTATTGAAAAAGTCCAGTGTCTTGGGACTGTAGGTAATATACCAACATAAAAGTTGAATTGGGAATCTTATTGGAATTCACTTGACATGACTCTAAATACAGCCTTTTTACTGAGGAAACTGGCCTGGTTTGAGCAGTGTTGGCCTCTTCCCAACACCTTGCAGGAATTTTCTGGCATGCCTCCACTGTGTACCTAAAGAACATAGGGCAAATTCTTTGACTCCACCCCTAGAGCTCAGAGAGCTGAGCCTTTGAAAACTCCTTCTCTTAACCCTTCTCTTCTGGGTGTCAGGCTTTCTATGTGGGAGCTGATTGTTCATTTTGCTTAACTTAAACTTTCTAGAAGTCACATGTCTCTGAGTTGTGTCTAGGTCGACTTTCTATTTCACATTTGGCCTGGGATTTCACTGGAACAGGATACAGGCTGTGGCTGCATCTTTCGAGACTGTGAATTTTTGTTCTGCCCCAAATTAAAAGCTGGGT
This sequence comes from Equus quagga, assembly GCF_021613505.1. Classification (NCBI taxonomy): domain Eukaryota; kingdom Metazoa; phylum Chordata; class Mammalia; order Perissodactyla; family Equidae; genus Equus; species Equus quagga. Next base: position 83,874,171 of record NC_060274.1, on the reverse strand, counting down.
TAACACAACCTGAGAGCTCCCTAAAGCTGCGGGCTGTGAATGGGTTTCACGTGTGCCACCACTTGTTCATGGCTGTAAATTTCCTTCTGTGCTAAAACGTTGAATATTTCCTACTACCATTCAAAAAGTTACAACAGTTCCAATTCTATATGAACATCACTTGGTTGGCTCCTCTTGTAAACTTCTTGAATTCCGTGATTTCAAAAGATTGTATTTGGAATATTTATAAAAATCCCTTGTTTAATATCTTCCTTAGCGTTTTATTTTTATCATAATAATGTAATATAAATAAAGAAAATTGATTTTTGTCACCAGTCTCCACATAGGTGTTGCCAGATCACCTCCATGTTAATTCAATGTGTTGTATAAATATTGTTATTTACTGTGTGCCATGATGTGAAAAATACTGGAAGCACCAACAGAATCTCTTCGGGGCTGGATATTAAAATCACCTGTAGAATCTTCTAAGGGCTTTCATGTTCGATCCCCACCCCAGACCTACTGAATCAGGATCTCAGTGGGGTTTGGGTGAGGGGCAGGCAGGCGGGCATATGTTTCCTAGACTTCAGTAAAAGTCTTGTAATGGGTATTTTTGTCTCTGTTAGTGTTCCTCTATTTTGACACTTCAGTCACTTTGCCTGTTTTCTGGGTAACTGGAACTTGTGATTACTTCATTTAACTTTTACAGGAGCTCGTCAACTTTCCTGGTCTTCCTACCTCCATCCCTTTCCTGAAAGAACCATGGCCTCTATCTCCCCGACACCCAGCATACCCCCAGGATATCTCCCACATACCCCCAGCATACTCTCAGCGTATCCCTAGCATATCCCCAGCATACCCCCTGCATATCACCAAGCATACCCCCTGCATACTCCCAGCATACCTTCAGGCTACCCCCAGCCTATCCCCAGCATACCCCTAGCATATTCTCAGCATACCCCCAGCACACCCTTACCATACCCCCGGCATATCCCAAGGATACCCCCAGCACACCCCCAGCATACCCTCAGCACACCCCCAGCACACCCTCAGCATACTCTCAGCACACCCACTGCACACCCTCAGCACACCCCCAGCATACCCTCAGCATACTCTCAGCACACCCTTAGCACACTCCCAGCACACTCTCAGCACACCCCCAGCGTACTCTCAGCATACCCTCAGCACACTCTCAGCATACCCCCAGCATACCCTCAGCACACCCCCAGCATACACTCAGCGTACCCCTAGCATACTCTCAGCATACCCCAGCATCATACTCTCAGCATACCTTGGTGACCACTTTACCATGTTTGTCCATGGGGCTGTTGCCTCCTGCTCCACTCCGAGCTCCTTGAGGCAGAATGTTGTCTTCATCCATGTGTCCAGGGCCTTGTCACACAGTGGGCCCTCAGTAAATGACTGAATGAATGAATTACTGAGCACAGGGCAACAGGAAAAGCAATCCTAGGTATTTCCTGGCCCTCTAGCTGGTGCAGAGGGGAAGGAATGAGCTCTGCTAAGGGTTCCTTTGGTCCTTTCTGTGAAGGTTCTAGTCACTTCAGGGACGGGCTGATGGCCCTCAGGTCCTCAGATGCTGATGGGAGTGTGCAAAAGCAGTGTTCTGTGGCAGCATCTGAAGCAGGATCAGCTTTCACTAGAGGCAGTGGGGAAGTTAGTGTCTGGTAGTGAAGCAAGAACAGAAGGATGGGGGGGAGGGCAAAAGGGGTGTTTAGGCTCACATGTGAGGGGATGGACTATAATTAGTTTTTGGGTGGTGAACATGATGTAAACTACACAGAATTCGAAATATATTACAATGTACATCTGAAAGCTATATAATGTTATAATCCAATGTTACTGCAATAAAACGAATAAATAAATATTTAAAAAAAAAGAGCAGAAGGACAGGGGATCATCAGAGCTGGGCCGTGGGGTAGCAACTTGGCCCTTTCACTTAGGTCTGCCATGACCTAGTTAATCCGCTAATTAGTCAATTAACTGGTTAGTTAACTAACTAGGCAGTTTACTAGTTAACTAATTAATTCATATTTGTGTGGTGTACAGTTTCCAAACAGCTTTCCTGTGTGTTTTCTCGTTTGACCTCCTGCCGGCTCCGGGTGGTAGTTAGTGTAGACGCCTCTATTTTATGGTTACGGAACCTGAGGGCAGTCACACGCTCCTAACTGGTAAGGCTGGGACATGAGTCCGGGTCTTTGGGCTCCTAATTCAGTGCCCCTTTCCCTGTAGCGTGTCCACAGCTCCTTCCGAGGCTGTTGGTCGCGGCTAGTGTACACTGGGAACAGCAGTGAGACCCAGGACTCTTTGGAGAAAACTGGAGGCAGATATTCACCAGAGACCAAGTATGGATCAGAAGCCTACTAGGATTTACAAATCAGATTTCCTTGTTCTCTTTGAAAAGTGTCTTTAGTCTACTCTGAAAAGCTTGTCATACCTGTCAAAAGAAAGTAGCGACAGGTAAATGGCAAAGCATTCTGAGAATGAGAATAGAGGGTTTTTTATTAGGGAAGGAAGGCATAGCAACTTAATAATTACTGTTGAAATAGTCACAGCAATGCTGAAGCTTCTCCATAATTTAATCTAACTTAATGCTAACTGTCTCCTCCCTAGTGGCAATACATAAATTAATTAATAGTAGGTTGGATTTGAAGCTATGCCTTTATATTTAGGCCATTATTAACTTGTTCTCTGTGCCTTTCTTTCTTGGCTGGGTCTGTTCATAGAGTTGCAGAAATGAGAGCAGATTCTGGCTCCTATTTTTATTGTGACTTCTACCAGCATCAGGATTTTGAAAATGTATGCTATTTTTTTCTGCATTTTATTCCCTTCTTGTAATAAACCCTTAAGCCCTACAGAGAGGTTACACCTACTTGCTTTGTAGCACATAGAAGGTATGGTTCTGGAATGTGGATCTCGCCTCTTCAGTTTTTCTCCTGAGGGGCAGTCGGTAGAGGAGAGTAGTTAAGACTGTGGGCTCTGAGTGAGATTACCTAGACTTGAATTCTGACTCTACCACTTATCTACTGTGTGACCTTAAGCAAGGTGTGTAACCTGCCTGTGCCTCAGTCTCCCCATCAGGAAAATGGGAAATGACTGTATCTATCCAAAGGGTTGTTATGACCATTAAATGAATTAATACAAGTAAGTTCTTAGAGGAGTGCCCAATACATTCTAAGTACAATAAATGTTGGTTAACACTAGTAATAGTATTCCACTGGTCCTCAGTTGCTCTTCAGTCCCAAGGTAATGACATAATATTCTCTTGCTTGTTGCCAAGTCTCTCCCATCTGCCAGATGGTCTGAAAAGATCCAAGTTGGCCATCCTGAGTTCTGGCTCCACTGCAGACACCACTCATGTGATGAGTACTGAGAAGCAGCATCAGCAGAGATGGGAAGGGACCATTCAGACCATCCCATCTACCTCCTGAGGATACACCAAGATGAGTCACGCATAATTCATCCAGGAGCTCACCATTTAGGGGGAGGAAGGACTTGCAAGGAAGTACTTCTGATGCTTGTGAAAAATGCCGTTGAGGAGCCCCGAGGAGTCATGGGGAGGGGTATTCTGGATTGCTGCGGATTGCTTGTCCCAAGTAGATTTCGCCCTTCTTGTTTTGGAAGGCCACAGGCTTGTGACAGGCAGCCGGCAGCAGGAGAGAGGCGCTGTCAACGAGGCAGAGAAGTCGGGCTGCAGAGAGGATGCTGCATCTCAACCGTTGCTTGGCCTCGTGCGTCTAGTCCAGCCCTTCCTCCTGACGTTTCATAAGCTGAAAGAGTGGTTTTCTGTCGTGTTGCTTCCCTGCTTAAACCCCTTCTGGCCCTCAGGAGTTTATTGAGCCCACGAGGCCAGGCAACACAGTGGTCCACTGTGGGCTTAGGAACGGGAGTCTCTGTCCCAGCCCCATCACTTTGCTGGGCAGCTTCCTGCCAGTCCCTGCTTTCCTCTGTGCCTCAGCTGCCAGAATGCCTCAGGATGCCCAGCTCTTCAGGTTGCTGGGCAGCACAGTGCTGTTGCACAGGGCCTGGCACAGAGTGAGGCTGCGGCATTAGCCGTTGTTATTTTCAGGCCTCCAGCCTCACCTCCTGAAGACTTCTGGTGTGAACGCCCGTCCACCCTCTGGCCCTCCAGCTTGCCTGCTCACCTGGTTCTTATCTGAAGATCAGCGCCTCTGGGAAGCCTCCTGGCAGTCCCTCTGTCTTCCTCATCTGACATACTCTTGTGCCTGAATAATTGATGCTTATTCAGTATTGAGTCTTAGCATGCAGGATTTTATTGCTACTCCTCCTTGTCTCTCTCCCTGATTGCAAATCTGTGAGGACAGGGACTCTCTTATCTCTGAAATTCTGGCCCACAGGGAGGTGGCCGGTGCAGGGCAGGCACCCGCTAAACCTTGGTGGATCTGAGCTGTCCCGTGATACCGCGCCTTCAGCTCCGTGCTCAGGGCACTCCAGCCTAGACCCACCTCAGCCAAGCTATTGTTTCTGTCTTGATTCTAAACACACTGCTGTTTCTTGACTCATCCTTGCTGGAGGGGCACAGGCCATCTCCTTGTATGTATCCAGGTGATTTCTTTTTTTTTTTTCCCTTTCTCAAGGGAAGCTGCCTTCCCATTTAAGCGATCACAAGAGCAGGAAAAAGTTTAGTGTGGCGGATAGGGGCTTGGGTTTAGAATTAGGAAAACTGGGTTTGAATCCCAGTTCTACCATTTAGCACTTATTTTTAGCTGTACTGGGTCAAACAAGTAACTTAAACTCGCTGTGTGCCCATTTCTTCATCTGTAAAATAGGGAGAGTACACCTTCCTCACAGAGCTGTAAGGGTTGTGAGATAATAAATGCCAAACGTTCAGCACCGTCCCTGGCACGTGTGAGCTTTCAGTAATTAGGCCCTTCTGTGTTGTGCTCATTGTTGTTGTTACGTTTTCGGCTTCCATAGCGGCATTGTAGATTGGCAGTGCTATCCATACATTTTAGAAAAAAGAATATTTTTCCTGAGGTGAAACGGAGAATGGAAAAAGGTGTTTGTACAGTGGCCAATCTCAACAGCTTGTAGAAGCTTCATTACATGGCATTGCTTAAAATAAGAGGGCCTGTACAATAGCAGAAGACGTTAATCCAGGAAGAGGACTAGAGATGAATCTGTTGATAACCTCCTTCCACCTAGAGACGTACATACAAACAGAGAATTTTATGTTGGTACCACCTACTTAGCCAGAATACCACCAACTTGTTTATAAGTATTTTGTTCTTGGTGTTGCTGTAAATGTCACTTCGCCTCATCCTGAAATGAGTTAAGAGGCATTTTACAGTTCATACTCTTCGTTATTGATCAGACTTAAAAAGTCATTGCTTCTTTGAAGCTCTCTTTTGCCCTTGAAAACATCTCCTCCATGTGCTTTCAGAGCACTGCCTCAAAATGCCGTCCCCAGATGTCCATGTGTGGGGGGCGTTCATCAGATAAGATTTTGGCAGAAAGGCCTGAGTCAAGTTATTTTGCCATAAATCCAAGCCAGTTCTTATTAAAATAGTCAAAGAACATGTGGTTAGGAGCACGTGGCAGGGTGCTGTTTGCCCTTATAAGCAATTAAGTGACATAAGACCTATTGTAAAACTCGTAATACGTGGCAACCCCTACATCTTAAACAGTATATTTTGTGCCACGTGGTGAAGGCTCTGTCTCCAGTCTCCCGCTTAGTGAATGTTTGTGGTAGCAACATAGTTCTGTTGTTAGGTACATAGCCTGTTGAGGAGAAAGGGGTCTTTAGTTTTGGGGAACATGAACATTGGGGCTAGAAATGTCCCTGTTTAATTTTCACTCAAACCCGTGTCCCTGTGTGTATGCAATGTAACGTGCACGTTTGTGTTTCAAATAGTCTGTCTCTCTCAGTAGTAATTGATGATGTTACTATATGAGGAAAATATTAGTTCGCTCGACTTACCCTGGTATCACTTAGGAAAATTGTTCTTGGAGATCGAACAGCTCATAGTTTGCTCCATTTTGAGTGATAGTGGAAGTGTCATTCATGCATGCGTTTGAGGTTCACTGAGCACCTGTAACATGTAAAGCACAATGCTGGGCATTTGGGAGGCAGGAAGAATCAGGCATGAATCCCATCCCTCAAGGTCGTTACAATCCAGGAGAGATAACATGCGTATAAGTAACTATAATACAAAATAGAAAATGACATGATAGTATAAAAAAGGAGTGAACAATAAACTGTAGGAGTTACAAACCAATATATACACACACATCTATTTTTCAATCCTCTGTTCTCATACCCTTGAGAAGTCCCCTATCTTAAAGCTTCTATTGTCACTATAGGAGCCTGTTTTTGAACTAACTAAAATTACTTGATTTGGGTATAAAAAAAAAAATCACTGTTAGACTGGGCTCCTATTGGTGCTCCTCAGGAACCATGGTCCTGTTTTATTTCTTCAGTAAAATACAAATACTGGTAAATTTAAAACAATACTAGAGACCCAATTCTAGATATTAAAACCATACATGTATTGTTAGAGATTTTCATTGGATATGTCTTTGATGCTTTTTATAATGGAGAAGTCTCCAAATTAAAAAAAACAAGATAGTGTCCCAATGTTTGTGAAAGTTCTTTTGGAACAGCCAGTATTCCCAGAGTGCTCACTACATGCCAGGTACCGTCCAGTGCCCAAAGTGGAGGACAGTGAGCAAGGGCTGACACTCCTACTTTCATGAAAACTTGGGTTTCAGTGAGGAAGACAGGTGATAAACAAGTGAATAAATGAACAAGATAACATTTCTGATAGGCCCAAGTGCGAAGAAGGAAATAAAATGAGACCAATAAAATGAGACCAATAAAAATGGACAGTTGTACATGAGTTTTGCAAGTGGCAGGTGGGACAACATTGGTTAGGGTCAGGGAGGACCCATCTGAAGAGGTGAAATTTTCTCTGAGACCAGAGTGATGTGAAAGATTTTCTGGAAGAATACCGTCCTTGGCAGTGAGCACAGCAAATGCAGAGGCCCTGGGGTAGGAGCAAGTAGGCCTGTTCAAGCAACAGAATGAAGCTTCATGTGGCTCGAACATTGTGAGTGAAGTTGAATGGAGAGTTGGGGTCCTGGTAGGCCACAATAAGGAGTCGTTACAACAGATAGGCTCCAACCTAGTGTGCAAAAGGCCATTTATCTCAAGTTGAAGCCAAACTCTCGTGCCCATCTTCCTCTACTTTATATGTGGGACGCTTACCACAGCATGGCGTGCCAGGCGGTGCCATGTCCACACCCAGGATCCGAACCGGCGAACCCCGGGCCACCGAGAAGTGGAATGTGCGAACTTAACTGCTGCACCACCGGGCCGGCCCTGAAGCCAAACTCTTAATATTAATACTAGGTTGAATTCTGGGTCCTGAAAACAAGTTGCTGCTAGATAAAGAAAAAAAGAAAATTTCTCTTTCCGTTCCTGGGTCCTCCTGGCGGATTTTAAAAAGTAAACACAATTTGCACATTGTCTGTGTCATCATCTCTCTTTATCAGGATCCCTTTATCTGGGCAGCAGGTGCTCTTAGGATTCTTTAATTTTAGTTCCCCATTGTGATGCCCCTCCCCTGCTATATCCCTGTGGCGCTTCATGTTTTAAATGTAATTTTACCTTTCTTCCCCTTTTAACCATTCTCAATCAAAACTCTCATTTCTTCCAGGCAATAATTCTCACTGGTGGTAGGAAAGCAAATCTGATTCATGGTGTGAATAGCTGATATAGTTTGGTCCGCTTATGAAATTATTTGCATTTTTAAAAGAGCCAAGTGAATCTCCTGTTTTAATGAATAAGATGGTAAAATAAAGATGAGTAAGTCATTTGAGAGGTTTGGAGGAGGATCTTTTTTCCAAAGGGGAGAGCCAGCCTTGCCTACTTGGCAGTGTCTGCTTTTTATGGCTTCTTCCTTTTCTCCACTCACAGCTTCTCTCAAGAGCTCCATGTATATCCGTAAAGATTCTTGTGCAGCAGCAGCGGGAAGTTCCATATTTGGAAATGGTGTGAAGGGTCAGAGATGGGTTAGGAGTGAGGATGGGAGAGAGCGGTGGCTCTCTGGGTTTATCAATTCTTTGTAAATTGAATGCAAATTGAGAGCTAACTATATTCGGGTATTTTGGAAATTTCACCTCCAGTCGAAGGATAAAAAAGATTGATTACAGTTGACCTTTTTTCCCCGTCTATGTTTCATTTCCACTCTATGTTTATGCATGTGGATGCAGGGTAATTCTGAATAACGGTAATGATGAAGGGCCATCATTACACAGAAGATCATTCTGTGCTCCTAATTAAAATTATGGCTGGAAATTGCTTCCTTATGTGTAGCTCAAATTGCCTTCGCAATAATTTCACTTTACAACTTCTAGTTAATTCTCTCCTTACCACCCTTAAGAATCCTTCCTCGTCCTTGAAGTTGACTCCTTTGAAATCTTTATGGGCAGTCCTGGTTTCCACTAAGCCATGAGTGTCCTGATACTTGGTTCCCACAAGTCTTCAAACTTGTAAGCAAAGCAGTCTTTGCTCCCTTTTCTCCCGCTGAACTTTTAATGAGCCGTGGGTCTGGAGCACGACTTGATTTCGTGTTGCGGTCAGTATTCTCAGTTAGTTGAGCCTTGCCCATCCTGAGTCTCCCTAATGAATTCATTGCTGTCTTTCAGTTCCAGACTGCCACACACTGTTTACGCTCATTCGTATTCTCTAATGGTAATCAAGTGACCAATAACTCCCATGTTTTCAAAATGAGCAGTTCTTACATTCCAGTTCATCAGTGATGGTAGGAAAATTACATATAATGATATTCTCCTTGGGATTCCAGCTAAGAAATGTTTTAGCTAAAAAATATCTGACCGTGGGGGCAGTACTATCAAAGAGGGTTTTTTTTAAATCAATATTTTATGTGGTCCGTCTCTGACCCATATGTTCCAGGTGGATTGCTTAGTACAATAAATTTGAAGGTATGTATTTTAACATTTTTTTATTCCATCGGATTTGAAGAATCGTTCCTAACAGTAGCACATTGAGAGAACTTGTGCTGTTGGTTTTCCCATAAGGGAGGAAACTTTTGAGAAAGAATGCACATGGCAAAGCCACAGCCTGGTTTTCCAACCCAGAGGTTAGAAAAATCAGGCCATGTTTGACTCTCTAAAAGAATGGTAACAGACCTCCTATGCAAATTGTCGGATCCTGCTCTCTGGGATAAGTTCTGCAGATTTGTGGTTGGGGCTGAAAATGCTTATTTTGGTCATTTGTTGAATGAATAAAAGAATGTCGTGTCCAGAGCTTTGTCAATACGTGCAAAGAGCAGGTTGTAGGGCCCAAATGTCTGTCCTTTTTACTTGTTTATAGGAAAAAGAGACGACAATTATGATGTTGAGGATATTTAAAAAATTTCTAATCATCTAGTGCATTTTGTGGTATTATTTATGTAAAGAGAGAAGGTTGTGGTGAAATAAAAAATGTTTTGGAAAGCCTTTGGCGGTCTTTTGTTATTTCCCTGAGAAAGTTCATTGTGCACATTCAGGTAGTCATTTAGATAGATGTTTTTGTTGAAGTGACAAAGAACAGTGTTGTTTTTGGTTTTCTGTTTGTTTTTTTTTTAGGTGGTGTGGTTTACGTGCCTTGACTTTATTTTGATTTTTTTATTGAGGTAACATTGGTTTATAACTTTATATGAATTTCAGGTGTACGTCACTGTATGGACCGCATTGTGTTCCCCGCCGGAAGTCTAGTTGCCACCCGTCACCATACACATGTGCCGTTCACCCCTTTCACCCTCTCCCCAGCCCCCTTCCCCTCTGGTAACCACCAGTCTGTTCTCCGGGTCCCTGTGTTTGTTTCAGAGAACAGTTTTGAGGGCCTTCTGTCCTTGTGAATGTACACATGTCTGACACGCAGTTCAGTCATATTGTACTCAGCGTCCCTAGTCTTATGGAAATTAATAAACAATTTTTAACATCAAGAATAATTTGGTTTAGAAACTACTATGATAGGTCAAGGCATCTTAAATCTCATATGTGGTTATGTTAAAAACCTACCAGAGTCTCTGATGTGGCATCTGGCATTCTTGGTTCCTGAGAGCTCTCCAGGTAGCGGTGATGATGAGCCCAGTATGGGACCACGCCCGTCACTCTCAGAGAACAGCCATTCATGAGGAACTTCCCCGAATCCATCACTTTGACTTTTCATGATCACAGTAAGAAATCCTTGGGTGTGATTCAATGGTAAAGCAGTTCTCAGGACAAATGTTGGAAGGTTAGATTATTCCCTATTCTTTGGTGCGACCCACATGCATTTTGTATTCTATCCAGTCTCTTGTTGTGTTCAAGAGATTGAGGGTTACAGTGAGGGCAGGACAGTAGACTAAGAAATGGTGAGGGAGCATCATTTCAGAAAGCTCGATACCAGCTAGACTCTGGATAACATTGGAGAAGTACTTTAGAATTTCACATGTACTATCCCACTTGGCCCTCAGAAAACCCTTGGGAACTGAGTAACACAGATATTATTTATCAGCATCCTCATTTTCCGGATGAGAAAACCAAAGCATCAAAGAATTAGGTGGCTCACTTGACCACTAAATGCTGAAGCCTTGCAAGCTCTGTGATGCCAGGTCTCGCACGGGAGTGTGGATATGGGCTAGTCACGTAAACTCATGTTCTTTCCGCCCTGTTTATAAAACATGCAAGAATTTACCTTTCAAGTCATGATGAGTGTATTCTGTGAAATGCACTTATGTTTTGATCACTTCCTGGTTGAATAGAATTAAAGTTTATAGCCTCTCGGGACATGTTAAAATTTTTTTGGGTTTTTTTTGGTCTCAATTTTGTTCCAGTAGAGTCTTTTGGCTCCCTTTGAATTTAATGAGAAAAACCTTGGTCTAATAACTTTTATTAAAGTGAATACTTGTATTAATATATTGTGTGTATGTCTAGAGGCTTTCAAGTAATGTGCACACATTAAGATGAACTAATGAACTAATAAACTGTATCAGTGTAAATCACTTTAATAAAAGCAATAATGAGATTTTTAGCATACTTGTACAAATGACACAAATATTTGTATTTAGGTACTGGCCACATAAATAGAATTTTAATTCCTTGTTTTTTTTTTTTTTTTGACTCTTACCAACAGAGTTACTGTTTAGTCATTCTGACATTTTATGCCTGAAAGAATCAAGTAGTAGTAGATGGATGTTGACAATGTTAGATGTAAAAAAACATGTAATACAATAACTACATATACTCTGATCCCATTATTTTTAAAAAGAAATTGTGTGTGTGTAGAGAGAGTCTTCGAGTTATCTGGAAGAATATAATGTACCAGGTTATCTCAAATGGTGGGATTATGGCTATTTTTCCTTTCTATCTTTTTCTTTTTTTTTTCTTAAATGAACATATCTAACTTTTGTAATCAGAAAAAGGTTACTTATTAAAATGTTACTTTAATAAAAAATACATACAAACTTTTTCTATTGCTTTGTTTTCCTAAATTAAAAAAACCCCTCTGTCATTACCCCTTACTAATCCCCTTTGAAAACTGGAGAAGTTACCACATTGGTAATTTAAATACAGATCTCTCCCTCCGAAGCACCTGGGCCTGCTTATTCGACAGGCAGAACGCTGGTCCCCAACTCAGGTGAATCAAAATGTTTGGAAATGGGGCCCGGAAGTCTGCATTTGTATCAGGCATCACAAGTGATTCTGATGCACAATTAAATTTGAGATTCACCCTTCTGATTGCAGATTTCCTCATGTATTTTTATTCTATAATGATTAAAGCATCTTCAAGACTTTTTTCATCTTCAAAGTTTTTAATAAACGTATGTCCACATAACATCCATTTTATTGTCAGGAACACTAAAAAGAATAAATGTTCCCTCTAAAATATAGGATTCAGAGGGAATCATCCGTTCAGCAAGGGTTTTTGGAGTATTTTCAGTGAGCCCCCCTGTAAGAGCCTCGGTCCACCCTAGGGAGCTCCTGTTGTTGAGGATGGAGCCCTGACAGTGCTGGAGTGGGTCCGGGAAGGGAGACCAGCATTCGATCGGAGAACTCAGTGATTCTCAAAGCTTCTCTCAGAAGTCTACTTCAAACTTGAATTTCCCAAAGAATAACTAACTTTCTTCTGTTCATTTGTCTCTTAGCCGGAACAATTGGTTATCTTAAGAAATCAGTAAGTCAGCATCTTGTATTCTGAGTGGTGCATTCTTTGGAAGAAGTTACTGTGTCAGGAATTCACACAATTGGTGTGTTTATTTTGAATGCATGCCATCGTGCTGAAGGTACAGTGCAACTCTCCTTGGTTTCCTGTTGATTGAAATAATTTGCAGTAAGTTAGTGCCAAGTATAAACTCGGAGACACACTATCTTGCTGAATTGGCCTTGAAAGGTGGCTCTCAACTTAGCATGCATAGAATCACCTGGAGGGCTTGTTAAAACAAAGATTTCTGGGCCCACTGCCAGATTTCTAATTCAGTAAGTGTGGGACTAGGCCTATGAATATGCATTTCTAATAAGTTCCCAGATACTGCTGATGCTGCTTCGAGAACCACCGGACTAAAAGAAACATTTCAGTGATAAGGATTACAGTCACATGTACAATCTGTTTGATTTTTAACTCAGAATTTAATGTAGCCTCCTTGAACTATGATTAGATGCTGCAAATAGAAGGTTATCCTTTTTCTAAATGAGTGGTGGTTTCTTTTTGATGTTTACCTCCAGTTTGAGGAAACCGAACTGTTTGGCTCTGTTTTTTCTTTTTAGACTCCCGAGCTAAATGAAGTACTATTGGTTTTCTCTTTAAGGGTTAACATGAATTAAGGCAAGCCTGATGAACTGTTTGTATCAGCCAGACAGGTAGGGCAACTTCTCCTGCAAACCATTCCTGAAGCAGGCCCATTCTAGGGCAACCAGATAGACTAGGTCCCATCCCACTTACACAGATTCCTCTGGGCATCTGCATGCCCCAGACTAAGCCCCCTTACCCCACCCTACCCCCAGGTGGGCTACGCCTATGGTTCCGCCTGTTTCTCTTAAGGTCATTTGCATTTAATAGTAACTCTTAAAACCTTCAAAGACTTAAGGCATGACTTACAAGGCCAGAGTGTGATGTTTGGAAGAAGAACCTGTCCATTTTCCCTTGGCCCAACACTCATAAGGTTAGTCTGGGGCTCCTTGGCCTAGAATGGAGCTGTCAGTAGAATCTTTGTCAATTCTGTTCATAAGCAAGTTGCAGAACTTCTTGGACTGTCCTGAGCTGCTGACCGCTCTGGGATATCCCAGAGCCTTGCCTGAGTGTTTGGAACAAAGTATTTGTCTATTCCCCGACCTTTGGAGGCTTGCAGGCAGGGGCTTTGGCCAGAAAAGCCCACCCCACCTCCTCTAAGGGAGGTCAGTTCAAGAATATGCTTTCCGATTGGCGAGGAAGATTCTCAGGGGTCAGGAGGGGACTGAGCCTGGGCCTAGAGAAGAAAGGACCTTTAGGGTCCAGTGGGACTCGCCCTCTCCTTCCTCCCTCATATGGCAGAGTTACCCTCCATCTTTTAGACCCAAAGCATACTCCCAAGGTGGGCCTAGAGACAGTAGTGTCCCTGATGCGGGCTTAGGGATGCAGTCCTTTTGAAAGGTGGTCTAGGAACTTAGCTCAAAGCTGCATATCTCACCTCACACGCACCTGCTTTCTGTTCCTCATCATACTTAACCCCCTGGCCCTCATGTTGTCCCAAGCTCTTTCCTGCCCCAGGGTGCAGACTTACTTTTCCCCACCTGTGCCTGGCTTGTTCCTTTTCTTTTAAATCTGTGCAGAAGACACCCTGTGAGAGGCCTTCTCTATTATGGTCCAGCCAGCCCTGTCCATCCCTCTCTCCTGCTTGGGCTACGTTTTTTTCTTGCTATTTTTTGTCACTGCCTGAAATTTTATTGTTTATGTGTTTCTTGATTTATTTTTCTCTCTCCCCTGCACTAAGACAGCAGAAGATAGGGACTTTTTCTTATTCAGTGCTGTCTCTCCAGCACCCAGATCATTACCTGACAAACTGTAATTATGCAATAAATATTTGTTGCATGAGTAAGTGAAAGCACAGCAAGCATATTGCTTTTGCTTGGAGTGGTGTGTTATTAGGGTGACTTTAGAGCCTGATGGTGGTTATGAGGGAACTACACGCTGTCTGTCCCTAGAGGGACCCCTTCCTGGTTTCTCTATGTCTGTGGAACATGGTTGTTCCCCAGCTACTCTTGAACTGCAGGACAAGGCCAGAGTAAGGTGGAAGAGTGCCTTATTTGGCAGTTTTGAAGGGAATTTGTCTACTTGGGCTCTGATGGAGTCATCCAAAGGTCTGGTTTTATCTGCAAAACCAAACTTGGGACCAACCTTGGTGTTGGGTTGGGAAGCCCCGTGCATCATCTGATTGAACTCTAAGCCACAAGCATCACCCATCCATCATTTGGCCCTGATGAGGAGTAATTGTAGTGCAGCTCAGCAAGGCTCCACAGTATCATTTGTTAGTTCTCTCTAATGCTTGCACTGGGATGAGGGCAGTGGTGAGGTGAGACAGGGAGGAGAGGTGAAGGAAGATGGCAGCCCAAGCAGCTTGCAATCGGTCCAAAAGGAAGACCCTCAACTCTGGTGCTTTGAACACCAGAATGATGTTAATCAGGGGATTTTTTTGTGTCAGCATTGTCAACATTTACATTCACTTTACACATTGGATTTGCATCTGAAAAGACCAACTATAATCAACATTTAAGGGATAACACTCATATTTGCATATGATTGAGCAGACATGTTAAGTAATTTTAGTCTGGCTGTTGCTAGGAAACCAATTAATAATGCTCTACATTTCATTAAAAACGGGGTTCTATCTTTGCTTTCATTTAACTTCACAATTCAGCTGCTTGGGCTGCTCTTTTTCTCCCTCGGTAAATTGTGACAGATAAATTATCGTTTTACTAAATTTATTTCTGTGATTACAGTTGTTAGTCATATCTGTCAATACAACTTCAAGGCTTTTTTTTTTTTTTTTTAATGCTTTAGAGCGGGGAACTGAATTTTAACTGTTAATCCTTTTTTCCTCTATGGCTTATGGGGACTTCAATCATATTTTTGTGAAGGCCTCACAAATTGTGGGTTAACAACAACAAAAAACATGAAAGCAATCGCTCCTGCTCCATAATTGTACCTTCTCAGTGTGGTGACTAATAATTAGAATATTAGTCACTATTCAGAATGTGACAGACAGCTGATTAAGCATTCAGCTGCATTTTGTTTCTCTCTGCCTTTCCCTGGTTTGGAGGCTAGACTAGGTTCTGTCCTTTATGTAGTGCAATTAAAATTTTCATGACTTGATTTTACATAATAGACTCCTGCTCTTATGAAGAGAAAATACATTTTTAGCAACTAGAAGTGCCTCTTTGAACCAATCAACTGGGCAGTTGCATTTAAATTATAATGACGTTTTGCAGCTTAGCATTTTGTAGTATTGATCCGGTCAAAATGCTCATTAAAAAGCAAAATGAGTTTCTATTCACATCTGTTTCACAGTATTTCAATCACTTTATTTGGGTGATGCATACAAATGCATCTGGTTCTTCAACTTAGCTGAAATGGCGATCTCGCCCATTTTGTAAGGGCTAAGTCAAGCAAATTAGAATCGGCTTTCATATTCAATACTCCACTTTGGTCTTTTGGATCTGAAGGTATAGTGCCTTCTAGTGCCAAAAGAGGACGTGGTATTTGGAAGCAGATAGCCCCGGAGTCAAATTCTGGCTCAGCCCCCTCTGGCTCTGTGCCTCAGTGTCCTCATCTGTCACATAGAGAAGAAAAGACAGCCCTGGGGAGGAGACAACACCTAGGATTGTAAAGAGTGGGTCACGCAGTGCATATCTGGCAAAAATTCCTCCCCTGTCCCTCCAGAACTGCTTGGGCACTGTATTAGGTACGAGGGCTGCTATAACAAATGCCACAGACTGCGTGGCTTAAACAATAGAAATTTATTTTCTCACAGTTCTGAAGGCTAGAAGTCCAAGGCCGAGGTGCTGGCAGGGTCAGTTTCCTCTCAGGCCTCTCTCCTTGGCTTGCAGGTGGCTGTCTTCTCCCTGTGTCTTCCCTCTGTGTGTGTCTGTGTCCCAGTCTCCTCTTCTGAGGCAAGAACACCAGTCAGATTGGGTTAAACCCACCCGAAGAGCCTCATTTTAACTTCATTTGCTCTTTGAAGGCCCTGTCTCCAAATATAGTCACATTCTGGGGTATTGGGAGTTAGGGCTTCAATATATGAATTTGGGGGGACACAATTCAGCCTATAACGACACTAACCCAGAAGCTGCACATGGCCCGTTGCTGTCTTCGGTTCATTGGGTGTGGGTCCTACTCAGTGGTCAACACAACTGGCACATATCCGAAAAGGAGTCAGGAAATGGGGTTCTTTGGTTATGGCTTGCCTGGTTAGGTCAGAATTGATCAGAAATGCTTAGGAATACTTGACACACTCCTCCCCATCCGCTTTATTTTTAGTTTTTATTTCAACCTTTTTTGGATGTATTCTAAGGCCACTTTTTCATCACGTTAGTAGTACAGGAGGATCACCAACCTTACGACCTTAAGGTCCTATTTTTACCCTCCGTCATTACTCGATGTGGATACATGAGGTATAGGCAATAGGGATAAATGTCCATTTCACTTTTTAAATGAATTGTGGAGAAGAGTTTGGCTCTGAGATGAGCTGGCAAGGGCCAGACTTTGGGGCCAATACACAAATGGGCAATTAGAATTCAGTGGCACAAATACTGTAGAAAAGGTCATTCATTCATTCAGCTAATACTTACTAAGCCTACTATGTGCCACTGTGCCAGTCAGTATGGTTACAAGGAGAAATAAAAATAAGCCTGGTCTCTGCACTAGAGCTTATAGTGTAGTAAGGAAATAGACTTGAATCAAATAATATCACAATTCTAACAGTACAGCTCTGGTAAGTGTGGAAAAGGAAAGGCATGTGATATTATGAGGGTGAATAATGGTGGGGATCAGGGATGGCTTTCCTGGTTCAACTGCGATCTGAAGGGTGGCGAGGCTTACTTTGAGGAAGGGATGGCATTTGGGGATGTGGTGCTGAGGTGGTCATGAGTTAGAATATAGGTAAGACCATTTCAGGAGAGCAGACTGCATGTCCAAAGGCCCTGAGGCAGAAAGGAGCTTAACATGGAAGGCAGGAACTGAAAAAAGGACAGTGTAGCTAGAGAAGAAAGAAAAGGAGGGTATAAAGAGAAAGTAAAGGAGGACGTAATGAGAGATGTGGTTGGAAAGCCTTCTAGGAAGACGGGGCTTGTGGGGGGAGTTGGAAAAGCCTTCCTAGGGAAGTGACATCTGTATCTTTAAGTATAAATCTAACTGATTTCCTCTGGCAGAGAAGAGGGAGAGGCATTTTTAGATAGAACATCATAATTTGGTGTGTGGCTGAAATGTCACTTATAGGAAGGAACCCCATCATTCCAATTAATGGAAGTTCATACTTCAGTGTGGTCAAGGTAACTGGGAGTTTACTAGATTCACCATATTGAGGTGTATGTGCCTACACCTATGCAGGGGCTCATTAAATAGAGAATGAATGAATGAATGAACAAATGAATGCTGTGTTACTGAGTGGGTCATGTTGGTGGGTGATGGTCCAGAGTTGACCTAACCTCAGGAGCAGTGAAACATTAGTGTTAAACCATTCAGGTCTGGTGGACTAAGGGAGGGCTGGCTGCACTGTCTTCCCAGGCCCAGCGGTCCCCCAGCCTGTGTCTCCTCCTCCTCTGCAGATCTGGGAGGGCCCCTTAAATCCTGCCCGCTGGCCCAGCCTCACCCTGGTTGCCTGAACCAGTCCCAGCTCGAGGCAAGAGAGACCAGAAACCACGCCAGTCCCTGGTCCGGGTCAGCAGTTACTGTTAGGCCGACCTAGGTCACAGTGGCCTCGTTCTGGCAAGCGAAGTTCAGATAATCGCATAAGCTGAGCAGCAGAGCATGTTCCGGACATAGTGGGCAGTCCTGACTGGGGGAAAGATGTCCTGTCTGCAGGGGAGGACTGTGGGGAGAGGCTGCAACAGTAGCTTGGGAGCACATTAGAGAAAACTCTGGCAGCTGTACCTCTGACGGAAGGACTCGCATGTCATTCGGTTTTGGCTCGGGCATGAATCTTTCTTTCTTTCTTTCCCCAAAGAAGCTAAAATCAGATAGAAGAAGAGTTAAAATTGGAGCTTAGAATTTTTTTTCTGCTTTTAAGAATTCGGTTACTTAAATAGAAATAAACAAGGATACTTACTGGCTGCTGTTAGGTAAGAATCTCTGTCTTTCAAAGGTTTTCATAAATGTAGAGAATATTCGTTGATCTTGAAAACCAAGATTTTCTTCCCAGGTGAAAATTGCCACCAAACTATCCTCTAGGTCCGAAGACAGCTTGAGAGAGCTACTGATGGCTTCACATCCAGCTATACCAAAAGATGACAACATCGAAGGATTATTATAAATTGAGGGCACAGATTTACTGTGAATAATGGAACAGCTGCCTAAAACAACATCTGAGAGGCAATTACCTCCAGTCTAATTTGGTGAACGTGGGCTTCCTAATCGGTGGCCAATTAAGTACTGTCAGTTCTTCTGGGCCCCACAGAGAAACGTGCAAACCTGAGACACTCTTATCTGCCTTGGCCACGTGTGCACATCTGCGCTTCTGTTAAATTTGACTGTTTTCAGCTCAAGCAAAGGATAAACTGGTCTTTCACTTTTAGGAGATTAAGGAAACACTATTGAACACCCCTTGCCCTGTCAGTAGGCACAAGGTGTTGTGGGATGAAAATATTTTTTCCCCGTGGGTTTTGTATGAATAGCGGGGAAGAAATCACATGGATGTGGGGAAATAGAAATGGAGCTCATGCTAAAAATCCTGGCATTTATATATCATGCTACGTCTCATGGCTTTGTAGATGACTTCTGGATGCTACGATACTGTTTAAAACTATACTTCTCACAGGGTTATTCTTTTCATTTTTTTTTTGAGGAAGATTAGCCCTGAGCTAACATCCACCGCCAATCCTCCTCTCTTTGCTGAGGAAGACCGGCCATGAGCCAACATCCGTGCCCATCTTCCTCTACTTTACATGTGGGACGCCTGCCACAGCATGGCTTGACAAGTGGTGCACAGGTCGGCACCTGGGATCCGAACCGGCAAACCCTGGGCTGCCAAAGCAGAACATGCGAACTTAACCACTGTGCCACTGGGGCCAGCCCCAGGGTTATTCTTATTTTGTGTTTGTAGATAATTTTAATTACGTCTGCATTTTACCACTACCTAGGTGCTCCTGCTGTTACCTGGCTCTCCGCAGGGGCAGCTCCCTGGCCAGCGTGGACGATAAAGCACTAATATAGCAGGATAAGGGAAGCCCTGAATTTCATGGGGGCAGTGAGAGGAGAGCAGTCTGGAATCTGGAAAATCTATGGGCTTAGGGTTTAGTTGTTTAGCGTCATTGAGGTCTTACGCAACCTGCAGGAGTGGAGAATTGCCAAGAGGCCAACAGTGCAGAACTGGGCACATCCTCCAGTTGGGGTGGGTTTTCCAGGTTAGCTAAGCCTCAGCTGGGCAGTAGCTCTCAGCAAATCATCAGAAAGCTTGGGAACATGTGCATGGATTCCAGGGGAAAAGAGCTGCTTGCAACTAGCTGTTCAGACATCTTCCTCCACCTCAAGGGACAAAGGGAAGGATGCCTGCCAGTTTGCCTTCATAGTTATTCACTTTTTGTTTTTCTGGGGTTTTTTTAGCACTTGATACTATGACTTAACCTCTCTATGCTTCAGCTTTCTCAAGCAGCAAGGTGTGTTTGATGAACTGATATCAGAGATTTCCTTTGGCTGTCCTGTTCTGTGATTCTGGAAATCTGTTAGGGAGTTAGTGCAAAGAAGAGAACAAGCATCTGGTCCTCAAAGACCTCTACTCTGATTAGGGAGTTTCATTAAATGTACAAAAAAGAAAAAAGAAAAGAAAACACCACAAACACTTTACAAGATAAGGGATGTCGCAAGACAGAAAGGGGCTGATGGTCCCTGCCGTGGGCATGGGTTCCCAGGGGAGTCTTTACAGAAGTGGGAGGGTTTGGATTGCATATTGCAGGACAGGCAGGGTTTAGAGGACGATGAAGGAGAAGGCATTCCAAGCACGAAGGTGAGGGAAGGCCAGAGAGGGACAAATGGAAAGACTGCATCTGTCTTCCTCACTACTGGATCCAACCCTTAGTAGAGGCTTGTTAGGCATCATTGAATATGTGAATATACCAGAATACAGCTGCTGGGGTAGAATTACTTGTAGATATGTTTACAGTTATCTAGGGGAAGTGGGCTGAAGGGCAGGGAGAGATAGATTAAGCAGGAGTTTTTGTCTGTTCATTGATGTGTCCCAAATACCTAGAATAGTGCCTGGCAAGAAATAGGCCTCCATAAATATTTGTTGAATGAATGAAATGATCAGTGACATGACTTCAGGCTGTCATGTAAGTAATGGGGAACATTGGAGGTTGGGAGAAAGTACTATCTAGGAAAAGTTCATGGCAATTTTACATAGAATTGTTTGTAACTGGGGGAGTCAGGAGATTTTGAAGTAGGCACAGGGTCCTGAGGAGGGTCTGAAATAGATGAGTGGCCTTGGAACAAAAGGGAAGAGCAGGATAGGGACATCCCAGAGAAAGACTTGGTGAGTGGCCATCACAGGTGTCAACAGTCAGAAGATGCCTAAGGTGTAAGGTGTGACGGAGTCCAGGCAAATTGGAAAATGATAATATTGTTGACATAGATAGGGGAAGCAAGGTAGGATTTTGTGGGAGGGGAAGGGCAGTGGGTGTTAGTGGTTGGTTTTAGACACTTAAGTGTGATATGGGGGTGAATTGCCTCCATTAGGCACTTGCAAGTTGAAAACAGGTTGAAAGTCAAGAGATGGTTTCAGGGCTGGAGATCAAGTTTGAGAGGCCTTCTCATGAGTCTGCAGGTTGATTGGGAAGCAGCAGGTTTTGCGAGGAGACCACCCCGGGAGAAGCATGACCAGGGCCTCTTTGTTCACAGGGCTGTTGGCTTCTGCTTCAGCTCCGTTTCTATCAGAAACAACTCAGAGGTCTGGAAGCTACACTGTGGTCATGTCTGAGGGAGCTTTTACTCCACAGGATTCTCCTGACCCACTTCATCAACATTTCCTTTATTTTTTACATGGGATCGTTTTGTTGCCATTGTTATTTTTCTGGTACTATTATCACCTAAGTGAAATTTGTGTCTAATGAATGCGCATCCCCATAGGAACTGATCCCCTTGTGATTTTTGAAGGACATGCTGCTCATAACTGTGTGTGTTTGTGTGTTTAAATCTCTCTAAGAAACTGAACTATAAGAACTAATTTTACAACCTCAAGTGACAGGGAAATATGTACAATATGCAATGATTGAATAAAATGTGAAAGATGCTAATATAGAGGATGTGAATTAATATTGGAGTAAAAGGACATTTGTCATAGAATACTATACCTGTCTCATTTTTACCTTAATTCCAGTTTACTAGAAACTTTTGAATAGAAATAGTTGAGTATGTTCAATTCTTGTTAAAGAACACCTTTTTCGTGCTTGTTTTGGCAGTATATATCCTAAAATTGGAATGATGCAGGGAAGATTAGCATGGCCCTGTGCAAGGATGACAGACAAATTTGTGAAGTGGTCCGTATTTTTATTTATCTTTATGAAAACTCAGAAAAATACTATTTTTTACTTTTCCAGCTGCGGTGGACCATATATTTTCTGAATCACTTGTTTTCTCCCTCCTTTCTTTCTTTCTTGGAAGTTTTTTGACTACTACACTGGCAATCATATAAAATGATCTTAGGTAAACCAGCATTCTGTCATTAATGGGAGTTTTGCCAGACTTTAATTTAATTGTATTGTGTCACTTGCCTTTTAAATAAATTAATTGTGAAAAATAATTTAGCAGCCTCCAAATTGTCAACTTCTCAGTGGCAGTTTGTGTCTGTCTATCTCTTCAAGTCAAGCATCTGCTTAAAAAATATGGATGATGATGTGGGAGTAAAACCATTGCTGTAGGAATGCAGTTTTGCAAAACTTGGCAGTTCCCATCAATAATTGAGTAGCATAAATTGTATTTACCTCTGTAGTGTCTAGACCAGAGAATTAGAACCACGAGTTTATAAAAATCCAGGTTGCTGTCTACACAAATAGAAAAGTATTTAAAAATTGTATTTTCAATGGGCTAATGATGAAGTTTTTAAAAAAGCATATGGTATTGAGCCAAGTGGGTAGCTATCTGGAGAAAGATGAAGTTGGTTCTATAACTCATACCATTAAAAATAAACTTCATCTTGGGCCTAGCCTGGTGGCATAGTGTTAAGTTCACATGCTCTGCTTCAGCAGCCCGGGGTTCACCGGTTTGGATCTTGGGCACAGACCTATGCACCACTTATCAAGCCATGCTGTAGCAGGCGTCCTACATGTAAAGTAGAGGAAGATGGGCACGGATATTAGCTCAGGGTCACTCTTCCTTAGCGAAAAAAAAAGACGAGGATTGGTGGCAGATGTTAGCTCAAGGCTAATCTTCCTCAAAAAGAAAAATTTAAAAAATAAATAAACTCCATCTTGAACAGTTCATTTTATATGTTGATCATTGTGATATTCAAAACAATTATGACAAAGAAAGGAGGGAGAAATCAGGAAGGCAATTCATAAAATGTCTGTTCTACTTCAGTTGGAAAAAGTGAGAAATGATATTTTTAACAAGAATTTCAAAATTTGAGTATGTATTCATATCTGCTTAAAATAATAAAGGGCTAGAAGAAACATGGAAAAATTAAGGGTAAGAAACATGGGTAAAAGTAAGCAGGCCTTTTTAACTATAACTCAAAATTCAGAAACCATAAAAGAAAAAGATTGATACATTTGACTAAATTCAGATAAAAAATTTTACCTGGTGAAAAACACAATAAGCAAATTCAAAAGACAAAGGACAGTCAGGGAAAAAAATATTTGCAATGAACAAAGGGCTTATCTCTCTATATAAAGAGCTCCTACAAATGAATAAGAAAATGACTGGCAGACCAATAGAAAAACAGGCTAAGGACGTGAACACATTATTCATAGAACAAGAAGTACAGACAGTCTATAAACCTAAGATCTTCAGACTCGGGCATAATAAGAGAAAAGCAAATTTAAACTATCCTGAAGTGGCGCTCTTCACTTCATCACATTGGCAAAAATTCTAAAGTGTGACAATTATACATTGTTGGCCAGATGTGGAAAAATTGCCACTGTGCTTCTTGTGAGAGTACAGAATAGCACAACTTCGGAAGGCCAGTTTGGCAGTCTGTCAAGATTGCAAATGCAATTACGCTTTGACCCGGCGATTTGGGTCTGGTAATTTTTACCTGAAGGTACATCTGGCTACATATAAAGTGACGTATTATAGGAGGTTTTTCATTAGACCATTGTTGTTTTTTTTTTAATTTAGTTTTTTATTGCGGTAACCATTGTTTGTAATAGAAAAGATTGGAAATGATTCAAATATCCATTAGTAGGAGACTGGTGAAATAAACTATGACTCAACCATACAGTTGGAAATGGTGCAGCATTTAAAAAGAACATGGAAACTCTTTGTGCAGTTTAGATCTCCAACTTATGTTATTAAATGAAAAAAGCAAGTGTAGATCAGAACATAATATGCAACCTGTAGAAAGGGGACAAAACATGAGCCTACATGCATATCTGCTTGTATGCGCATCAAGAAACATTGAAAGGATAAACAAACAAGAGAAACTCAATAAAAATTATTGCCTTTAATGGGTGGGTGGGGAACGAGGTAGACAGAAAAAGGGTGGGAGCAGCACTGTTTGCTGTATCCCCTGCTGTATGATTTCTATTTGTGAATCGTGTGAATTATTACCTATTCAAAACAAAAAATAAGTTATAGGTTTGTAAACTTGCATTTCCGTGGTAATTTAGCGTATGTCCAAGGAAATATCTGCCCAGAGCTTTATCATCTCTTATTTGGACTCTTGGCTGCAGCCTCCAAAGTAGGTCTTGTTTTTGGTTTATCTAGAGCTATGCTGTCCAGTATAGAACCACTGGCCACATCTGGCTTTTGAGCACTTGAAACGTGGCTCATCCAAATTAAGATGTGCTGTAAATGTGCTGATTTAGAAGACTTAGTATGAGAAAAAAGAATGTAAACTATCTCATTTGTAACATTAAAAATATGGACTACATGTTTAATGATCATGGTTTGGATTTGAGGGTTAAAATCTATTATTAAATTAATTTCACTTATTTTTTCTCTTACCTTAAATGTGGCTACTAGAAAATTTAAAATTACATATGTGGTTTGGCCCTGTGGCTCGCCTTTTATTTGTTTTGTACAGCACTGATGTAGACTCCTGTCCACACTTGGCATGTCTTCCAGAATGACTTTCTTTTAAAAAAAAAGCTAAACATGGTTTAAAACCTTCTTTGACTCTTGGATGCCTATAGAGACCCTTTGTAATAGTCTCTGAGATGCTTCCTTTACTGGTTTTCCACCTCCCCCACATGTAAACATTGCTTCTCTTCACTCCCTGGACTGCAGGGCCCTTCATAAATGTGAGTCTGTGAACACGCTATCCTGTCTGCTTGCAATGTCCCTGAATCTCCATTTCTTCACCTTGAACATGCTAACCCATCTTATAAACCCAGTTCATATGGTCCCTTGTTTGATGAAACTTTCCCAGTTCCTCCGTGCTGTTTCCTTATAGCATTTGGTATACCTGTGTGTTTTCACACTTACCACCTAAGACCACACTTAACCTTTTCAAGATATTGTCTCCCCTGCCAGACTGTGAACTCCTCAGGGGCAGAATCCATTCTTTTTGGTATTCCCAGAACCTGAAACTGCCAGTAAATAAACTCCAGAAAGTCCCTAGGAGACTGAAGTTGGTTGTGTTTTGTTGAGAGCACACCATGCCCGGTTTGCCTGGCTGGTGCTTCTATTTGTCTGGTCTGTATATTCAAGCAAGCAGGCTCCAACCCCGTGGGTCTTCCCTTGGTTAAGAATGTTCTTTGGAATGTTCTAGCTTTAAACAGGCCAGCGTCCCTGCAGGCAGAAGATTGCAAACTGCAGAGACATCAGTAGTACCAAACCCACAGTGAGTCCTGGCCTTCAGGGCTATGCTCAGCCTGGAGGATGAAAGGTGTTCGTATTTAGTCAGAGAGCAGAAATCTCCAGGCTGGCCACTTGCCCATGTTTCCAGAAGGTAAAGGTGGCAGGTGGTTGCCAGAAGGTGAAAGCATAGGTGGAGGCTGGCCAGCCACGAGAGGCTGCGAGCTGGAATAATGAAGTTCTCCACGGTCTTGTCAACGGGCTCTTTCGTCGGTGACTGTCCGTGTGTTGTTAAGATTCCCATTGTCCTTCTCTTCTGCTTGTGGGGACTTAAGCTTTTGCTGGAAAGAGAAAAGAAGAGTAATATGCAGAATATCCAGGATCTGTGGAGCAAAGATACTTAGAAGGAAAAATTAGAATTTTGCAAGAAACTTCTCTCCTTAGCTACGTAACTAAAAGGGCTCATGTTTATGCCCAGATTTTAGAAGCTTCCTTACCATTGCTCACGATCCATGTACTTCTTATATGATGATTCCGATAGTTTCACTAGGCAAAGCTTCCTATGCAGCTCTCATAATCCATGAATGAAGAGCTCTTCTTTTTGCAGAACTTCAAGGGCTAGTAGTGTAGTAGAAAGTGCAGTGTCATCAAGGAGCTAGAAAAACTGGTCTGAACCCTGGATCGCCACTTAACCTCGTGTTGTGACCGTAAGCAAGTTATGTCACCTTTCTAAGCTTCATTTTTCAGTAAAATGAGGTTATAAACACCTCCTGGGGTGTGAGCATTGCAAGAGGAGAATGAGTGCTGGTGCCTAACAGGGAGCCTGGCCCACAGTAGGTTTCGGTAAATAAGATTTATTGCTCCAATATGAATGTAGATTTTCTTTTGCAGCTGTCTGGCTTTGAATCAGCAAACGAGCACACCCGAGGCAGAAGGGGAGCGCGTCCTTTCATAATTGTGACGGACCGCAGTGATTGCTCAACAATGGCAGCCGGCAGTGACTGCTCCTCAGAGCCTCACCATTGTCTGAGGGAGGGAGGGGGCAGGTGGGTAAGGAGTCAGGACACAGGAGTTTGAGAACAGGCTTTGCCGTTCATTAGTCCCATGAGATTTCACTCTGCCTCCTTGATCCTGAGTCTCCTCGTTGGTAGAATGAAGATGTTGATCTTCTCCATCTCTAAAATGCTCTAGTTCTGTCTCCCTAAGGCGACAGAAGCAGGCCCCTGGCCGTGAGGCTGTGTTGTTTGTGGGGTAGCAGTTCACAGCCTCAGACTGAGAACCTGGAAACCACACAGCAAGGCTCTGCCACCTCTGAACAGCCCTGAACCGGAGGAGTGTCCCTCTTTCCCTCTGGGATTATGTTCCAAGGCCAAGGTCATCTTTCTGGGCTCCATTCCCCATGGTCTGCTCTCACCTTCTCCCAGGATCCACTTGGCTGCATTTCTGGTCTCACCAGAAATACTTACTTTTTCTGGGGTTGAGATCTATTCCTCATCATTCTTCTGACAAGAGAGGATGATCATTTTAGGAGGGAGATTATCAGGAGGCTTTTTTTTAAAGTAACTTTTGTGCTTAGTAAACATTTTTATGAACATTTTGCTTTTTCTTCGTCACTTGAGATCTGTGTGGTCCCATTTTCTGCCTCCCCATCTTATCTGACTGCTCACCTTGGGGAGCTCATCCTTCATTCTTTTTGAGATAGATGAACACAGTACTTTATATGCCTTATGACCAGATAATTGGAGCTGGCAGTAATCAAGATTTGGGGCTAATTATCATCAAAGGGTAATTTCATTGCTGCCCGTAATTGATCTTTTCTGAAACCCGCTATTGCACTTCTTTTGTCACATGATTAAAAAGAAAAAAAGTGCTTTTGGCAATAAGCTTTTGAAAACAGGTTTCCTACATTCCGTTCTTTTTCAAACCAACTTTACAAATTTCAAGTGTGCCTTTATTAGTGTTGTGGTTTGCCTGCTTTATATTACGTATTCAAAATAAAAGAAAATTGAAACAGTTCATCATTGAAATGAATGTTACAAAATCAGCATCTGGTTTGAATAATGAGTTTTTTGGTCCAAGTTTTTGCTTCATTGAATGAAGCTAATAAAACTGCCCTTGATTGTTAGGTCAGTGAATTCTCCTTCACTGACTTTTGGTTCCTTTCTTTTTTTGAAGAAGATTAACCCTGAGCTAACTGCTGCCAATCCTCCTCTTTTGCTGAGGAAGACTGGCCCTGAGCTAACATCTGTGCCCATCTTCCTCTACTTTATATGTGGGACACCTACCACAGCATGGCTTGACAAGCAGTGCCATGTCCGCACCCGGGATCTGAACCAGCGAACCCCGGGCAGCTGAAGTGGAACGTGCGCACTTCGCTGCACCACCAGGCTGGCCCCTTGTTTCCTTTCAGTTTCCAATTTGGAGGCCATGAAAGTTTCTTTCAGGAAGTTCTTTCCTAGTGGTACTTGTTTTAAGTACTCTCAGACAGCCACTTTTTGGTCATCAGCAGGGCAGAGGTGATGATGCCCCATGATCACAAAATTATAGATTTGGGACATTTGACGTATCTTGTCCACCAGTCAAGCTCTTGGAACAGAAGCATAGTGAAAAAAGAGCTCTAGAGTTGGAAAGATTGAAAATTAGATGTTGGTATAGCACCCTACTATCCACACAATTCAGGGTCAGGTGTGTAGGTAACTGTCCCCAAGTCTTGTTTCTACCTTGAACTCAGATGCTTGCAGAAATAATAGTTGCACCTGGGTAGTGATAATACTACCTAGAGGGCACAAAGCTGTTCCACCACTCTTGCTGATAACACACGTGCACATGCGTGTAACATGGACACGCACCCCTCGGGAGTCTCTTGAAGGTAATTGCACTTTTTGTTACTAGGTTTTCTGATCCATAGATATCCATGCTTATATTTCCAAAGCACTTTCAGACTTATCCTTTGATTTGCTTTCAGAAAACCACTTTCAGATGGATAGGGTAGACTCTCTTACACCTCTTTTGCTAACTGAGGAAGCTCCTCAGAGAACGGCTGCGACTTACTCAAAGACATACAGCTGTCTTGTGGGAGGAAGGAATGATAATTTATAAAGGCCTAGTTTGACATTTTATCACAAAACCTGTATTGCATGTAAGGATCATCCTGTATTGCATGTTGTACTTGAATGAAAAGCTCAATGAATGAAGGAACAAATGAAGAAACAAACAAATAAAACAAAATCCTAACGAAGGAAAACCCTAAAGGGAAATATCTCTAATAGATCGTAAAAACATGGAAACAAGTGAGTTCTGTTTTTTACTTCTTTGCCTATAATCAGAATTGCCAAGGGGATAGGCAGGCCTGTAGTAGATGCACAAGAAATATTTATTGAATTTCATTGAATTAGTGTTACTTACCTAATAGAAAAATGACAGAATACCCTTTTATCTCTGAATACTTTGATACATGGATTGCTATCAAAGACAAAATAGGCTGAGATTGACTGTCAGTATCCTACTTTCTTCAACCGGGTGCGGTTGTCCACTGCAGTAGGGCCTTGGGAAGCTGGAGGCAAGAAAATCTGAGTGGTTCTCCATCTTGTCAAGTAGATCTCAAGCATTCCCTTCACTCTACTTTTTAAAAAAATTTATTACCAATTGTGTTTTGTACTGTGATCTTCTCCAGAATAAAGGGAAAACAGAAAACTCTGGGCATGGGGTTGATATGGGCTGCCAGACAAGGCTCACGGGGGAGAGCTCAGTGACTTCAGGTTAACTGAGATCTCAGGCAGCTCTGTGGCTGGGCACATGGCCGCGCACCATATCTGAATCTTTTAGGACATTTGGGGCAGAAAATATGTCGCTTTCTCACCTTCTTAACAGAACTCACCTTCTTTGAGAATCCTGGAATCCTTGCCTTATTAAATTCTTTTTAGCTTTCTAATTAGAATTCTTTGCAGTTGATTTTTTTCCTCTTGACCGTGCTTCTTTTTAAATTCTAACTCTTTAGGAGCCAAATGGATGTTTTCCTTTTTACTGCTTCATGTGTGTGATGTGCAAGTGTTCCTTAGACAGTCCCTCATAGACTTTGTAATTTAACCTTTGCAGCTTCTTTCTAGGTCCTTTCCTGAGAACTCCTGGTTGGGTTCTACTCTTTGAAGTTGACTTAGGCCATTTAAGATTCCCGGCCTCAAATTCCTGTCTCCTTTGGCTTGCCTGCTTCTTTCTTCACTTTTTGCCTCAGTTTGGCCCTCAGCAGACAAGGCAAGCTGCCACCCTCTATCTTCCCTATTTCTCATGGCTGATTCCTGAGCAGGGTTTTTGTCAGAGACAGAGTGATGAATGAAAAAAGTCGTGATTTATAACCAGTTGATGGGGTTTGAGTCCCAGTTCAGCCACTCACTATTTGCATTATCTAGGACAAGTTAGTTCATTTGTACACACCCTGGTTTCCTCGTGTATAAAATGAGTTAAGTGGTATCCATTTCACAGTGTTGTTGAGGATTAATTGAGATGGTATAATTGGAAGTGCTTTATCAAGTGTTCAATCTATTATCATTGCAGATGCTTTTTCATGGGGAGTGATTGATACACATAGAGAGGGTGCTTAGATTATTAGCAGATGAATTATGTAGGAAAGGTGGGATGTCAGAGTTGCCTGAATAAGGAAAGGGATAAGCCAGTCCCCATCAAGGCGCCTCATGGGACGATTAGATCAATGAGAGGCTGAGTAAGCGAATTTAGAGGAACAGAGAGAACTGGCAGGAAGAGGGAAGACAAAGAACGGGAGCTGGTTTGATTATGTAGAGAGATGAACTTGGAAACCAAGGGCATGGGCTCTCTTCCCACCAAAATGTAAGAAAAGGAGCATCGCGGGGAGGCTCCTAGTTTGAAACTGGGATGCTGATGCCCTCGGGGACTGAATGCATTTGGCATCACTGGAAAGGTAAACACGAAGAGAGGTTGGAAAGTTAATCCAACCAAGAAGTTAATTGGGCCTGTGTGCGACTGTGTCCACTAGGAAAAAGCAATGCTAAGAGCACAGTACCTGGCACAGAGTAAGTGCTGAATAAATATTTGTTGAATTCATAAATGGGTACAGTAAGGATGATGTAGAGAACCAGTTGCAGAATTGAGCTGTATTCTCAGGTTAACTATCACTCTGCCTTCTGAAAAAGCCTGTCCTCTGAAGAAGAGAGTCATTGCATCCAGCTAAGGGAACTGCTGCAACCTGGGGAGGGCGTTGTTCAGCCCCCACAGAGCTTGCGTTTTCCCGGCTCAGGGAAGCCAGATGTGCCTGGGTAAGATGCGGTATAAAAGCCTTTGGTCTTAGGTCTCTCGGTTTTAATTTGAAGGCCGCTCTAAGTTTAATAAATCATCCCTATGAAATTGTTTTAGTTCTATTTTAGGATCTGGAAAGTGGAGCTTTGTATGCGTTCTTTGACAGTAAACTCAGTTAGATGTGTGTATCCAATAATGGTAATGTTGACTGTGTGTATCTTTTCCTTTGAACCACTCTGGAATGGCATTTTGTTCTGATACTGTTGTAACCCATGAGGTCATCATGTCCTTTATTCCTCCGTTGTTTGTGTACCTTGAGTTAGTCTATTTTACTTAATCTTGTGTCTCGTCTCTGCTGGTCTCCCGTGGTGGTCTCTGGCTTCGACTGCTGCAATGTAATTTTTGGCTTTTGGGGCCAATGGGGACACTGGATCCCTATGTTCCTGGCTGTTTCATGCTTCGTATCATGAAATGCATCCCCAGCTGAAGTTTCATCAATCTGAAGCCAGAAGCACAGCGACTGCAGGTACCAAGAACATTCTCCACTCTCCAAAGCACTTTTTCTTTACTCCAGGTCACCTGGCACAAAAATGAACACTGTGCCTGGCTATATTCTCCGCAGGTGACTTGGCCCAGCCACTCTATGGTTTAGTCTTTGCATAGCATGGATGTGGTTTGTCAAATATACAGAAGTGCTTCAGGAGGCTGGTTGTAGAACTCTGCACATGGTGAGAAAGGCCTCAAGATACTTCACTCCGTAAGAGCTGGAAACTTACTCTTGTGGGAGGTTTGTGGGTTGGTTGGTATTTGAAGGACAAATTTAAAAGTACACCTGTAAACTGGGAGGTTTAGGTGACAGATTATAGCTTGAGTCATTTGGAATTGCTTAAAGTTTAGACGCTTCTGCTGCAGTTACAAGTTTGTAGTCACTTTTGTTCCCTCTTCCTGAGATAAAGCAACTGGGCTATAATTTGAATAACTTTCCCTAACTCGAAACCTGTCAGCGACTGAGGAAGTCCTGTAACCCCTCAGGTTTCTTCAGTCCCAGTTCTGTGCTAGCCCGCTAGACCATGGGGCCTGGTGGAATATGGCAGTGTAAACATGTGAACCGATATTTCCTAAGCCAGTGGAATTTTATGTCTCTTGCTCCACAGAGTACAGTTTTCATAATGGTATGTATGGTGTTCTGAGCTGAAAGGAGTATTTATATGGAGCCTGTCAGAGGTATGCTTGGTATGAAAACCATAAGTGATTTGCCTCACTGGTTTGTTTAAAATTTTCAGGCATAATGCTATACTAACATAGCTTTTATTCACTGAATCTCCTTTACAGTTGGGGGAAAATGACCATGTGGTGAATGAAATAAATATACCGGACTTGACCCTCCTAGCAAGAAAGGCCTGTAGTGTTTATATTAAGAGGTGATCCTCTTCTCCTTATGCTCCTTCTTGCCTGGGTGTATAATGAGGCATTAACGTGTGTCAGATCTTTTGTCTCTCAAGAAGCTGGTGTTGTCTTGTAACTCTCGAGTTCTGTTTGTTGACATGATGACATGCCGTAATGGCGCATTGATGCACATGAAGCCAGGTGCGTGTCTCTGTGAGAGGTTGATGGAGGGAGTGGCTATTGGAACATTAACTCCAGGTTTCCCGACTTGTGTGTGTTGAAAATATCAAACCCAGTGTGGAGTCAAAAGCAAGTGAAAAAAAATCACTGCTCATCAGAAGAAAGCAATGTCATGTCAGCAATACTGGGGAATTTCTGTATTTGTAATGCTTTGGTCTGATATGGATTCATTCATTTTCTCTGGTTTCACTCTAATAAGTAAAGCATTTTGTACGCTGAAGTAAACTGTAAGACCCCATCCACAGTGGAGATTATTCCTGATTCCTGCTGAAACCTCCACATGGGCTTGGATTGCGTCCTAGCAGGATGGATCATGAGTGTGCCTGTGTGTCATCCTTAAAACAGTTTCCCATTCCATCTGATCCTTCCTGGGAACGCGCTGTTACTCCGGGAAGAGAGTCCAGATGCTAGATAACTTGGTTTTTCGGTTTGTTTTGTTTTTACTGAGGAAAAAAGCAGCCACGGTTGGTGAGGTTGCGAGGCAGTATTCTCATCTCATTAGTCACTTAGATAAAGTGAAAAATGAAAGCCTTTTCTCTAGAAACTTGGGTAATTCTTTCTGATTGCCTCTCCTCTTCCTCCCTCTTCTTGAGTGATGCAGTCTCAACTAATGATGTGAGAACAAGTCAGGCTTGGTACGTCACTGACAAGCAAAATCTTACAATTAAGCTGATTAAGTCTTAAATCGGTCAGTTTTCCAACTTTGATGTTAGGGTCTTTAATAGGATATAATTTTGTAAGTTGCTTCTTTCTAAAGGGGCCGGAGCGGATGATGAAGGAAATCGACTTGTAAAACTCAAGGGTGAGCTCGGTAGGACTTCCTTGCTTTCACTGCTGCCTCTTCCCTGAATGGAGCAGTTTTTGTGGCTGGGCTCAGGTGTCCCAGGATGCCGCTTTATCCACTTGAAAACCCTTATGTGTTCAGCTCAATTAGATTAATTGCCTTCCTCACCAGGATTCACAATGCTTTGCAGTTTAACTGCAGTAACTAAATGTTCGTTTTGCAAGTAAACAGTATTATTATTGGCCTCTGAAGAGCTATGGTTTCTTTGGAACTCATAGAGAGGAGTTTTAAACAATCATTCTAGCTAAGGTGGACTATACGTTAGCAAATTTGTCTTCCCGCTGAGTTTTCTACCGGCTGAGAGACATTGGCATTTAGAAGAGAGTTCTCACTCTGGATCATTTCTGTTTGGTGCCTCCCAAAGTAATTTCTGGTGTGTCATAATACACTGTACTATTTTCTGTATCTCCTGGAGTTAATAGAGTCTCTTACATACTTTTGGTTTCCAGATGGAGGTCATTGAGTTGAACCCCAGCTTTTGTCCATTGAGAGTTTACACCGAAATCCACCCCAGGTGAGACATGGTTGTATCATCAGGGCCCAGCAGAAGTCAAGGAGTGTCCTCTCCCCTGAGCTGCCTGGAAGTTAAGTGGTATTTGACACCCAGTAAAAGGAGATCTGTCACTCTCTGCGCTCTTAAGTGACCACACTTAATCTTTTAATCTCCCCTGGCCCCTCCCCCTATTCTTCTCCAAGGGAAGACAAAAATCCCAACTTGTGATTAAGGTAATCATTTGTAGGGTTAGACGTTGAGTGGATCTATGAACCGAATCCTTTCCAGAATCCTAGTGTTGTGGGAATTCTCTGTTCCCAACCTTTGTACTAAAATAGGGAAACAAAGGAGCAGTGGGGAACCAATTCAAGCAGGGCTCATTCAGGCCATATCTGGATTTTCAATATAGTAATGCTGGTGACACCATCCACATAGTGATATGACTGTCACAATATTTAGTGGTTCCTTTCGCATTCCTTATGTCATGTGTTCCTGATATAACTGAGAGGTAAGGGCAGCTACCATTTAATCCTATTTATTTATTTAATAAATATTTATTCAGTGCCTACTTTGTGCCAGGCCCTGTTCTAGGTACTAGGTTGGGAACAAAACAATAAAAAAATTTCTGCTTTTGTGGAACTTATATGTTAACTGTGGGGAGACAGACCATAAATAAACGAAGTGAGTGAAATACAGGTTACGTGGGGCAGTGAAACTGCTATGGAGAAATGTAAGACAAGGAAAGGGGATAGGGAGTGTGTGCTGTGGGGGGAGTTTGGTCACAGTATTTAATAGGCTGGTTGGGGAACTGCCTTGGTGAGAAGACATTTGAGTAATGACCTGAAGGAGGTAAAAAGGTGACTATCTGGGAGAACACTATTTCAGGTGGAGGGAACAGCTAGAACAGTGGCCCTGAGGTGGGAACCTGCCTAGTATGTTTGAGGAACTGCAAGGAGGCCAGTGGGGCTGGAGTGAAAAAAGAAGAGGATAGTTGGAGATGAACTGGGGTATGTGCACATGTAGGCCAGAGCAAGGACTTTGGCATTTTATCTATGAGAGATGAAGAGCCTTTGGGAGATTTGAGCAGAAGAGTGACGTGATGGATGGACACTATTAAGTATCACTCTGGCTGCTGTGTTCAGAATAGGGAAGCAAGGAGACTGATTAGGGGGCTATTGCAATAACCCAGGACAAAGATTATGGTCCTGGACCAGGGTGCTTGCCATGAAGATGGTGGTGTGAAGTTGTAGGGTTCTGGGTGTATTTTAGAGATAGGGTCAACTGTTTGGGTTTAGGTCATGAGGGAAAGAAAGAAGTCAAGGGCGACTCTAAACTTTTTGACCTGAGCAGCTAGAAGGTTTTGATTACCATTAGCTGTGATAAGGGTGACTGGGAAGAGCAGGTTTTGAGGGCTGCAGGGAGATCTTGATCTCAGTTTGGGCCGTGTTAAGTTTGAGCTGCCAATTAGATCTCTGAACAATTATCTCCAGTGGGGGATTTTTGATATTCGAGTCTGGAATTCTGGGGAGAGGTCAGAACTGAGGATAGACATTTAGGAAGACTTGGGTTATAGATGGAATTGAAGCCCTAGACTGGATGAGATCTCCTCGGAGGTGAGAAGAGAGAGAATGGAGAAGAGGTCAAGAGTTGAATCCTGGGCACTGGGACAATAGGAACCTGAGAGAGTGGAGGAACCAGTAAAGGAGATGGAGAAGGAGCTGCCACTGAGGTGGGAGGAAAGCCAGGAGCGGGGTGAGCTGGAGGGGGGTGATGCATGGAGTCATGCATCGCTTAGTGATGGGGATACATTCTGAGAAATGCGTTATTAGGTGATTTCATTGTCATATGAACATTGTAGAGTGTACCTACACAAACCTAAGTGGTATAGCCTATTACATACCTAGGCTATATGGTATGACCGTTGCTCATAGGCTACAAACCTGCACAGCATGTTACTCTACTGAATACCTTGCCAGTTGTAACACAGTGGTAAGTATTTGTGTATCTAAACATATCTAAACATAGAAAAAGTACAATAAAAATATGATATAAAAGATAGAAAATGATACCCCTTTATAGGGCACTTACGTGAATGGAGCTTGCAGGACTGGAAGTTGCTCTGAGTGAGTCCGGGAGTAAGTGGTGGGTAAATGTGAAGGCCTAGGACATTACTGGGCACTCCTGTAGACTTTATAAACACTGCAAACTTAGGCTAGACTAAATTTATTGAAAAAATCTTTTTCTTCAATAGTAAATTAACCTTAGCTTACTGTAACATTTTTACTGTGTAAACGTTTTAATTTTAAAAAAATTTTTGACTCTTGTAATAATACAAACACATTATACACTTGTACAAAAATATCTTCTTTCTTTATATCTTTATTCTATAAATTTTCTATTTTTAGACATTTAAAATTTTTATTTTTACTTTTTAAACTTTCTTGTTAAAAACTAAAACTCAGGGGTCGGCCCAGTGGCACAGCAGTTAAGTGCGCATGTTCTGCTTTGGCGGCCCGGGGTTTACTGGTTTGGATCCCGGGTGTGGACATGGCACCGCTTGGCAAGCCATGCTGTGGTAAACATCCCACATAGAAAGTAGAGGAAGATGGGCACGTATGTTAGCTCAGGGCCAATCTTCCTCAGCAAAAAGAGGAGGATTGGCAGCAGTTAGCTCAGGGTTAATCTTCCTCAAAAAATAAATAAATAAACCTAAAACACAAACTCACATATTAGCCTAGGCCTACACAGGGTCAGGATCATCAATATTACTGTCTTCCAGCTCCACATCTTGTCCTAGGGGAAGGTCTTCAGGGGCAGTAATATGCATGGAGCTGTCATCTCCTGTGATAACAATGTCTTCTAGAATACCTCCTGAAGGACCTGCCTGAGGCTCTTCTTGAGGAGGTGTCACTCTTTTCAGAAATATGTCCATGGTGGTTTCCTTGGTTTGTTTCTGTTTTTCATAATAGATTTGCTTGTAAGCATATAATGCACCATGAACATTCTTCTCTGTTAATGAAAACCTTTCACTGTTGGGGTCCATGTTTTCAGACTTTTTAAGGAGCTTATTGAGGTCTTCGAAAGCTTCTGCTAAACCCTTCGCTGTGAATTTTCTTGGGGGTTCTTCTCCTTTTTCTTCTCCTGCAGTTTCCTTTTCTCTTACCTCTTCTTCAGCTATATGTTTCTATTCCAGTTCCAACAACTCCTCATTAGTCAATTCCTCAGGAACCACCTGTAAAATCTCCTCACCGTCATCCTCATCCACACTCGGGTTAAAGTTGTCTGCCATCTCAACCACAGCCTTGTTGATTTTTGTAACCTCTGCATCATTGACAAATCCTTTGAAGTCATGGATGAACCTCTTGAGTGTCTTCTTCCAGATGCCATCCATACACTCCTTGGTGACAACTTTCCAAGCCCAAGCAAGGCTCTTGATGCAATCATAGATGTAGTGATCTTTCCAGAATTGTTTCAGGGTTTTCCTCAGTTGCAGCAATAGCCAGGGCAAAGGTCCTCCTCAGGTAGTAAGCCTTAAAAGCTGCTATAACTCCTGGATCTATTGATTAGATCAAAGAGGTGGTGTCTGGAGGGAGAAACACCACTTTGATAGTGAGATGAAGATCACCAATAAAAGGAGGATGTTTGGAAGCATTATCAACAATAAGCAAAATCTTGAAAGGTATGTTATTCTCCAAACAGCCCTTCTCCATTTCACTGGCATAGCAATTCAGGAGGGCGTCTTGGAAGAGGAGCTGGGTCATCCATGACTTCTTATTGCTGCTGTAGTGCACTGGCAGTGTGTGCTTGTTGATATGCTTGAAGGCCCTGGGGTTCTCACTATGTCAGATCACAAGGGGTTTCAATTTGTAGCCTGCAATATTGTCCCCAAGCAAGACTGTTATCCTGTCTTTAGGAGGCTTGAAACCTGTTGTTGACTTGGCCTCCTTATGGATGAAAGTCCTTTCAGACATTTGTTTCCTGAATAGGGAGGTTTCATCCATATTGAATATCTGTTCTGGCAAGTAATTTTCCTTCACTGTCAGCTTATCTAGAGTTTCCAGAAATTCTTCAGCCATCTTCACGTCAGCACTCACAGATTCACCACTCACTTTCACATTATGCAATGAATAACGACTCTTGACTTGTTTAAACTGCTATGCGACAACGTTACAATAGCTACGACATCACTAGGTGATAAGAATTTTTCAGCTCCATTATAATCTTACGGAACCACCGTGGTAGATGCGGGCCATCGTTGACTGAAACATTGCTATGTGGTGCATGACTGCCATGTAGTTTCCCAAGGTCATGGTGATTAGAAGTAGTTGAGGGATCGCCTATCAGAATTAACCTAGAAATAGGAGTGATAATAATGGAAAAACTTTATATTCATTGAGCCCTACCATGTGCTGGGCACTGTTGACAAGCATTGTATTTGAAATATATCATTTAATTCGCACAAGAATCCTATGAGAAATAGGTACTGTTATTATCTCCATTTTTGTAGTTGAAACCCCAAGAGATAAAGACACTTGCCTGTGGTTACGATGCAGCGAGGGTTGGAGCTGGGATGGATTTGGACCCAGTCAGTCCAGCTCCAGCCGGGGCCCACAGCATTCTCCACTGTCCATCTCTTATCTCTCACTGCACTTTCCTATTTTACCCCATAGTAAGCTGTCCCATTAGCTGCCTGGATCCTCATTGCCTTTGCGGAGGAGTAGGGAGGCAGGATGGTGGAAGGGAGCACTTACCGGGAGCAGGGTTGTTGGCACCATTATCCATCCCAGACACTGAGACCTGTTTGATGAGGCGCCTTTTATTCATCTGTGGTTCAGGTAGAAAATTAGTGTTTTTTCCCTCAAGGTTTACTCTGTTAAAATCAACAAGTTCTACATCTATAAGGGTGCCTAGTCATAGGGATCTCCTTTAGGCTTAAAAAAAGTGACATTTCAGCCCATTAGTTAAATATATATTTGGTTTTTTACAGATTCTCAAATACACACACTTTGGGCATAAACTTTAAATATGTCAGTTCTTTTCGTGATTCCTTTTTCAAACTTCCTTGTGCTTCTTAGTTTTGTTAGATATTCTTAAGGTGGAATGAACATAATATATAACATGTAATATAGGTAAATAATGTATAGTATCTAGCACGTAAGTGTGTGTCTGTGATAGAACTGTGCTTAATGTATAGTTAACAGCAATAGTTAAAATGCTGACAAACTGCTGTTGCAGACATATCAGATTAATGGTGTTTGAAATCATAGTTGTGGTGGTGGTCGCGACCTCAGTGGACACCGTGAGACTGAAAAGAGAGCTCCTGTGTTCAGGTGCCCCCATTGTTGCCTGTCAAGTTGGGAGAGTTGACTGCTCACTTCATTAAAGTCACACTAAACATCACGCTTCAAACTAATACCGAAACTGCCAAATTCCATCCAAGTCACTTCGGTATTATTCTCTTTTTAGGTGCTCAGATCACACAACCTTTAAGTAACTACTACCACCAGCTCAATGTTATATTAAGTAAGAGCTTTATCTTCATCCAAAAAGTGGATTAAATGCTGCATAAGCTTCTGGTTTATTCATTCCAGTTTTTAACCCAACACAGAGCACAGTGCTTGCACGCAGATGCCCCAGACCCACTTCCTGGTGGTCCTGTGATTACTTTCCACAAACTTGGTCCAGCTATTCTCATGACTCTGCTCTTCCCGGCAGACCTTTGCTTTTTAGAACATTGGCAGGAGGTTTTAAAAGCAGTGCATGTTGGTGATGATCTTGTGATTCTGTTTTCTTTTCCATTCTCATAGTCCCTTAGGTTTGTGTCTAGAGTGATCAGAGAATAAAGGCACTTCTGCGGTGGGTTCTGTGAAACTGAGCTCTTTCCTAGGAAACTCATCATGCTGCATATAGAACCTTAACATGCCATCTCTAAAATACGGACAGTAAATTAAAGTAAGCTTGCAGAGTCAACTCAGCGTTTGGATGTTGTCTGAGACCTGATTTCCATGCCTCTGAAAGCAGCCATTCTTGTGCATAAGCTGGAAACCTCCTCATTTAGTAAGAGTTAGATCCTGTTAGTTGTATGTCCATATATGTACGTAGTTTCTCCCTGAACAATCAATAGCTTCATAAAGAAAACATTTTTCATGTGGATTTGTAGTGGTTTTCTTTACAGAAGTTTTAGGCAAGCCCAGAGACGCTGATCTCAAATCCAGAGTTCGTGTAAGGAGTGTGCTTTATAAAAATGCCCTTATGTGTTGTTTTATAAATCCTGGTTTATTGTTTATTTTGAACTTGATTTATGAACAGAGGTATTACTCTCATTTACTAAAGCTGATGGGTTTCTCCACTTATCCTCTCTTCAGAACTTGCCTCTTTCTCCTTTTTAATAAATTGGGAGTATGGAACACACTGTCCATTTCTCTTCCTTCCAACATTGGATCTCAGACTCATTAACAGAATAAAGCAAGCATCTTTCAACATCTTCACTTTAAGTACTTGGATATATATCATCAGACTATTAAAAAGAACAGGATGTTTAGTATGCCTCTCCTCCCTCTCGGAGCACAGAAACTTCTCTTGGCTGTTCCCGGTATTGAGGCCAGCCAAGTATAGCTCCAAGCACCAAAATCGTGGAGACTGAAAGGCCAGATCTCTTTGTAGGAAAGTGAAGACCCCCTTCTTGTTCATCAATTCTGTTTTTGTCACTGGGTAGCTTTTGAAAATATGTTAAAAAGCTGTTCCATCTTGCACACTCCCTCCCCCTCCATTTTGGTGAGGTTCCAAAGCTTAGAACATTTAACCTTTCTACACTGGAATTTACTAGCTGTAAAAAATGCCTTTTAGTCCTGCTGGAAGTTGTGAATAGACAGTGAAAATTTCATAGAATATTTTTCAGTCAGTCTGAATATAAGTTTTTAAAAAAGGCCCCAAATCCTTCCAGCATTGAAATTTGGGGATGGGGAGCTGGCTGTTGGCTGAGATAGGACAAGACATTGGACATTTGGACAAGGTACGTTATGCTCTTTGAAAAGAAGAGGAAGGTTTCAGTTCCATTAATGCAAATAATTCCCACATCATTCCAAGTCATCTTGGCCAAGTTGTCAGGAATAACAGACAGTCCCGAGTCAGTGGAGCCAGCAGCCCGCAGTCCTCCTCCTAACTTTGCCCTGTTGCTTGTTAGGAAAAGTTATAGTGGCTCATGGCTGCCTCCCATGGCCCAGAGAGAGAGAGAGAGAGAGAGCATTTAGTTAAGAACATTTAGCTTTGTTTTGTGAACCGTTTCAGAAGAGGGATTTAGGCACGATTGATGGACTTTCCTTTATGGACCTTCCGGGTGTGATGGCTAGTTAACAAATGCTGTCCTCTGAGTTTGCCGATGACTGGGTGAGGCCGAGTGTGGTAAGCTTAGCACAGTGCCCAACACGCTGTAAGCGTGCAGTAAGTGTTAGCTGTTGCCATCATCATCATTGTTATTTTTAACTATCTGTTACCATCAAATGCTGAATCGTGAATCCTAACATTCCCTTATCCCCAGGGGGACACATTACGAGGCATCTTCAAGTTCAAAGGAATTCGAATCTAGGTATGCTTTAGTTAAAGGGGGCCCTGAAATAAAAAATGACCGCTGTTCCATTACAGAACGGAATTTATACTCTATTAGAGAGGCTATGGTTGAGTAGGATATATTTATTAATGTCAGTTGGTAGTTACTAAGCACC
Source organism: Equus quagga (assembly GCF_021613505.1). Classification (NCBI taxonomy): domain Eukaryota; kingdom Metazoa; phylum Chordata; class Mammalia; order Perissodactyla; family Equidae; genus Equus; species Equus quagga. Next base: position 83,833,078 of record NC_060274.1, on the reverse strand, counting down.
TTTTCTGAGCCAGGCACTTGGCTAGGTGCTGAACGTATCAAAATTGAAGACAGATCTGCCCCCTGTGCTCAGGGAGCTTCTATTTTTCGGAGCTGGAGATCAGTAAGGAGGCAGTTGCAGTTGCTGAATGACTGCAAGGTACCGGGTTCTTCTTGGTGTCTGTTGGGGGCATTTTATCCCAGACTTGCTGGAGGAAGGGACATTTCAGCTGGGACCTGAAGGAGGGAGCAGGAGTGAGGAGGAGAACAGAATATTCCAGCAGAGGAGCAGGATGAGCACTGGCCTCCAGTGGAGAGGGTATGGTGCGTTAGAGGAATTTATATGGCTGGAGTGTCAGATCGGGGGTGAGGAGAGATGGGAGACAAGGGAGGGCAGGAGCCTGCAAGGAGAAGAGAAGAGAAAGGAAACAGCCGTTAGGAGCGGGGAGACATTATTAGGCTTGCCTTTTAGGAAGATCACTCTGATCATGCCGTAGAGGCTAGATTGGCGGGAGTCAAACTGGAGGCAGGGAGGCCAATTAAAAGGGGGTTTGAGTAGTCCAGGTGAGAGGGGACGAGGGCCTGGGCCAGAGTGGTGATAAATGATTGAGCGTGATAACCACAAGGCTCTCATCTACCCTACACACTGCTTATTGTTCTCAGTGCCTCATATGTATTAACTCAGTTAATCCTCAAAATGATCATTGGAGGTGTATGCTATTGACATTTCCATCAGACAGATGAGGAAACTGGAGGCCAGGAACTTGCCCACTCACATAGTTGTAAATGGCAGGGGCAGGGTTTGAACCCAGGCAGACTGTTCTTGACTACCACATGTTAGTGATTGGATTCAAGAGATATTTAGGCAGTAGAATGGATAGGACTTGATGATCTTGACTTGAGGGCTGGAGATGAACCAAGGAGATGTCTGGTTTCTGGCGTGGGCATCCAGAAGGATGGTTGGGGCCTTGACTGAAATGGGAGATACGTGATGGGAGCAGACCTGTGATTGATGATGATGAGGGATTGGTCTTGGACATGCTTGATGAGTGACCTTCTAGTAGAATCCAAGTAGAGATTTTGGCAGCATCATCACTTAAGTGCTAATTGAAACTCTAGGAGCAGATCAACTTCCCCAAAGGGAGAATCTGTACTCTCAGAAGAGCAGAGGGCCCAGAAGAGACTAACACCAACATCTGAAAACCAGAAAGAAGAGAACCCTAAAGGGGACTGAGGAAGAGTGGCAGAGAGCCGGGCGGCAAAGCAGGAGAGTGCGTCACAGAATCTGAGGGAAAATGGGCTTGCAGGAAGGGTTGACAGGCTCTCAGCGTACTGCATTTTGCGAAGAGGTTTAGAAATATTGAGAGGGTCCATCGGATTTAGTAAAATTGAGGTCATTTGGGGACTTCAGCTGGAGCTGGTTCAGTGGACTGGGGAGTCTGCAGTCGAAGGCAGTGCGTGTGGAAAGGACTGGGTGGTGAGGAGTGGGAGGCAGCTGTGTAGACCAGCCTTCCCAGAATGCAGGCTGGGAAGTAGAGAGACAGGGAGGCTTTTCCTTTGTTTATTGAAAGACAGGCAAGTAGGTGGGCTTAAATACTGATGGTAAGAGATGCTGATGGGGCGTGTGAGCCCCCTGAGGAGGGAGAAGGGGATGAGAGTCTAAAGGATGTCAGGGGAGGGAAGGAGAAAGGTGGGGTGTAGGTGCAGGAGTTTTGCAGGTGCAGAGGCAAAGAGCTGATGAACTTGCCTTCTAATGGCTTACTCTTTATGGTTGGTAGGAGACAAGGGTGGTTGATGGCTGCAAATGAGGAGAGAGGTAGTGAGGTCAGAGTTTTGAGTGGGAGAGATTGCTAATAACCTGCTGCCCAGAATGGGAAGGAGAGCCAACCAGGAAACTGGAGAGATGTGGCCAGTATTATTGTAGGAGGAAGGCTACTTGATGGAACTAGTTTATACTAAGGTAGAGTTGATTGATTTGTCAACTCTTTGAAACTCCAAGGTTCTCACCAGCTAATAAGATATTGTGGGACTTTACTTTCTATAGTTTGTATTATTAAAAGCATACTAGAAAAATCCAGATTTGTTGAAAACGCTTGTTAAAACTAATGGCCATCCCCTGAAGATTCTTTTTTTTTTTTTTAAAGATTTTATTATTTCCTTTTTCTCCCCAAAGCCCCCCGTACATAGTTGTATATTCTTCGTTGTGGGTTCTTCTAGTTGTGGCATGTGGGACGCTGCCTCAGCGTGGTCTGATGAGCAGTGCCATGTCCGCGCCCAGGATTCGAACCAACGAAACACTGGGCCGCCTGCAGCAGAGCGCGCGAACTTAACCACTCGGCCACGGGGCCAGCCCCCCCCCGAAGATTCTTAAACACTCCTGTAAGAAACCTTGCCTGCCAGCTCCTATTCAGAATCTACATGGTATGTCACATGGTACAAAGGAAACCTTTTAGGCAGGGGACCTGGTACCCACATGTAGAAGTGTATGTAGGAAAAAGACTGTCTGCGTGGGTGCCATTGAATTTTGCCTTTAGGGCAGCTTCTCGTTTACACAGATCTCCACCCCCTCTCCATAGCTGATATCACGTCAAGATCAAAAAAAAGATCCCTCATCCCCACTGAGAGTCCTGACTCCAGCTTAGAACCAGTGCTTCCTCTGGTTCCCATCTCAATCCCCCGTCCCGTGTTTCCTCCCCCTCCGGACCCTCTGCACACTGAGTTGTGACTCACTGGCTTGCCTTGACCTTGGTCTTCACTCAAAAGCCCTATCCCCAGGCCCGTTCCAGGTGGCATCCCATTTAACCACTGACTCCCCATCTCCTCCAGGATGGGCTTCTGAGCTCAGACTCAAAGCTCTACTGATCAGACCCCGCCTCTCTGTCCAGCCTCAGGGGGGTGTCACTAAGGAGAGAAGGCAGCAGGGGCCAACACCGTGTGTCCTTACAGGCCTTTCTTCACTGAATCCTTCTGCAACTTGTTTGCCCATAAAACCAGTGTTTTACTTAAATCATGGTAAAAAATAGTTGTTCAAGACCTGTGAATCTTGGGTAAAGGCAATAACAAGAAAAATTAGTCCATCTTTGGCAAATGAAAATACAGCCCAAGTAACTATATGTTGTTTCATTTAAAAAGAAACCAAAAATACTGGTTGTGACCTGCTAACTTGATTGACCCAGTATTTGAAAAACACTACCTTGCCCTTGCTTTTTAACCTAACTGATAAATGGTACAATATTTGTATTTTCAGATACAAGGGCATTTGAAAATAGAAGAAATGGAGCAGTCACCATTCCCACTCATTTGTAAAACCTAGGTTTGTCAACACTTTTGAATTCAGTTGTGTCATAACGTTTATTAATGTTTACACTACTGCTGCCGTTTAAGACCACACGTATTTTTATTTAGGAGTGGTGGTGTAATAGTGGAAGGAGCACACAGCTGGTAATCAGGGAGCAGGGTATAATTTTCTGCTTGGTTCCAAATGAATGGTGTGGCCTTGAACAAGTAAACTTCGTCTCTCTGTGTTTCAAATTCTTCCTATAAAATGCGGTACCTGGACTAGATTTTTGGTTTATATTTTCTTAATTCTAAGATTCTTTAATCCATCAATTAGCTTGGGGACTTAAGTACAAAATGTGTAGAAACCTGGCCCTGCTCAGATATGAATGTTTTTCTCAAAATTTGAACCTTCCAGTGAGCGTTCTTTCCCAGTATTTTTTTCTAGTTAAAAATTCAAATTTCACATTCAACTTTCAGAAGTAAGCAGAGGAAAAAAATTATTGTTCTGTGAGCATCCAATTTTATTTTATATTTAAGGGGCCAACCTACTTTGCGAACTAACAAAATTATTGTGAAAGTCTCATTTTCGCATAGCACGTTGTCGCATTTCACCCGTGTCACTCTAGTGAAAATCGAGGAGGACCAGTGCCCACGTTGGCCGCTTTGCTTCCTCCGCCAAGGACATCGTTTCCCAGCTTCACCCTCTAGAAAAGGTCCTCTGCTCCAGGCAACCAGCCTCTGTCCCCCTGCTCAGCCTGTTTGCCTCTGGTTCTGGGCTTCCATCATAAAAGCCACATGAAGATTTCTTTCCTTCAAAATGCATGTCACTTCTCAGATTCCTAATATTCTACCACCTGAGTGCCTCAGCTGTATTCCGTTGGTATCCTTGTATATTTGTTATATTTGTCTGCATTATTTTCACGTTTTTGGGCATGCGTATATATGGGCTTCCCCGACTAGATTGAAAGGTGCTACTTAGTAAATGCTGTGGGAATGGATGCGTGAACGTGTGGATGAGCTAGCGATGCCTGACTCCACGCAAATCCAATACGGCAAGTGGAAAAACGACTTGACATATGTGAGTGGGCCAATGATGTCATCTTTGTTTACCAAAAATGTGACGTTGCTATTGTAATCATCACTGTATGTGTTTTGTGGTGGTTTGCCTAGTATTTCCATCTCTACCTCCTTCTGGGCACAGTAGGAGCGCACTTCCCAGCCACTCGGCTGGCATTGAGTTTTATGACTGGAGAATCCAGTTGGCTGGGTCCCTGTGCTTGGTTCCATCCAGTGAGCTCCAAGGGGAAATGACGTGTGGCGCATCTGGACAAGAGCATATAATTGCTGACTCCTCTGTGCAGGAGACCTCCCAGGCACGAGCGAGGCCCGCGGCTGCCTCCTCTGTTCTGAGGTTCCCAAGCCTTCCTCCTTCATTCAGCTACCTGCAGTCCCATCTCCTTCCAGAGGCATTCTTGTTGGAATTTTAGACAACGGTGATTTCCTCTCGCCCCGCCCTTTGTAAACATCCAGCTCATAGAACTCTCCCACTTTTTACCTCAAGGCAGAATGTAGGCACAATCACTGAGGTTAATATACCTGGGCTGTTTGTTCCATTGTGTCCGTGTGTGTTACTTCATCTATTTTAGGAAACAAGCTCTGAGGCGAGGATTTGGCTTAACTCCTTTATACAGGGCTTAGTAAAATACCCTGTGGAATTAAAGACACCTAATAAATGCTTTAGACTTTTGAATGATGCCGTAATCATTTTAATGGAGGCTGATGTGTATGTGTGTTTAAACAAATGGCATATTTTCCAGAAACATTCTAGCAAATTAGCGGCTTCTAAATAAAAAAAAAAAAGTCTATCCTTAGAAAATGAATTTCATAAACTGCAGTAACATGCAGTATTTATTGCAGAGCTCATTTAAGCAGAGGCTGAAATGCAGTGTTGGGGCCAAGATTTAAATTTTTTTTTACTATATTTGTTTGTTTTCTGAAAAGTTGGTTGGCATGGCAGGGGTTAGGTAGGAAAGGGGGGCAATTTAAAGGCGTTATTGTGAATTTAATGCATATTTTAAAGAGTCAGTTAAAAACCTCTTTATATTAGGTTAGCAGACGTGATTTGGCACCACCTCTTCGCACACATGTGCCCTTTTCATTAGGAATGTGTGCCTGATGTGGTGCAGATGGTATTTAAGCCACTTAGTAATATTTTCCACGACCTGTTTTTAGTAATTAGGCTTGAATTTGCTGGTTCAAAATACTCGACTGCCTTTTGGCAACTTTGTAAACTAAGGAACTTGCAATGTGGTCACAGTACCAGCAGAGGGCAGTGTAAGTCAGTGTTTTATTCGCAGTCAGTCCCACTGCGGGCTTTCTACACTGGGGAGCTAAAATGTTCTCAATTTAAGAGAGGTGATTTGAGAATTTTTAAAAAAATTAATTGAAAATGACAAAGCTTTAAGAGTCTTTTGTTAACTGCCCTCTAGTAAGAACATAAATTGTCCAGGGCACATTTGAGCTGCAATTTTATTTTTTGAATTTAATTTTTTCCTGATTCTTCTTCCATCAACCAATATGCATGACTGTGTGAAAGGTAGAGTCTGTCTATAAATCATTTCGTTAATGCACTTAAAAGACTTAATATTTAGTTTGATGAGAGATGTTTTTCCTCAGCTCGGTTAATGGATACTAATGTTTTTCATTGTTATGTCTATGAGGGGTTTCTGTTGTTTTTATGACAAGGGAGTAACGTAAAGGTCATTTCCAAGTTATATGGTCCAGTCCAGTGTCAGTGACTTTCAAAGAGTAACAGTAAGTCACCTCTTGTTATATTTATTGTGTTATATTCCATTGTGCTTCATAAGATAACACTGTTGCCTTTTACACATAAATTTTTCCTCACCACAAAACCTCTCAGTGAACCCACCCCTGCAGCTCTCTCCTTCCACATATTCCTGTCTTCTCTGACTCCAAAAGCAGACACAGTCCCGGCCTTCTGATGTCTCTCTGTAGAGCGGCCTCTCTGTCAGTTCTGCTTGCCCCTTGGCCTTTTAGTGTCTCCCATCTCATACCGTTCTCCCTGTTATGGACTGAATGTTTATGTCCCGCCCCCAGGTCATATGTTGAAGCTCTAACCCCCAATGTGACTGTATTTGGAGACATGGCTTGTGAGGAGATGATAGAGGTTAAATGAGCTCATAACGTGGGGCTCTAATCCAGTAGGGTTGGTGCCCTTTTAAGAAGAGGAAGAGACGCCAGAGCTGTCTCTCCATGTGAGGACACAAGAGGAAGGTGACCGCCCACAAGCCAGGAGAGGACTCTCCCCAGGACCTGAGCTGGCTGGCACCTTGATCTGAGACTTCCAGCCTCCAGAACTGCGAGAAAATAAGTTTCTGTTGTTTAGACCACCCAGTCTAGAGTGTTTCGTTATGGCGGCTGAAGCTGCCTGAGACACCTTCTTAGTATCTAATGGGGATCCAAGGCTCCCAGAAGGGAACCATCATTACGTTTTGGAAGGTAGCAGAGGCTCTGCTGGAAGGAGAGCGATGCAGAGGACCAGTGGAAAGGCAGGGGATGCCTTGAGACGAGGGTCTGGCTTAGGAGGTCTGGAAGAATGGGTGAATGCATATAATGGTTGGTGCATTTGTTGCCAATCTTTTTTTTTTTTCCTTCTTCTCCCCAAAGTCCCCCAGTACATAGTTGTATATTCTAGTTGTGGGTCCCTCTGGCTCTGCTATGTGGGATGCCACCTCAGCATGGCTTGATGAGCAGTGCTAGGTCTGTGTCCAGGATCCAAACAGGTGAAACCCTGGGCCTCTGAAACAGAGCTCATGAACTTAACCACTCGGCCACGGGGCTGCCCCTGACTGGTGCATTTGATGGAGAGTGGAGATAGACTTTTATGAAAATGAAGAATCATGGGGATAGTTGGGATAGATGGAATGAAGTCTTGAAAACTAGTCTGAGTATCTTGGCCTTGATGCTGTGGGAGCTTCTCAAATTGGGAGATGCCAAACTCTTGGGAACACGTGGATGTCAGGTGTAAGTCAAACCACAGAATATGGACATGTGCCTCTCTGGGGTGCCAGTTTTCCTGGGCGGGGCTTCTTTCTTGGTGGGACTTCAGATATATTTCTGGGTATTTATTCTCTCCTGCTTTTCTAAGGTGCTTTGATGGGCAAGTCGAAGGCAGTGCAGGAAAGGGGCGTCATTAAAAGACCATGAGCAGAAACATGAAGAAAGTGGGGATGGAGCTGGTGGCCCTGTGTAGAAGGAGAGGCTTTGGGTCTGCTTGCCCCCGTTTTCCTTCTTCCAGAAATTTCGAGTGCTGTGTGGCTAACAGTTCGTTCTTCCCCTCATGGCATTCCTGTAAAACAGATGGCTGCTTTTCAGCAGACAGTAATCTAGAATCAGAGCTTATTAACATGTGTAGGGTCACAAACAAGTTTAGCCTATGTTTCTAGGACAGAAACCCAGACCAGTTCAAGCCTCTCCAGGCCTTTTGAGCTTAGTGTTGCCTTTACAGACTATGAGCAGAGTGGGGCAGCCTAAGAAACAGGGACTGGAAAGATAATGACCTCTGATGTTTGGCGAGCTGGTCCTTCAGTTTCTGTCCTGCCACCTGCCAGCTGTGGAACCTTGAGGCTGACCAATGTAGCCTTTGTCCCGGGTGAACATTAGGGATCTGTGTTAATGGAGAAGGGAAGGATGGATATTGGGTAGGCAGACAGCCGTTTGTTTTTAGATGCTTTCTTGATTAAAAAAAAATTCAAACATCGATTGCCACAGAGCAAATAAAATTTTGACTTCTATTTCAGGATTAAAGGATTATTAAAGAATTATTATTAAAGGATTACATACATTGCTGATATTTTGTATAATCATGTTTCATAGTCTTACCACGTTTTGGACATTTATACTTTTTGCCACCTCTGAGCTGTGGGGACATTTATCTTATTTCCATGTTTACATGTTCTTATCTTTCTCCTGCTTTCACTGCACAGGAATATAAGTTTCATTAGGGCTGGGACCTTGGTCTATCCTGCAGGTGTTTCCACATTTATGATGTGCTTGTAGCACTTGATAAATATTTGAATGAACGTAAGGGATAGTGAAGGGGAAGGAGCGAGTTCTCCTGAACCCTGATTTCGTCCTTTCCTCCCCTGCTTCTCTACCCACCTCTTACTGTGTTGTCAGTAACCCATTCTAAAAGGTTTCCATGTTATTGGCTTGTTTGCAGGCATTGCCACAGGGGGGCGCTATGGCATCTGAAAAGGAGGAGGCAGCCCCTGTCACCTGGGGCGTGCTCTGGGCTCAGTGAAGAGATGTGGAATATCCACTGAGCCCCTTCCTTCCCCCCTGACTGGGCTGGGTCCTGCTAACTTAGCAACTTATCAGTCAAACAACCCAGTGAGCTCACTGCTTGGTAGGCCTGAGTGGGTTTTAGCCGTGTGATGTGGTCATATACGAGGAGAAATTTTTAGCAAATTGAAAAGATAATCTAAGCGGTGAGAGATCAAGAATCAGGTTTTTCAGAGAATTAAGTTTGAAGTCATTCAATCAGTACTTTTTTATTTGCATCACCAGGTTCACTGACTCTAACCAGGGGTGGGACATACGGGGTGAAAAGTCAGATACTGAAACATCACAAAGAATGTTTTTAAAAAGATGTGCCTTCATGTTCTTTTTCGAATACACACATGGTAACTAGAACTAGAACACCCTGTAGAAATCCTTCAAGGGATGTGGTTTAGTAAATGGATTAAAATGATACGAACTAACATGGATTATTTGCCTACAGATGGAAATTTCTAAATTTCTATGAAGTAGTTCAAGCAGTCCCCTCGCTTATAATTTTTTTAACACTTTCTGAATGCACAGTAGAACAATAAAGTTCAGTCAAACTCTGTATTTTAACTAACTGAATGCCAAAATAAGGAGGTGTCATTTTTGAAAATGAGATCTTTTTATTTCCTTCTTTTTCAACTTTGGCAATGGTTGGTGTAATTCTCTGCTTTCTTTTCCCGAAAATGAAATATTAGAATTTAAATTAGTGCTGCCAGATTTTAAAAAGTAATTTGAAATTAATTAAAGTTGATCGTTTAAATATTAACTTGTATCCATTGGGTGCAGTTTATATATATAAACACAATGTTTACTTGTGTACCTGGGGTCCTATAGAAACACTGCACATATGCCCCAATGACAGACGGAACAAAGAAAACATCGAAAGTGTTCCCCAAAATCTTAACTCCTTTTAACTGAAAGTTCCTATGTACTTGTGTAATTAACTCATTCTAGCGAAGAATTTTTTCTCGGTGTAACACACTTGAACTGCATGAAATTCTATTGCTAAATTGATTTTACAAGGTTTTGACCTATTGGCATGCTAAGATAAAAGCTGAGGCCTTTAAGTTCCGTAAAATGAGATTCAAGGACCCTTATAATTTAAAACAAGAGAATATTTTTCCGGTTGGGCCACACACAGACCAACTATTCTGACCGAGATACGGATGTTTAAGTATGTTTCTGAATTTTAAAAGCCAAAAGTAGTAAACAAATTTTTCATTAAACCAATTTCCCTTTGATCTTATTATATATGCATTTAAATTTACATTGAAATCTTCATTCAGGATTCATTTTTTTCAGGTTAATATTAGGTTGATTTTTAAGAGCATACAAGAAATTAAATCCTTATTCCCTTTTCTTGAAAAGTGGGTTTAATGGGAGTCATACCTAAATTTTAAAAATCTAAACTATTTTAAGAATGTCCTTAGTGGTGAAAATTGTTAGGGTAGCATATAGAGAGCAAGGGGAAAAGCCTCATAAATACATAGTTTAACAACTGTGGTTCTTAATAATTATGGAAAATAATGTGACTATTGGAGGGAAATATTAAATATTCATGAAAATATGGACTTCTCTTTGAGACAATGAAAAATTGAAGTTCAGGGTGATAGAATAAAGTATAACTCTTAAAAGTATTTAAAACTAATAATAATGTTATTTCACCTGATACAATTGGAAAAATAATAATAATTCTAATTAATTTTTAAGTAAAATAACTAAAACGAAAAAAGTCCGTGGAACAGAAAAAAAGAACTTGATTAAGAGGAAGGCCAACGGGAGGAGGAGGCGTGGTTAAAGTCCAATGACTTGGCTTCAGTCTGGTGCCATCAATTACTCTGATTGTGGTCCTGGGTAAGTGAAGCAGCTAAGCCTCGTTCCTCTCCTCTGTGGTATGGGAGTGATAATACCTGTTTCAGGGGGGGTTGTGATGCTCAGGTGAGATGATTCAAATTTAGAGTGACGATAGAATAGAAAATGTTAAGTGTTAAGAATGCATCGTAACCCTGACATAATCTCCCTTTGGCATGTAATTGGCCTAGAATTTATATTAAAAGTCAACTGTGGATTCTTATACCTTGATTTGGTAGTGTTTAAAGTTATGAAAAATAGGAGAGAGAATGAGCAGGTTAAGCAGTTGCAGAGGAAATTGGGGGAAACCCGATATTGAAATTGCATTCTGACTGAATGTCTGCATCTTGGATAAGCAGAGAGGCTTGTCGCTCATGAGGATGATGGTGTTGATGACAGTTACCATTCATTGAGCTCACAGACATGCTGGGCACTGTAAGTGCTATGCAGGTGGTGTCTGATTTAATCCTCAGTACAGCCCAGTGAGGGAGGGTCAGTCATTAAACTGATTTACAGCTGAGGAAGCTGCGGTCTAGAGAGGTTGAGTAACTCCCCGAGATCCACAGTGGATGTTGGAGTCACAGCCCTGGCAGGCTGGCTGTGAAGCCATGACTCTTGACTGGCATCGGCATCATGATGGATTTGGGGGTGTGTGTGGTTAGATCCTTGGGGATCCACATCTAACATGGGCTTTTGGGTCTGAATGGGATAATTCCACCATTGAGTTTCCTATTTCTCTCAGCTGTTTGTTTTTTTTTACAGAAGCTTGGTTTTGACAAACAGCGCGTAGTACGTGTGTAAGGAAGAGGCTGTAACTGCTTAACTTTCCTTGAGTATAAAATACTATTATTACTGCTTTAGCCTCTGTCTTGTTTTTTCCCCTCTATTACTCACGGCAATGTGATCTGATGACAAGGTAAATCCAAGTGGAGACTAGGTCATGGATAGCATTTTTGTTCTTGTTGAAAATCGGTGGTGGTTGACAATACGATGAATATAGGCAGTGCTAATAATTTGACCAATTTCCTAACTTGGAGAGGATGAGTTAAAATGACCGAGGAGGAAGGAATTAGCATGAGAAACAAGCCCCTTAGCAGTTTAAGAATGAGTTTATCCTTAGAGAGATTTTGTAAGCTCACGTACACTCCCGTCCCCACTAAAAAAAGAAACACATGAGGCAGCAGAAGCAAATAGTGTTTTAGTGGAATAGTGATGGTTTGGCAGGTGAAAATAACAGTCCTCTAGCAGAGGAGCATCAGAGGACTGCTTCCATTCCCTTCCCTTTGGAGGCTGATAGGGTTTAGAAGTAGAAGAACGCAGAGACACTCCTTATATCTGGCTAGACTCGTCATACTCACCTCTGACTTTGATCTCTAAGGCAGGAAGCACTACTGTAAAAGTTGAGACTTAGTGAAGTTTTCTCGTGTAACTAGGAAACAGAAAGACATGGTCCACAATGGAGGCTCTAGGTCTAATTACTTGCAACCCAGTTGCACCTTGATGGCAAGAAGCAAGCCAATAATAGCATTTATTAATGTACTGCTGAATTTCCTTATGAGACACTGGGAGCCTATTGCAAAACTAGGTTCAACAGCAAAATATCTCAGAATCAATGACAGCAACAAAAAGATTTAGCAATAATGGAAGAGAGGTTTGTAGAAAAGTGAAGAAATTGGATTTTAAAAAGTGCTGAAACTCTTAGAACACCATCTTGGTCAGAATTGCTCTTGGCTCCCATGCTCCCACGTTCTTGCCCCTTTCACAGCCAATGGTAGCCATACGGATGTTAACCCTACATGGCCCTTCAGCTTTACTAAGCGGCACGTTTTCAGCCCCCCTGGTTTTCAAGGCTCTGTCAGTGGAGGGTGTCTAATCTACATGAGGGGCTCTGGATGTAGTTCAGAAGTTGGCAGGGATTTATCCACTGGGAAACAGGCTTGTCTGGGTGATTGCATGAAAGAAATAAAGCCCCTTTGTCAAACCCCTCTCTTTGCCTCCTGTACTCCCGCTAGGAAAAAAATTGGGGAGGGGAAAGAGAATATATGAGAATACTGATGGTGATTATTTGTCCCCTTTTAAAACTGGCATTTCAAAAGTTCTTCCATGGGAAAATAGTCATTGATCAAGGAAAAGAAAAGAAAAGAGACATGACAAAGACAAGAAGTTTCAATTTTCATACTCCTTGTTTCATGTCAACAAATGGCCTCTTCTCGGTTGGTAAATCTGAAAAACCGTGTGAAAATGATTACATTCTGAAGCCTACCATCCTAAAACAAATCCTCAATGAAATTGTCCGTAAGAAGCCAGAGGTGATGAACTGTATGCAGAGGGTCTTCATTTTATGTGACTTTTTCCTCAGGAAATGGGGAGATGGGTTATCAATGCAAAGTAATAGTGCCTTTCTGAGCATGTTCTTTTCTGAAGTTGCACTGTACCACTCTGTTTTTTTATCGTGTTCTGGTAAATGGTAGGTTTCCCTAAAAAATAAAAGCAAGCAAAAAGGGAAATCCCCAAACAACCAAGAAAGAAAATTAGGCATTACTTTTGAAGACTGTTCCCATTCAGATGTAGTCATATCCATCTTGCCCTCTGAAATTAAATGGAATATGATTTTTCACTTCTAAAGGGGGCCTTGGGACCCAGTCATCCCTCCAAATTTACTTCCTATGGTGGTCTGGCTAGTGTGTTCTTGAAATCAGAGTGAGACCCGTCTCCTTGTCGATCGCAGGATTTATGCAGCTCTGCAGGATGATGTTGGTCTTTGGATTCGCAGCTGGTGCATAGTTACTTTTGTCTGTCTGATCGGTGATATATAGAATATCCATACAACTTGTTGAAAAACAAACAAAACCCTGCTAAATCCGTCCTTTGGTATCATAAGACTGATTGTTTATAACTTTCAATTATTTTTAAAAAATAAATGAAGCTGAGTAGTGTGAGTTACAGAGTAAAAAGAAGAAAAACGTGTGATAGATTAAATAAAGGGATCTGTTTTCTGCATGTCATTCTGGTAGGGAAATTTCGCAGGGCATATCACCCTTCTACTACTCCTGGGGGTGAGTTGTTAACTCTTTTTAAAATTCTGCTTCTGAGGATGTTTGTCATCGTCACAGGTAACCTTTCCTCTTGCTTCAGATGTGTGAAGTCTTTACACTTATTAATTCTTTTATGTAGTGTTTGTAGTTTGTCGAAGGAAATTGATTTTCTTGTAATGGGAAAATCATCACTCCTATTATGACATAAAACTTTAATTTGATGTCTCCTTCACTGACCCAAGCTAATTACAACAAAAACATGTTAACAAAGTGAGTAAAGTTCTTTCTTTCATGCATCACTTTTACTACTCAGGGCTGCCCCAGAAAGTCTTAAATGAAGGTGCTGCTCTGTTACCCTGGGGGGGTTGGGGGGAGAGAGAGAGAGAGAGAGAGAGAGTGTGTGTGTGTGTGTGTAACCACTCTGACAGGCTGTGAAATATTGATGCCCAGGGTGAAACTTGAACTCCTCAGATCACTGGCTTCTAAAGGAGCAAAGAAATATTAAAGGGGGTTATTGGTAATGGTCAGAACACACAACAGCTGAAAACATGGACATAGCTTCCTCCTTAATTTGGGCAGATTGGAATGCTCTCCCCCAAATCAAACGGAAATAGTAAAATGTAAAACCTTTTATGAGTACCCAGCTCAGCTGCACCTGGTTTCCCTAATTGCCTTCAACTGAGTCATTACTGGGGAGGCAAGATGTTTAGCCACCAACAGCCCTTATTAAGGTATAATAGGAATTTACTTGTAAAACAGAATTATTGGGATGGCATGATGTCATAAAGACAGAGTGCTGACATTTTAGATTGTTTTATATAGGAATGGTGAATTATAATTTAGGAGTGGAATATTCCTGTGGTAATTAATCACAATTTGGTGTGGCCTCAGTGGGGGTTAGGCGTATGGGTACGTAGCATTCGTGATTGTAATGGCCTCCATTAAAGGCTGTGCTTGTGCAAATGCATGGCACTCTCATGAATTATCTATGGGAAAGGAAAATCTCTAGTAGTTTGTGGATGTGCAAAACCAGACCATAGCAGGTGTAAATAAATGAAATGTTTCAGCCAGGCTGCTGCCCCCATTTATGTAAAAATGTCAAAGCCTTACAACTATAAAAATGCCTGCAAATTTTCTTCTTGGTCTCAATAATGCAAGAAATGGGATGCATTAATTTTGCTGGACCTCAAACTTGGGCTCTGTCAATATGGCTGTGTGATTAATGGGTACAGACTTTTACCTGCCTCATAAATATAATGTGCCTTGATTACTGGGCTCCGTTTGCAGAGCAATAGTTAACATGATGTCAACACTTCCATTGTAAACTCCGTTTTTGGAGGGGTTTATAACTTGGTCATAAAAAATCACTTGGGATGACACTTCGAATATGAGGTCTTAGTCCTGGGGGACAAAGATATTTAAAGGAATAGATTTAAGTGTTCCATTTACCTATTTGTAGGTTTTATGAAGACCTAAGCTGCATATAAAAGATTCAAATTTTATATACTTTAAAGTGAAAATATTTAAATAATAAAGAGCGTTTCTTATTGCTCATTTTGTTCGGTTTTTTTCTAAGGAAATACTCTATAGTTTGGTGTTGGATCATTCATTTTAAACCAGAAGGAAACATTTGAAACATGGTTATGATACATATCAAACAACATTTAGAAAATCATTCAGTATTAATGTGTTTGCAATTTTACGCCAGTTAGCCACATAAAATCATGTTTTAGGTCAAAATCAATAAGAATTCTAGCATAAAGCTTGAAATATGCAAGCCTTGGAAAGTATAGTATGAAGCGGGCCACGTTGGGTAAGACGACAAACGTCTTTTCTGAATTAGAACATAAATTTTCTCTTGTTTTGAAGTGGGAGAAAATCGCCAAGACCTGCCAGGCCCGCTCTTTTTCTTCTCCTGAGGTGAGGTGATTACATGATGATGCTAACCCAACATCGTGGGGGGCAGGGGGCGGGGGGCACCTCAGGAGGCCGGGATTTCTTAGGTCATGTCAGGGAAGGACTGAGGGCCCCTTTTGGTTTTTAGTGTGCAGTCCTTCTCTTCGAGCCAGGAAGCCAGGATTAACTCTGTTGGAATGTGAGGGGGTTGGATGGGAGGCTGTGGTCAGAACCTAGACTTTTGAAGTGGCTGTTCAGCTGCCGCAATTTACTCGACTTGTTGGATAGCTTAAGAGTTTTAATTGAAAAGGTCATCTTACAGTACTTTGTAATTGGTTCTGAAGCCACTAGTTGGCCTGACCAAAAAGGGTTTTTTTTCTTAGTTTGTTTTTGTCTTTTTTGGCGATAGGGAGGCTTGGTTGTGCTGCTAAATTGGTAGAACAAGACTTTAAATCTGCAATCATGGGTGACTTTTAGGTGTCTTTCTCCCTTCCTTCTTCCCTCCCTCCCTGTCTCCCTTCCTTTCTCCATCTCTCTCTCTCTACCTTTCTTGCTTTGGAAAATAAGATATTCGCTTTCAGGCAGCAGTGACAAACCGTTACAGGGACAAAAATATCTTGGAACCCTCAGCAGCAGGGGGGCTTTTCTAGAACCTTCAACAGGCAGCAGGAAGGGTTGCAGTGTGGTGGTTACAAGACTGGCATATATTTCAGTATTCTTTGTAGTGCCTGAAATATTTATCAAAATGCCCTCATAATTGGGGACCGGCCCACTGGCGCAGCTGTTAAGTTCACATGTTCTGCTTCGGTGGCCCAGGGTTCGGATACCAGGTGTGGACCTACGCACCACACCGCTTGGCAAGCCATGTTGTGCCAGGCATCCCACATATAAAGTAGAGGAAGATGGGCATGGATGTGAGCTCAGGGCCAGTCTTCCTCAGCAGAAAAGAGGAGGATTGGCAGCAGATGTTAGCTCAGGGCCAATCTTCCTCAAAAAAAAAAAAATACTCATAATTGTTTTCTGCCCTCATTCAATCATCCTGGGAAGGAATGAACTATTTTTTTATATGGTTAGACTTGTTGCCATAAAATGTAAACTGTAGAAGCAGTACTTATAATTCTTGGGTTGACAGGTATTAGACTTACCAATTTGCTTGAGTAATAATGCAGGCCCTGAATGGATGTGCTGGGCTAATGGGCAAGCCTTATTTTTTTGAATAACTGCTCACATAAAGAACTTCAGAAACGTCCCCGATGGTCTAAAGGTTAAGGCAGCAATAGTGTTAACGGATACAGCGATAAATGAGTTGGTAGCCCTGAATTTTGAAAAATAATACAGTGCACTTGGTGCTTTATATGTCCTGTGTCTTTTAATCCTCACAACAACCCTATGAAGTAAATGGCTTATTATGCCCTTACGGCCCTGACACCGAGCCTCAGAAGGCTTCCTTCCATTTTCTACCATCACATAGCTTGTGGGCTGTAGAGCTGGGGTGGGAACCCAGGTCTGTCTGATTCTAAAACCCATGGTGCTCCCGTTTTGTATTAACAACTCAGAGGGCGAGTATTCGTTAGTAAAATACTAATACCTATCCATTAATTCAACAGTAAATATTTATTGAGCGCCTATCATGTGATAAGCCTTGTGCTGGGTTCTCGGGGCACAATGTGAACAAGACAGCCTTGAGGAATTTATAGCCTTCAAGAGTTTACAAGCGAGTGAGGTGGGGGTACTAAGAAGTAAACAGGAAATTACAGTCTAGGCCTCGGGCTAAATGGAGGGATGGGAAGAGACCCAAAGGAGCAGCTGGAAGGGGCGCTTGAGGTAGATTTAGGGGTTCAGACAATACCTACCAGAAACTGAAAAGCTGAAGGAGAAGATGGCCTTAGCCAGGTGGGGGGTGGGGGAGGAGGCGATTGTTGCAGCGGGGGAATAAGGGAAAGCTTTTTAATCTAGGAGTCAGCAAATGCAAGGTAGGTGAGTAAAAGGCTTTAAATCAGGGAGAGGCTAGAGGACTGAGCAGTGGTCAGGGCTGGAAGGCCCTTTGAACAAGTTTAAAGAGTTTCGCCTTAAGGGCTGTGGGAAGGCATTGGGGGGTTTTGAGCTGGGAATGAGGTGATCAGATTGGCATTGAGAAGCCTGCTGCCTTAGAGAGCACAGAGTAGAAATGGGGGCGCTGGAGCCAAAGCCCAGTTACAGTTGCGGTGACTGGGATTCAGAGTGGATTCTATCCATTGGGTGGAATGGATAGAATGGATTCCATCAAATTGCACTTCATCTTGTCAGAGGAGACGCGTCCAAGGAATGCTTTAGTGGTTCTTAAAGTTTGAAGTCTCTATATACTTTCTCATAATTATCAAACATACTCTATTCTAAAATGGCATAGGGATTTTTAAATAATAAACATATTTATCTCAAAATCTACCATTTTTAGGTTGAATGTAGCTTTTGAGATCAATGTGTCTAGCCCCTTAATTTTACCTTCAGTCATTGATTTATTCAGTAAACATTTATTAAACTCTATTATCATCCAGGTATGTAGATTAATAGGAGCTTTACTGTATTGATCTTACTAAGAAAGTTAGAGTGCAGAGTTTTGTTGGTATAAGAATGTTATAATACATGAATATATAGAAATATAAAAAGTTCCCTCCATGTTAAATTTTTTTTCCTCTTTGGGAAGAGGGAAAGACAAAATATAAATGCATGTGGAATTATTCTTCCCAAGGTTTTCGTCAGCTCACGCTCCTCGGCCTTGACATTTTACGAAGTCCCTGCATGTTATTGTTGCCTCAGGTCTTGTCCCACATCCCTCTGTAGGCAGCATCAGGCTCCTGGCCAAGGCTCAAGGGTGGAGCAGAGGCCACCACAAGTGCTCCAGGCCCCTCCAGCTTACCCAGGAGCATGGATGCTGCACTCTCCAGACCCAGCTCCCTTCTAAGTCCCTAAAACCAACCACCCCAAGCCAGCGTGGAGGGTAGAGCAAGCTAGTGAATATGGCAGTTACTTGCCTTGTTGGTGCTGATTATGACTAAACCTTGGAAGCTCTGGTACCCGTGCTCATCCTCCGCAGGTATAGACCGCTCCCAGACTCATCCTCCAACTTGAAGCTAGACAGGGTTACTCTATCATCCAGATACTATTTATCCGCATGTGTTCTCTCTCATCATAATGTCCTCATCACAGAGAGGGGGATCACTCCGTTCCAGACACTCAGCTTAGCCTGTCCCCAAAACCTTAACTTGACTTGGTCACATTCCAACTGTGTTCTCTGCTGCCCTGAGGTCAAAGGAATGCGAAGCATCCTCCAGCTCTGCCAGCTGCTTCTCCCTGTGCTCTTCTCCACAGGCTTTCCTTGACTTTCCCCGAAATTTACCAACTGACTGAATTTCTTCTAAGGAACCTTGATATCTTCCCCTCATTAACAGATCACTTCTCTGATCTGTGGTGCTCACTGTGGTTTGGAAACCGATGTTGTAGTCAATAAAGGTTGTTAACAGCACCCTGGGTGTCATGATGAGATTAGAAGAAGCAAAGCATTTAAAACAGGGCCTGCTGCATAGTAAGTACAATGAAATGTTTCTCAGTTCAACCTTTTAGAGAGGAGGCAAGTTCTTGAGTGCTAACTCAATCCATCAACAAGCATTTATTGGTTTGCTTGTGAAGTGTCGTTGTTGGTCTTATTTTAATATTGCTAAACCACAAACTCTCAAGTAATTTTTTGTTTGGAGACTTGCCACTCCCATGATTTCTCAAAATGAATTCTTTTAAATGATGATATCAACATTTTATTTTTTCCCCATGGCTTCATTCTTCAGTGTTTTTCAGTACCTCATTGACGTCTACCAGTGTTACAGAGAAATGGGAATGAGGATGTATTTTGAGCTGAGAGTTGAGGTATGATAAAAATGGAAACAGGAGGCTGGCGGGTGTGGTGGTGTGTTCTGTGATCGGATCCAGCAGTCACTGTTCAAGTCAGGCAGGTCTTTTACGATATCTGGATCTTAGATTTCTTAACTATAAAGGAAGGAAGTGGAACGACATGGTATATCAGGTCCCTACAGTTCTAAAAGTCTGTTATTCTAGATCTAGAGTCCAGGCAAGTCTATGGATCGCTTTTTGTTCCTACAATTGGTGAATAATTCCATTGGCTTGAATATCTGTGTTCAAAGGGGGAGGGAAGGCAAGACCTCCCACCACTACTCAACTGAACTGCTGAGACAATCCTCTTCTTGTCCAATTCTTTACACTTTCCAGAATTCCTTATCACTGTAGAGTGATTCAAGTAAAAATGCCCCACAACTAGAAGGACCTGCAACTAAGATATACAACTATGTACGGGGGCGGGGGGGGGGGGGGGGGGAGTGAGGAGATAAAGCAGAACAGAAAAGAAGATTGGCAACAGTTGTTAGCCCAGGTGCCAATCTTTAAAAAAAAAAATGCATAGGAGTATAGTGTCTGGATTCACTTTTCACAAATTTAGAATTCTTTCTTAAACTTCCTCACTGTTCTGTGTCACTGAAATTCGGGCTCTGCTATGGCATCAAGGTAAAAAAAACAACAACAACAACAAGTAGATCCTTTGCATTGTATATTCCATGTCACGTGCCCCTCTCTCCACTAGCCTAACAATCAAAAGTTAGCTACATAAAAATAATCATGTAGTAATATAGTCTTCGATTCCCAAAATCACTTTGCCTTTTGAGTAGCATTGCAGCTTTCTCACCACAAGAGGGCAGCGCAGGTGACTGAATGAAGGAAATGGCTTCTGCAGAAATAATGACCCTGTTTGCAACACTAGTTTCCAATTTACAAGGCGTTTTCATGCGTGTGTGATGGTCTCGGGTTCTCTGTGATAGGTAAGGCAGGCATAATTATTCCCATTTTATAGATGGAAAAACTAAAGCTAGAAAAGCTTAACGATGACTTGCATACCGGTGTACCAAAGCCATCCAGTGCTTGAAACCAGCCAAATCTTACCTGAATCCAGGTCTCTTTCCATCACATGACTCTGCCCATAAATGGTGCATTATCATCATTCCAGCAACTTCCTCAAGAAGAGCTGGGAGGCATACAAAGCTAGAAAATCATCTGTTCTATGGCAACAGTTCCCCAATTTTTTCATCTGACACAGCATCTTGTGAAAGCTTTCCAAACCCCATGTTTCTTTCTTTTCTGGAAAGAGTGTTTGTTTCATGGGCACCATCATGAACAGCCGTCTGCAGTCTCAGTGATTTTGATCTGTATTATATGTGGGTCTTAAATAGGAGATGAGGAGATTAACAAGAGAGGCCAAAGTGAAGGAGAAACCTGGATGTACATAGTCCGAAAGATGACTTCAGTTTCCATTGTGAACTTGAAAATTCCTTATGGATTCCAGAGCTCCACCCTGTTAAGTAGTTTCAAACGAGACAGCAGCACACAGTAAAGGGACAAGCAAGGCTAAGTCAGAACTAAACAAAACACCCCATTATGGAACTCCCAGAGGAAGATTTTTCTAAGCTCCCGAATTCTAAGGCCTAACTTTGGAGGGCCTGCAGGCAGTCACACACGTGGTCACTCTGTTGGGCAATATACATAACAGAATTTATTCTGAAGAGATTTTGCCACTTTGTTTTTGTTGGTAGTTAGGGTGATTCTATCAGGTAATTAATTTTACGTGCTTTTATTTATTTGTTGAAAAAAAAATAAAAGACTCAAGTAGCAGCCTGTGGTTATTCCGGTTGCCCGATGATTCCTGCATTCAGATCTCAAACCAGAGTAGGTACAATCAATGTGTGAAGAATAGGTGCTGCCTAATTGCCTTTCTAAATCA
This sequence comes from Equus quagga, assembly GCF_021613505.1. Taxonomy (NCBI): domain Eukaryota; kingdom Metazoa; phylum Chordata; class Mammalia; order Perissodactyla; family Equidae; genus Equus; species Equus quagga. The sequence goes on along the minus strand of NC_060274.1, from coordinate 83,811,875 downwards.
GTAAAATAATTAAAGCTTTTATAGTCTGGCCAATTAATGTTTGCACGTCTGTATGGTCGGCTTAATACGGAAAATGCTTGAGAAAGATAAAATTACAATACCAAAAGCAACTAATAGCGGGAAAAAATTTCTGAGTGTAGTTGATTAATTATCCTCCTCTTTCCCTTAGGAGACTAAACATTTAGTAAATCCCTATAGTTCCAGTTTAGTCAGCATTCCCATTGTAAAGTGCCAGTGTTATAATTTTTCATTCATCATTTTCTTAGATTCCAATGTGAGTGTCATTGTTGTGTTTAGTAAAAGAATACAAATATTTATTTTAAACGTTTCTTTAAACAGATTCTTAGTGGAGGGTAGAGCTTACTAATGCTCTGCAGCTGGGTTTCGGGGCTTTAAAATTGGTTGTCGTCTACGTACTGAGTCCTCTGCAAATACTCAGCCGCAGAGAGCAAAATCCCACTTGACAAGAAGTCTCTAGATACGGATTTATGCAATAGGATGTAATGTTTACTTTGGACCTGCTATGATCTACCTGGGAAATTTTTCCTATTATACGTTTATTAGAAAGTTCTAAATACGTATTTGCACAATGTTTTCTTATGGAAACATCTGTGTAAGGAGTCTTTAACATACTCATTTCAAAAAGGGAACTTTTAAAAGGGAGAAAGACAGCAATTGTGTGAGTAAACCAGAGAAAAGGTAGGAAAATAATACATTTAGAATGAACACTTCAAATTCTGGCTGAGTTTTCTTTTATTCTCTTGTGGGTGCAGATAGATAACATAATCATTGTCCCAACTAGAATTCAGAATCTGCGTCTCATTCTGATATCTTTAAATATTTGATCCGTCTTTTTAGCGAAGCTTGTCTTGGGAGGAGTTAGGTATTGGCTTTTTTCCTCCTTTTTCTTTCTGTTTAGCCTGCATCGAACCTTTGGCCTTGCCCCAAGTGTATGGGTGGTATATGGTTTAAAATTGATATATTAATGTTGAATTTTTATTGTCACAGTTTCTGTTCGTGCTCCTTTCAAACCTTTCATTTATTTGTTTCTGAACCTTGGATATCTCATAAAAATGTCACCATTGTGGTTGAACATTAAGCACCTTCCCATTTTGCCCTGGGCCGTTGAAATAAATTTGGACCAGGTGCTCTGCTCATAATGGAGCCCCTTGAAGTGCTCTGATAATGAGCCCGGAGCGGAAGCTGTCAGCCTTCAGCTGGCTTGAAGAATGCAATTAGAGCAGTTTTAATACTGCGGGGGGACCCCATCCAATCAAGGCCATTTGAGTTGAACCAAGTCTAGAATCCTAAACGTGTACTTTTAAGTATGTGAGCCTTGTCTCTGCACTGAGAATGGGGAGGCCTTCCTCCACAATGGATCTGTTTCTAGTCAAAGAGAAAAAGATGCTCCCAATGCCAATAGAAGTTCTCTCTCATCCCTCCTGTTATGTTATTGTGACCTTATTTATGATCTGATGTCACTGTGATCAGGATAGTTAGCATCAAATTAAGTTTCAAATCAATCAAGTACTTAGCAAGACCACTTAGCTCAACTTTTTTTAGTAGCAAAAAAAATTGGATTCACCTAAATTAATACGGGGAGTGGTTAAATGAAGTACTTTCCTATAGGAAACCATTAAAAAGAATAAATATTGTCTGTTATATATTGTTGAGTAAAGCAAGTCATTTACAGAACAGTATATACAGCATGACCCTGTTTTGAGGGGAAAACCAACCAACTACAATATACATCTAGAGGTGCATAGAAGAGGTTTCGAAGAACACACACCAAATCGCTAATGGTAAAAATAAAGGGAAGTGGGGATGGGGGTAGGTTAAGTTTTTTACTCTCTATATGTATTTTTAAATTCTTATTTATTTAACCAGTAATTTTTATATTCTTGGACTAGGTCAGCTCACTCTCAAGCCAATGACTTATTCTAAGTAAATAAATGAGCTTCTGTGGAGCAGGAGTGAGGAAGAAGCGTCTGCTTCTGTTATTACTCGAGATGCTGGGTTACAGTAATGAGAGAAGCTATTGGCCGAGTGAGAGCTTTACAGTTGTCATTTCAGATAATCCTTCCAACAGCCTTACCCCACAATCCTCACAGTCCACCCGAGGACACAGGTGTGGAGAGGTTCAGTAATTCGCCAGGTCACAAGTTTGAAGTCAGGTGTCAGGATTTGAACCCAGACCAGCCCGGCTCCAAGGCTCTACCGGTAACCCCCTCTCTCCTTGCTGCTTGGTTTCTGAGGAGAGTTCTTTAAATGCAGATTTTATTTCCAGGGTCATGTTTCCTTTCATCCTTGATTTCTTTCTAGAAGATGAGGACATAATTCAGGAGTAGTTGTTATTGTTGTTAATGGTTGACATTTCTTATAAACACTTGCACTAGTCATTAAAAAGTCTTATTTTGGGCCCATGGGATTCACAGTGAATTCTCCAGCGAGTGGAAGCCTTTGTCCTAAAATGAGGCCACGTATACTAATGTCAATTCAATTTCAATTGAAAAGTAGGTGACTTTACGCAGTGGGCAAGGTGGAGCATGTCATCAATAATGAGAAATAATATCCAAAATTTAAAGATCATAGTAATTATGAAAGTATTCTTTCATAAACTCCTGATTGCTGAATAGTAGCTTACTCAAACAGCTCAGTTCTTCTAAACATATTATTTAATAAGCCATGAATGTTTTTTATTCCATAAAAATATGAAGCTTATTCTATAGACTAGAGACCTCTCTCTTTGTATGTGTGTACATATACACGTGTATGTATTTTGATTTCTTTTTTTCTAAATAAGCCCTACAAACTTCTTTTGTTTCTCAGATCTTTTTCAGCTTGGATTTCTATTTTATATGGGATACTGCTTTCCTGTTGGCCTTTTAAGATGGTATGCATAATATTAAAATCCCATTTCAGGTTTCAGCTCTATTCCACAGCTCAAACTTTGGAATTATTTCTATGAAAGAAATAATTATTCAGAGACAGAAAGTAGGGTGGTGGTTGCCAGGGGCTGGGGGAATAGTGCGTTATTGTTTAACGGCTGTAGAGTTTCGGTTTACGGGATGAAAAGAGTTCTGGAGGCGGATGGTGGCAATGGTTGCACAACCTTATGAAGGTATTTCATACCACTGTATATGTAAAAAGAGTTGGTAAATTTTTATGTTATGTGTTTTACCATGATAAAAAAAATTGAAAAGCCACAAGTGAGCCTCATCCGGTGACCTGAGCTAACATTTAATGGTCCTTCTTCTGACATCATGACACTGACTTGTTGACCTCTCTGGGGCAAAGTCATGTATTTAGGCCAAATAATTTACACATCCTCTCCCAGAAGCCTGAAAAAATAGCACTGCATAGGTAAACGTGAAGTGCTTTGAAATTTTGCAGTGACTCCTGTATAATACTGTTACTTAGCTATATTTTTATAAAGCGTAAGAAAGTGATAAATACACAGAGAGGAAAAGCCCCACCTCTGATTTTTTAACTGAAGAAAACTATTCTTTTTGAGCATCTACTCCAATTTAAATGATTGGGCTTACATGGCATTTGGATTTATTTTTTATACACAGTTTCTTTCCAAATATGATTATTTGATTTTATGATGTTTTGCTTCCTATCAGCCCCTTTGACCCTGTAATCATGAGCTTGTCTTTGAACCTTCTCTCCCTTTGCAGGAAAGAAGAATTCACAAATCCAGGGGCTTCTGCGTGTAGAAGCTTAGTTACTTTGAAACTGGCAACAGCAGAAGTTATCCTTTCTGGGGTTGCCAGCTAGCATTCCCTGGGCGGGGAGAATGATGCCGACAGGAAAGTCAGGGTCTTAAGCAGGTATATTCAGCATGACGAGGCATGAGGATTCGTGTTTCCTCAAAAGGGAGTACACCTCACAGTGGACGGGAGAATGCTGTAGGCCAAACCGTTAAGAGACTTGGCCCAACAAACTGCTTTGATTTTAAATGAAAATACAGCAAAATGCAAAGATTCAAGCTCCTAGAGTCGGGTGGGGAGAATGTGATCAGGACTTTGATTTGCGAACCGTGGGCATTCCTGTGTTGAGGGTGCAGCCTAAAGTTATCACACTGCGGGCCACATCTGAGGACTGACCTTCCATCTCAGAAGTGAAACTGAAGATAAGAAAGAGCCCCACAGATAACAGCCTTGGCCGGGATGGGTGGGTGGGCGGAAGTCTGCAGACGGGGTCTCCAGCCAGGCTCTGGCATTAATTGCTCTGAGTATGTAACCTTTCTAGGTACTGGTTGCTCTTTAAGAACTGAGGGAATTTGACAAATCCTCTCTAATAGTGAAATCTAGAAAACAATAGTGTTGTATTTTGTGTGAAAGAAAGATTGTGGGTCATACCTCCCCCCCCCCACCCCACCACCTACAAGATAGTGCTAATTATAAAAGTCATGCATCTTCATACTGGGTGGGGCAGAGCTGGAGTTTCTTTCTTCCTGAGGTTGGCAAGGATGGGGAGCAAGGTGAGAGAGGTCGTCTTTCTGTTTTTCCTCAATATAATCTTTTCCTGTTATTCACACAATGTGATCACAATTTTAGCTTTTAAAAAAATATGTACCCAGAGAAAAGTCTGGAACGTAAGTGCATGTGTATATAAACTAGTTTTAAAAAAATGAAAGTTAGGGGCCAGCCAGCTGGCACAGTGGTTAAGTGCGCACGTTCCAATTTGGCGGCCTGGGGTTTGCCGGTTTGGATCCCAGTGTGGACATGGTACCACTTGGCACGCCATGCTGTGGTAGGCGTCCCACATATAAAGTAGAGGAAGATGGGCATGGATGTTAGCTCAGGGCCAGTCTTCCTCAGCAAAAAGAGGAGGATTGGCAGCCATTAGCTCAGAGCTAATCTTCCTCAAAAAAGAAAAAGAAAAGAAAGAAAAAAAATCGTAGTACATGCACATGATAAAAAAATGTAAGTGGTACAAAGAAAGGTAACTTCGTTCTTCCCTGACTCCTTCACTGCATCCCAACTTTTTGAAATAGCCGCTGCTAAGTATTTATATCTTCTAAAATGTTAACCAAAGGTTTTTTGTTTTTTGAGCGCTGGAAGGGAACTAGATTATATTTTCCTCTTTTTGTTTTTCTACATTTTCTCATTTCTACAATTATTTCTAGGCTTTGGGTTTTTTTTTTAAGTTTTACACAAGAATTTGTATGTCTGGGGATATTTATGTCAAAGGTGAAACAAGGCCACTTTACATTAAAGCTCTGACTTGACGATGTGTGTTTTGCTATTTAAGCTGCATATAGTCATCCATAAGTCAATATGGTAATAATTATTTCAAATAAACTTTATTCTTCTGCTTGAGCAGATTAAATTCTGTAGTGGGCTCATGCCATTCCTTTAATTGCATTAATTATTTATTACACACTACCATGCATACAGTTCAGTGGGTCTGGGGGAAGTTGATTATAGCAATTTATTTCAAGTCACTGTTACACCCTGGGCTGACAACATTATCACACGTTCTCGCTGAAATGAAAGAGCTGGGATGGTGCTCTGGGGCAATTATAATAGACGCAGGGTTAAGGTGCAAACTGTGTTTGAAGTGTATCCACCATATTTGTCGTGGGATCTGGTTTATGCAAGCACTATGTGTATCCTTCATGCATCTTCTTGGAAGTTCATTTTGGCAGATTTTTGAGTGGAAGACACGTTTAATTAGTGCAGGTACTCTGTTCAGTACGGATTTCAGACTGTTAGGTTAAGCTTACAGGATCACTAATTTCTTCTTTAATCTAACATTTTCTGACAAGAAAAAAAAGGGTAAAATCAGCCCCTTTTTATTGTTAGTAGTTTTGTTGTATATTTTTGGAAGAAGAAATACCAAGCACATATTAAGTATGGGATCCCTCAGGACGTGGTGCCACTTGAGCATCTGGAGCAGCCGTTCTCTTTCTTTCTGAACCCGGGCAGTCATAATGCAAATCAAAAGCAGCTTTTCTGATCACAGATGTGCCCTTCCATGTTGCCTATATTTGTAAACCAAGCATACTTTTGTCATCGCCTCTAAACCCTTTAATCAGCTGTAAGTGCCGTCACTCGATGGAAGGTCCATCTGTGGGTCTGTGTGTGGGTGGCAAATGGTAAGTGAAAGGTTGAGCAGAAATCTTGGCAGGTTAGGAGTTGGGTTAAAAATACTTTTATGGAAAGTATTAACATTTGTGTATTCATATATTTATTGAAAAACCAAAACCTTTCCAAATGGTCCTCTGAGAAAAAAAAAGAAGTGAAAGTTTAATTGTAAAAGTTTGTTTGGGAGGAGGATTAAAGACTTCTTTGAGGATGGTTGAAGAAGGATTTTCAAAAGAATTTTAATTTCGCAATTAAATTGTAGGCTCTTCCTGGTGTTGGGGTTGACAGAGGGGTATCAGCTAAAGGTATTATGTCTTTGTCCTGGTGGGTAAAGTTGAAAAGAAATATGCTGTGATCTGAACTCTTAGAACCTTTTGGGCCTTTCCTACAACTTGTAACACTCTCAGGGTCTCTTTTGGTGCCCTCAACCCTCCGTTGCATGTAGTTGGAACCTCTGGTATCACACGGCATTGCTCGCTGACATTTAGGATGTTTCGGGACATATAGGCAGGCTGGCTTTTCATACGGTGGGAAAACCAACCCTATTTGTATTAGGCAGCTGCATTCGCCATGTAGAAATATTCTGTTTATCTTGCTGTTTTTACCTGGCAACCAGTTCTAGTTAAGATGCCTGATGGTTACGGCCCTATTCCCACAAAGGTATTCGTAGCTTTAATTCTAGTCAATCAAATTTATTGAGTGTCTGCTCTGTGTGAGCAATATGCTAGTGCCGTGCCCACAAAGATGAATGAAAACACAAGTCTGTGCCCTCGAGGAGCTTGTATTTAATAGGGAATTTGGGGTGACTTTAATGCTTCAGGGCATAGTAAGAAATAGGCCCTGGACTTGTGAAATTGTAGGCTTTGTTGATGAATGTCGTGGAGAGAATTTGGTACATTCCCACTGCCCTCACCCTTTGCTCCTGGCCCTCCTTTGCTGTTCCAATGCCAGAGCCGCCTCCTAGCAGGTAGGGAAAAAATGGGGTAGGGGAAAAAAAGAGCTTATTTTAACGTGCAAGAAGGGCTGAATGATTTGGGGCAATTTCTTCAGACCCACTGCCACTTACAGCCTGCCGGGGGGCTGGACGTTGGGCAGAATCTCGCTGGCGACTGCAGCGACTGGATGGTGGAAAATTTTGCAAAAACATCTGTTCTATTTGGAGGGTCCAAATATTTTTAAAAACATTTGCTTCGCCAAAGCTCATATTTCATAAAAACCTTTGCAAATATCTACAGTTTTTCTTCTTCTTTTCCATGTGGACATGGAAGCAACGGGGAGGAAAAATGTGGCCACATGCATGTTTTCAACTTCTTATTTCCAAGTGTTTGGCTTTTTCAGGCATGAAAACCCATCGGGTCACTTTCCTGAGGTATGCGGTGCTTCTAGACTTTCTCTCTCTTTTGGATAGATACACGAAGTCTTAAATAAAGAAAAATTCCCTTCAACGCAATGGGGAGAGATGACAGTAATGATAGCAAGCTGTAGTTTTAATTGCTTGAAAATAAACGAAGAAAAAGGTTTACAGCTGTTGGAGGGTGAGGATCAATCGAGGACAGAGTCACAGCAAAGCTTCCCCTTTCCCGGGATGGCGGCCAGAACTCGGCCGTCCACATCTGAGGATGCTTTTTCAGAGTGCACATTGCAGTGAGCTGGAGGGAACGGCATCCAGGGAGGGCGGGCAGGGGTGTCCGGAGGTGAGACACTCGGTTCTGGCTTTATTCCAGGCTCGCAGGCCTCCAGATTAGGTGTGCAGAAGCTTATGGGCCAGATAGACGGGGCCAGCGGGGACTCCTTTGGGGACTGTGTGAGTTTGTTAAAACGTGGAGGGATGAAGTTGCACCCAAACTGCCCCACTCTCAGCTCTGCTAGTGCTGTGAATGCAGCCTCAAGCCGTGTCCCGGTACATCCAAGAGAAAAAAGTGCCCACATCTAACGCTCAGGGCCTAGATGATTCTCAATGAGCCAGCTGGGTTGAAAATAAGTTCATTTCCCCTGTTTGTGCACTTATGGACAAAAGATGAAAACGATGACTGGGAAAAGATCCCAAGGATTTAAGATGGAAATTAATTGTAAGAGCACAGAGTTTTGGTTCCCTTGATTGGTTTGAGTTTAGACGTGATCTAAACGCCTAGATCTTCGGCCCCCTCCATGGTGGCGTCATCCAAGGTTGTTGGGTCTTCTGTAAGGTGGGTGGAACTGTGATGTTTACAGTCCGCATAAGCCCCAAGTCTGATAGGACACACTGAGGCACAAGCTTTATTTCCTCCGTGATTCCAGTTTGGGCATGGAGAGAAGCTTTTCAGATAGTTTGAATGTCGTGATACAGACCTAGGAAACCAGGCCTCTCCCAGGACATCTCACTTTAGATGCATGGCTCAGCCTTGCTCGAAGAACCAGCTAACCTTTCTTCTGTTTCCTGTAACACTGGTTAGCAGGCAGGGAAACTAGAGGACTAGAGAAGACGTAGATCCTTAAGACCATCTTTGGTAAAGTGGGAAGTATAGGGTCTGCCATTTTTCATGTCACCTTAAAACAAGAAAAAAATCCACACCACACAAATATCTAATTTATGTGCAGTACTCAGATCTCCAGATTAAATACTAATATAGGTGCTGGTCTGTGGCCTGCACCTATATTATAATGGTTAAGTTTGATGAGCTCCACTTTGGCTGCCCAGCTTTCCTTCCTGGGTGTGTTCCTACACCCCTCGTCGGTGGCCATGCTGTGGTGGTGACCCATGTACAAAATAGAGGAAGATTGGCAAAGATGTTAGTTCAGGCCGAATCTTCCTCAACAAAAAACCAATAATAATAATAATATAGTCATGGAGCATGAGTCTCCTTGTGAAAACCACTGAGTGGTGGGGAATTTCAGTTTTTACTAAAACTGAAAAGCTTCGGCAGTGAGTTAACGGGAAAGGGCACTGAGCTAGGAGTACAGACAGCCCAGTTCTATTCCTTTTTCGGCCACTAACTGTGACATCAGTGCAAGTCACTGGGGCTCTGCTCCCGGCCCTGTCTGCCTTATACATAGGCAGGTTGAATGATATGTAAGTTCCTTCTTGCTCTTAGCATGTGTGAACTGAGGACCTGATTTCTAGAGCCCTGGGAACATCTTAGAAATGGGGTAAATCCCATGGGATTTTCCCACTGGGGGCCTTGATCACAGTTTGTGCAACATCCGTTTGTGTGCAGTTGCCATGATATCAGGCAGCATTTTGAAACCCTACACAGGGATGAGTCAGTTCATGGCCTGGGCCATCTGTCTTTGCTATCGGAGCCAGCTTTTCAGCAATTCCAGGGCAAAGTATGGGCAATTGTTCATACTCCAGAATACTTCGTATGCTTTCAAACAAAGTTGTCAACAGATTATTTATCAATGACTTATTTTTTTCTTTTTCTCTCCTCCTCCTTTTGGTTTTCTTTTTTAAGTGACATTTCCTAGGCCTGTTATTTCTCTATTCTGTGTTGCATATATGAAGAGGTATCTTGAAACCTGAAATTTTAACCTCTTACATTTTCTGTATTTATCCAACTCATGAGCTTTTCATGGGGCCGTGGTTACAATTTTATTTATTAGTAGAGTTAAATCTCATTAATGGCATTGCAACAATTGGTCACTGGGATCATTGGCAAGGTCTGTGGAAAAGTTTGCCTTTGTGCAATGTAGGAAAGATTTTATTAATAGAGGAGTTGTATAATTAATATGACAGGGAATGTTTAACTTAAAGGAACCAATTCCTTTTGCATACGTTAGAAACTTCTAGGTGTATCCTGATCAATTGCATGTTGATTAGAGATCCTTCTTATATTTTAATGGAAGAAATTCTCATATTGTTCACTTCCTAGCCCAGTTCCTGGTCCATTTGAAAGTAATACAAATAGTTTGTCTTAAAAATAAATAACAACCCTGGAGAAGCAGAGTGAGGGAAGGGAGGGGGCTCTGGCCTGAGAGACTGAGGCTGAAGCACTGAGTGGCAGGCGACTGTAAGTCTCTTAACCCAGCTATAAGTTTAAGGATTGGATAAAGCACCTGCCAAAGACCCCTGTCCAACCTTTTTGACACTGAGATTTCACTAAGTCAAACTAATTCCCCTAGTTGGTTCCAATTCATTGTGTTTTCTAAGTGGCCGAAGCCCATCTTCCTCCTTCTATTTTCATTTTGTTAGACTGGGCAGAAAACAAGAAAAGGTTTGCCTGACCCATTCTCTACCACCTGTGCTCCATGGGGTCCCAGGGGCAATAATCGGATTACCTAAAGCCTGGCATGGTGTGGGGAGCCCCTGATGAGATGCTGGCTGGAGCCTCTGTGGTGATGGCCTGTGGGGAGGCTGAAGTGGCCCCAGGGAAAAGGCAGGAGCAGCAAGGGATTTTTCTGGGGATGTGGGCACAGCAGCATTTGCCAGCTGAGGGAGCAACAGTCCATTAGTTTAATAACCAGTAATGGCGGCACTCAGTCCTACCGATGTCCAGGTCATTGTCCCCTGGAAGCTCCCCTCCAGACAACATGGAAATGGCAGGGATCCATTTTTAGTGAGGATCGTATTTCTCCCAGTTCAATTTTGGTTGAACCCAGCCTTTCCTACCTCCATCTGCTGTGGGCCTAGTAAATAATAAAGCTCTGCTTAGTTTGCACAAGTGGACACAGACTACAACATGCTGTCTCCTTTGGTTTTTACGCAGGTGGTTTCATAGCTGAGGATAGATGGCAGCAGCTCGTCAGAGACCCTCCTGTTCAAGGAGGAGACAGCTGCAAAGGAGTTAACTGGCAGGAGCCTCAGTTTAGAACGGGGTGGGTCCTTGTGCCAGGATTCTGTAGGTACTTGCTGGTTCTCTTTGCTCTGCATGAGTGGAGGCCATCTTTGGATGGATTTTGTAGGGTTTTCAGGAAAGCCTTTCTTGAAAAGGCCATTCCTCTCTTCAGGTCATAAAATAGAATCACAAACTGATTTTCCCGATTAGAACCTTAAAACAACAAGAGCAAAATCAGCAAGAGCAGCGGTCCTCTGGAGAGTGTTGTTTGTGTTGTCAGATGGTGACAACTGGAGAGCGCAGGTGGCTATGTTCCGCACAGAGATCTTGCAGTATTTCAGCGGAGCATCGTCACATGGTTTGATGTTTCCCACATTTGTCCTTGATACTTTCCGACTCCCAGCCTGGCCCAGCCTGTGTCAGAGCCTTTTCAGTGTTCTTTCAGAGAGTATCCAGCAATTTTTTAAATACCTCCGGTGAAATTCTGTAGCCGTAGACATTTGTTTCTTAATCGTTTGTGTTACCATTCAGTGCATCGAAGGTGTTAACGCTTAGATAATGTGCTAAGGTGAAAGACTGAATCTGCCAGGGGGTAATTTCCTCAGCATTTCTAAGCCCTTGGTTCTTGGCGGAATGAAAACAGAAACAGATAGAAGAACTAGCAAGTTCCATGCATACGGAGTAGTCCTCCTGTGAACATTTAACTGTGCTCTTGGCAAGTTTGCAATCCATCTGGTCCAGTATTTTTGTCACAAGTAAAAATGTGGCTGATGGAGCTCAACTTTCCTTTTTTTTTTTTTTCTGTCTTTTGTGTCAGATCTAAAAGGTACACTGTTTGGGAAAGGAAGAGAAAGAAGAAATAGCCTGAAGCTGTATAGCTAACACAAAAATAAAACGTGTTGTAGTTTTATTTTCTATGCTTTTTCCCATTTAAAAACAAGGACAAATGTAGGACCTATATAACTTACAATTTCCCAGGAAAGAAAGAATAAAGTCATGAGATGGTTTGGCGATGTTTCCTTTTCCTTAAGCTAGCACATTAATCTGTTGTGATTTTACTAACCTAGCTAACAAGATTTTAAGAATTAAAACATCTTTGGTAATTTTTCAAAATAGTTGCAAAATTTCTAAGTCATCTTGCACTGTCTTAACAACACATGTTGGGACAGGATAGTGACATTTACGGCCTGCTCATTGCAGGGGAGGGTCTGTGAAACGTTGTGCAATAAACAAAGTGTGTTTCTTCCATTCCCTCATTTCCCCTTCCAGAATGCTCTCTGGAGGCACTTTCCCCGCTCCTCTCACTCACACTTCTACCCCGAGCTTTTACTCTACTTAACATTTGTTAAGAACTCCAAACTGTGACCCAAGGCTGGTTCCCTTCTGGGCCTTCCTCCTATTCAAAATTTCCCTCTCCAGAGTCTTATTCCCAGAAGATTCTGTATCGGTGCAAAGGGAGAAGGTTATCTGACTGATTCTTTGGCCACCAACATTACCGTTAATTTGTGCATTGCTACTGTCTGCCAGGCTCTGGGGTTACGGAGGTAAAGGAGATACGATTATTTCCATAAAAGAACTTAACCTAAATGCAATTCAGACACATTCCTCAAATGAGTTTGGACTAATGATCTATAAATGCCCTTCCAACTTTCCGATTCGTAGATGTAATGTATAACCCAGTAGAATGAATGTCTAATACCAGGATTTCAGATGCCCTGTTTGGCTGGTCAAGAAACCGTAAAGGTGGGGCGATCTCGTGCCTCCAAAATTGCACCGTATTTATTCCACCTGCTCATAAGGCCGGTAACAGAGCAGTTTTTAGAGGAAACAAAGAAATTTATTTGGTTTTCGATTTCATAATCTGGCAGAGGAGACTGAATTGGATGATAAGATCTCTTCCTGTTTTATCCCACATTCATGAGCTTTTGTCTGGCAACGTGGAGGATGGGAAGCTCTGTTTAACTACTTAAATGTTGTTGACAGTTTGTTTTCTCAACTGTCATTAGGTTAGTTTGAAAATTTACAGAATTTCTTTTGCAACCACTTTTTGGAACGCATTGCTTTAGTTTTTCATTTTAAAAACTAGTTCTCTGCTGAGTGGGTGGTGCATAGAATGCGTCTCTTTTCATTCTTTTCTGGTTAATAATCAATTTCCAGAAATGTTGCTCTCTGCTCACATAGTAGGATAAGAATTGAAAAAGGATTTGCTTATGTAATATTTTTACATAGTTTCCTTCTTTAAATTTTGTGTTGATTTCCTGCTAGCTGGTTAAAGTAGAAAATGCTGAGGGTTGAAATATATTTATACATTCGAGGGAAATGAACTGACTTAAAATTAAATGTCAGAATAAGCATATATATGGCCAGATTTTTCTGGTCATTAAGAGGTGTTAGTTCTATATCTTTGGTTTTTCTTGATGCATATAAATTTTGCCTGCCTCAGTCATTTCTACTTTTTAAAAATTATAATTTACAAGATGCCTAATTTTTAAAAAATTCTTGGCAGTTACTTATCACCATTAGACTGGTGTGACCTTTTAGAATTATTTTGGGGGAGAAAGCATAGAACATTTCTTGCAGTCCTGTTGAAGCTCTCTGCGTAGACATGAGATACAGCTCATTACATTTGAAATTCCATTGTGATAACTTTCAGACAGTGGCATTTTTTGACGCCTCCCTCACGTGTCAAGGAGATGCATATAGATTGGAAGCTGTTTACTCAGGGAATCTCAAATGTTACTGAAAATACAGTTGTAAAATGTCAAGTTATTTGCATGCTTGTGAATTGGATGTCCTAAAAAATTTTGTAAGTCCAGATATTTGCTTGTTTCCATTACCAAGCTATACAAGGAAGTATTGCAAACGAAGCACACTGCATATGCTTTTTTCTATTTTTCTATAGTATCTGCTATGTTATAGGCAGTTTTATTTTATTTTTTAATTTAATTCAGCTTCTTCATTTAAGAATTCAATTCCAAATGGATGTGGTATGAAACTTTTTGATTTTTATTCTTGAAGATATTTCCTCCTTTTCTCCCCTGAATATAGGTGTATTTAGTAATAATTAAGAGGTATTTAGTAATGTTTATCAGTGGTTACAAGGGAGTCTTTTGGGGAACTTTTTATCTTTCTCTTACTACGTGTATTTACTTTTTTTCCTTTTTTCGCCTGTATTCTGGTCCTTTTCCACTGAAGTGAAGGGAGGGTGTCTCCTTCATCTTTTTATGCCATAGGACCTGGTTTAGAGTCTGTCTAATACTGGATCCTCAAAGAAGGTTGACTAAATGGACAAATAATCCATATTTTTAAATGCATTTTTACTGTCTTAGTTGTAAGTTGTTACCCTAGAAGTAATTAGGATCTGCAAATTCCTGTTAAAATAAAATGTTTTAGGGGGCTGGCCCTGTGGCTGAGTGGTTAAGTTCGCACGCTCTGCTGCAGCGGCCCAGGGTTTCGCCGGTTCGGATCCTGGGCACGGACATGGCACCGCTCATCAGACCATGCTAAGGTGCGTCCCACATGCCACAACTAGAAGGACCCACACCTAAAAATACACAACTATGCGCCAGGGGGCTTTGGGGGAAAAAGAAAAAATGAAATCTTAAAAATAAAATAAAATAAAATAAGATGCTTTAGAATAAGGCATGAAATCCTATATTTGTTATTATGAAATTATGAACAAAAGACCATCCCCTCTTTGTGAAAGGAAGAAAGAACAGAGTGTGGAAAAAGGATAAAATAATTAATTTGACTTTAAATCCTTGGGTTGGTGAGGTGCTGAGCTTGGAATTCTTTCATATGATACAAGAAAAGAATAAAATAAGGTTGGAAGATATTCCCCAGCATCATTCAAAGATTTTCAAAACCTGTGAGGAGCATGGTTGGCCAACATTTTAGCTGTAATGTACATTAAAAGACCATTTTATGAGTTGATAGAGTGAGTGGTGTATGATGAGGAAAGAGTAGATGGTAGTATGCATTCAGAAATGTAGTCAACCCATCAGTTTCAAAAGAATCTTTTCGGACACCATAACCCCTCAGACGAGGGAAACAATAGAAAGAATAAACAAATGGGACTTCATCAGACTAAAGAGCTTCTTCAAGGCAAGGGAAAACAGGATTGAAACCAAAAAACAGCCCACTAATTGGGAAAAAATATTTATAAGTTATTTATCTGACAAAGGGTTAATTTCCATAATATATAAAGAACTCACACAGCTCAACAACAAAAAATCAAACAACCCAATCAAAAAATGGGCAGGGGACATGAACAGACATTTCTCCGAAGAAGATATACGGATGACCAATAGACACATGAAAAGATGCTCATCATCACTAATCATCAGGGAAAGGCAAATCAAAACTCCACTAAGATATCACCTTACACCTGTTAGAATGGCAAAAATATCCAAAACCAAGAGTGACAAATGTTGGAGAGGCTGTGGAGAAAAAGGAACCCCCATACACTGTTGGTGGGAATGCAAACTGATGCAGCCTCTATGGAAAACAGTATGGAGATTTCTCAAAAAGTTAAAAATAGAAATACCTTATGACCCAGCCATCCCACTACTGGGTATCTATCCAAAGAACTTGAAATCAGCAACTCCAAAAGTCCCATGCACCCCTATGTTCATCGCAGCATTATTTACAATAGCCAAGACGTGGAAGCAACCTAAGTGCCCATCAACTGATGATTGGATAAAGAAGATATGGTATATATATACAATGGAATACTACTCAGCCATAAAAAAGGACAAAGTCATCCCATTCACAACAACATGGATAGACCTTGAGGATATTATGTTGAGTGAAATAAGCCAGACAGAGAAAGACGAACTCGGCATGACTCCACTCATAGGTGGTAGTTAACATATAGACAAAGAGAACTGATTGGTGGTTACCACGGGAAAGGGGGGGTGGGGGGAGGGCACTAGGGGTGAAGTAATGTACCTACAACATGACTAATAATGATATACAACTGTAATTTCACAAGGTTGTTAACTATCGTAATCTTAATTTAAAAAAAAGGAAAGGAAATGTAGTCAACCACTCTATTAGTCTAGATCAAATCAGGAGAAAGAAACCACACAGTCATTCAAATAGGAGAAGTTTAATATAAAGAATTATTAAGCTAAGATAGGACAGTAACTGTAAGGATGTAAAGAGAACTCTAATGGGTCCTCTAGAGCAGAAGAAGAGTACCTCAGGAAGGACACACTTGGAAGGGGGCCCCTCCCCAAGGCTGGAGTTCAGACCTCCTTGGAGAGGGTGTGGACACAGCCTACTGGGATGGCTGGAAGTTTGCCAGGTTTCCACCACTGACCCACAGTTGCCGGACTAGCAGGAGACAATGCTCTGGGCACAAGCAAGCTGAGGCTGGTGGGCAAATGTGCAAAGGGAGTTGGAGTACCCCTGTGAGTGCAATGCCTGCTGGATACAGAGTCTCTGTAGGAGGGCTTTGGGGAGGTGGTTACTGGATTCGGGACAGTGCTGTGTGGTCACTGAGGGACTGCATGCTCTGGACTCTTGGCCAGAGCAGAGCATCACCAGATGTTCTCATATGCATGCAACCCTGAGGGACCAAGAAGATGCAAAAACACAGTATCACAAAACTATTGCAGTGTCCCTGCAGCGCCCTCTATTGACCAAACCTAATGTTGCGCTGGCTGGAAAGAAGAAAGGCTTCAAGAGTCTATCTAGTTCATTATCACTGAGCAGCTGTTAAAGGGTCAATCTGGAGTTGAACCAGGATGAACTGATAACGAGCACAACCCCAAATTCCAATTTAGCCGAAGATGTTCTGTTTTGCTGTTATTCAGAAAAGTGAAAAATCAAAAGGAGCTGATTTCCCTTTGAGGGCTCACTCTCTACTTTGCAACTGAAGAATCCTGCAATGCTGGCAGTATAAATTGACTGCTCAAACAAAATTTGAGTTCATGATAGTGAGATTGATTTTGACATTTTATTTTTAAAATAAGCACATATTACAATCGAGAAATACTTGTCTTTAAAAAACCATCTCTCTGATTACTAAAAGATTAAAGACGTGCGCAGTATGTCTTTTTACATTGTTTGTAATGTATTGGCTTTTCACCTCTCTAAACAAAGCCACGCTGGATCTGAAAACTCTTATGCCTCTTATTTGTGTATCTATATCTCTGAAGCTCAGTAAGAGCAAAGGATAATCACATTTAACAAACCCCGGTCCATTCTCCCATTAGTGTGCCATGTGGTTGCTCATCTTCCTACTTGGCAATGGCTGGCTCCCTCCATTAGACATCACTAAAATTACCCTGGGTTTTTTAAATTTATGCCTTTTAACTTCATTGTGCTCCCTCTTGGTCCTCAATTAGAAGAGTGGATAAATAGGAGTGTTCAGCAAAGTGTGTCTGCCATTCATTGTTATGCATGTATTTATGGCTGTTGTGTACTTTCTTAAGTAGAAACTTCATAAAAATGAATGCATTGGCAGAAATGTTAATGTCAAGTTACATTTTGCAGAGCTTGATTTTACAAAATGGAAATACAAGGGAGCAATATGATGGAGCAGAAACTCAGCATCTGCATTGTAAGGTCTCATCATGGCACCACCATCTAACAGTAATGATAATGATAACTTTTTTTTTTTTGAGTACTGGCTATGGCCAGGCATGTTCTAAGTGCTTTACGTGTGTTAACTCATTTAATCTTCACAAAAGCCCACATATGAGGCAAGTACTATTCTTATTCCCATTTTGCAGGTAGGAATACTGAGGCAGAGAGTTTCAAATACTTCCTAAGACTACCTAGTTAGTAAGCACCATGCAGGAATTAGAACCTAGGGAGTTTGGTTTCAGAGCTCTCATTCTGAACCCTTTATACCTGCAGGATCAATGGATTGGATTATTTTTCAATGTACTGCCAATCTGACAAGACAAGAAGAAATGCTCAGATGTTAAATATTAAGTGAAATTTGGGAATTCAGGGAGATAAGCTGAGTGCTGCAGGCTGACTTTCACCTTAAACTTGCTCTTAGGTTTTTGTAATCTCAGGGCCACAGAAGGCAAAATCCTGGACCCACCCAAGTTGGGCAGTGTAATTAGCAAAGGTTCCTCCCACCATGGAACTGGAACCCCTAAGCTACATTCTCTTGGTAATGGTGAGCTAGGGAAAAAGAATAGGTTCCTCGAAGAAAAGTTTTCTGTCTTGAACCTTAAAATCATGTGGAGGAGCAAAAATAAATCTCCTCAGAAGAGGATGGTCAGAAAAACATTAAACTAAGAATTTAAGTACTGTCAGGTTGAGAGACACTCCCAGGACCTAGCAGAAGCAAATGCAAATTCTTTGTAGAGGAATTCAACTTAATTTGACCATAAAGAACCCTCACAGAGAGTTTCAAAAATATATTAGCTCCTGGGGCTGGCCCCGTGGCCGAGTGGTTAGGTTCGCGCGCTCCGCTGCAGGCGTCCCAGTGTTTCGTTGGTTCGAGTCCTGGGCGCGGACATGGCACTGCTCGTCAGACCATGCTGAGGCAGCGTCCCACGTGCCACAACTAGAAGAACCCACAACGAGAAATATACAACTATGTACTGGGGGGCTTTGGGGAGAAAAAGGAAAAAATAAAATCTTAAAAAAATATATATATATATTAGCTCCTATTCAGAAATCTCAAAACAAAAGAAAACGTGAAAGAGAGTCAGCAGAATCAACCTGCAAAGACTTTAGATATTGAATTCTATCAGACACAATAAAATCAGTATGGTTTCTGTGTTTAAATAATGGAAGCAGAGATTGAAAGTTTGTCTAAGGAGCAAGATCATTAAAATGACAAAGAAAATTTGAGAAAGAGGCAAATATAATTTATATAAATAAAAATACAGTAATTGAAATTAAAAGCTCAAAAGGCGGTTTAATGGCAGATTAGACAAAATTGAAGAGGGAATTAATAAACTGGAAGATAAGATTGAATAAATTGCTTAGAATGTAGTACTATGGGACAAAAAGGTGGAAAATATAGAAGAAAGGCTAAGAGACAAGGAGAATAGTGAATTTTCCATAAATGATGAAAGATACAAGTCCACAGATTCAAGACACCCAGCAAATCCCAAATAAGATTAATTTTTTTAAAGAGATCCATACCTAGATGTGACATAGTAAAACTGCGGAATACCATGACAAAGAGATCTTACATAGTCAGAGGGAAACAACAGCTTTCAAAGGAGCAATTCAACACACAACAGTGGCAGAAGCAGAAAATAGTGGAAGGGTGTCTTCAGCGTGCCAAGAGAAAAATCACAGTCAACCTGTGATTGTGTGCCCAGCTAAATCTATTTTTTGAAAATGTGGGTGAAATAAAGCAGTTTGTGGACCACCTAGAAGGAGAGGATTTGTCATCAGCAGATCTTCACGAAAGCAGTTTCTAAAGTGTGTACTTTGCAAAGAAGGAAAGAGCTCTCAAATAAAAAGAAAGAACAAAAAACCCAAAGAAAGTGATCAACGTGTGGGTAAATCCAAACCAGCATTAACTGTCTTGTGAACTTAAAAAAAAAAAAATATGTGTCAACAAGAGCATATCAGTCATGAGGTGATTAGACATACTATTTGGAAGGAAGGTAAAGATAGTGATAAAATTTAGCTTTTAAAATTTAAAATTAGGATACATTATATATACATTTCACTATTTCTACAATAACCACTAATGATTAGAAGCAAAGTGTTTAGCTTCCAAACTAGTAGAGGGGGCAAAAAAGAAATAAAAAGTTGATCAATCCAAAAGTAAAAGAAACATAGGAATAGACAAGACAAACAGCACAAAATAAGATTCTAGAAGCAAATCCAAATATAAAAGTGATTCTATCAAATGTAAAAGGACAAATTATTCTAGCTAAGAGACAAAGATTATCAGACTAGATTTTTTAAAAATTCTAGCATGGGGCCCGCCTGGTGGCATAGCGATTAAGTGTGCATGTTCCTCTTCAGTGGCCCAGGGTTCACCGGTTCGCATCCCAAGTGTGGACATGGCACCGCGTGGCAAGCCATGCTGTGGCAGGTGTCCCACATATAAAGTAGAGGAAGATGGGCACGGATGTTAGCTCAGGGCCAGTCTTCCTCAGCAAAAAAAGAGGCGGATTGGCAGCAGATGTTAGCTCAGAGCTAATCTTTCTCAAAAAAAAAAAAAAAAGAACCACATACTAAACCCACAAAAAAAATAGAAAGAAGGAAAGAGTGAAATAAATGCAAGAATTAAGGGGAAATTTTTAAAATTTTACACTAGACAAGATCAAGACACCAGAAGTTGGTTCTTCAAAAAGGTTAATAATAAAGTTGATTGATCGAGAAAAGCCACAAATAAACACTATTAGTAAAGGAAAAACTATGTATATGAGGTTAGGGCAGAGATTTAAATCTAAGAAAAGGATATTTTGAATGAATTTAAGGCCAATACAGTTTAAATCTTAGGGGAAATGGACAAATTCCTAACTTATCAAAACTCAAAAAACTCAAGAAGCTCCAAAAAACCTGGATAGCCCATAACCATTAAAATCAGAAGTTAAAATCTTTACATAGTGAAAACACCAGGCCCAGATGTTTCTACTGCAGAGGAAGGTTGAGGAGTAAATGAGATAACACACATTAAATGTTTTGATAGGTACTTGGCACAAAAGTAAACGCTTGGAGAATTTTAGCCGCTGTCGTCGTTATTTCTTAGGCTTGTTCACGGGGTCTCTCTTTAGCCTGTACTGAAGTCTTCAGGTAGTGTGTGAAATCTCTAAAAACCTGGTGGAAACAGACACATAGCTTAAAGTCATGAAAACATATTTTTCTTTGATGTACTTTTGCAATAATCAGGCTGAAATCTTCCTTGTACCACCAATTCATTAATTTAGCAAATTTTTTACCAAGATATGGGTCACCAGTAAAATTCAGCCTCTGCCCGTCAGTGGCAGACCCCTCTTCAGTGGACAAGCGTCCCTGCACTTTAAAGTTACCTCCGTGATGAGGGTCACAGCTCCATGGTTCACTAGGAACTAGCTTTGATCTTACCTTCCACTGTTGAGAAATTGAGAAAAATGGGCAAATTAGTGTGATTTTTTTTGAGTGTTCCAGAACAAATTTAATAACAACATTTTAGCATGTTGTAGAGTAGGAGCTCAAAATCTGTTTTAGAACAGCAGCAACAAAACATTTTTATAAGTATTCATTAATAAAGTATAGTATTGGTAGCCCCCAAATTAGAGATGGGTGTGTTGCGAAATGTCATTGTAAGTTACTTGTTGAGTGAGGGAGGGCAGGAGCTACAGACTTGGGCGAGGGTTCCAGGGGCTGGGGGACAAGAGAGGGCGCTGGGAATTGTTAGGATAAGAGAGAGAGAGAGAAGGGCAGTGCTCACCACTCGTTATTGCCAAACAGTAATCTGAGCCTCATCTGAGGAGGACGCTGGGGAGCCCTCCTGATTTCATAAGCTGTTTGCTTTCACTTGAATCCGCTTACTTTAGCACTTGCGATAAGGCGGACATGATTTTTACGGGAGTGAAAGGTTTGGAATGATTTCCTCTGTGAAATTTCATGCTCACATTCAGGTAATACATTCAGTCCAGCCTACGCAGGTTTTTTTTTTTTTCCCAAAGTAGTAGAAGAAATGAAGCTGCCTTCAACGTATTGTTGCCCTTTGAGTCTTCAGTTAGTTTTTATATGTTCAAGAGTCGCACTCCCAGGGGCCCCATCCCACACGGATCTGCTCTCCACTGTCACATACACGTAGTGTGAAGTGGCTCCTTTTACTAATTAACTTGCCTCCTTTTAGTAATTAGTGCTCATTTATGCATTATTGCATGCTCCAGGGTTTGTTTGTTTTTTAAAGAGAGACTCTAAATCATACTCTCTCTGCCACTTTATCATCTACCCTTCAGTGACTCACGAGATCTGTATGGAGCCCCTATTTGGTGAAGCTCTGAGCTGGGTGCTTCAGAGGAGACTGTCATTGGTAACGCTCTCTCTGCTCGTAGAGAACGGAACCCAGAAGGAGAGGGCAGACTATTCCAAACTGCAAAGTCAGGCAGAAGATAAGCCTCACAGCAGCGGTACATCATTTTCTGAGAACTCAAAGGAAGAGGATGTTGCTTCCTGACTCTCCTGAGCTGTGAGGCCTTGGACAAGTTAATTAACATCTCTGAACTTTAGTTTCCTCATCTGGACTGTTTATATTATACACATTACAGGGATGTTTTCAGGAAGAGAAATGCTACGTGTAGAGCACAGGGTGTGGGAAACACGCTCTCATTCATGAAAGTTTTTATTAGCAAATCAGCAAGTAATTGTTGTGCACCTCCTCTGTGCCGAGTGCTGTCCCAGGCCCATGGGATAAGTCAGTGAGTAACAGTGAGCCCTGCCTTTGTGGAGCTTATCTTCTATTTGATAAATAGTATTAAAACATGATTGATTAACAAACGCGTAATAAACAAGTACTTGCTGCTTTTACTATTATAGTATCCATTTGGAGAGATCTGGAAAGAGTAAGAGATGGGTAGGGTTTCAACAGTCTGAGATGGAAATTTGGAGCGGGGTGGAGGTAGGGGAGAAGGAATACATGCACCAAAGTGTGGCATGGGAAATCTGTGTAGGATGCGCTCAGGGATGGCCGTTGAGGAGGGTGTTGGGCCAGTGTGCACGGCTGGCCCCGGTGAGGGGCATGAGTGCCAGGCTGGGGCGACAGTGATAAACGGCCACGAGCCATCAGGGATTTTTTCACCTGGGGTGTGCTTTGACCAGATCTGGACTTCAGGAAGCTTTACATGTTAGTGATGCATAAAGGGAACTGCAGGGGAGACTGGAGGTTGGAGAGGTCACGTCATTGCACAAGTTTCGTGGAGGGAATGAATTGGAGCCTTCCTCTTTTATTTATTGTCTATATTGGGAACTTTTAACACTTAATCTTTCCAAGTCTTATTGACATAAAATATCGAGATACTAAGTGTGCACAACTAATTTTTGAAAATATATATTATATACATACTCCTGTGAACAATATCTAGATTGAGATATAGAACTTTGGAGACTTTTAACCCCAAATGCGGTGTGGGCCCCATTCACTGTAGCCTGTCTTAGGGGACGATGGTGGACGAGTCCGTGGGGTAAATCCTACCTAGCAGCTGCCGTCTTTCCGCCCTCCGGTCCATCTCCCTCCCTTTCCTTCCTGAGCAGCCAGTTGCTACATTAACCAGACAGCAGGAAGAAAGGCAGACTGTGTCTACCAGAGTCTGCACCTCTTCCTGAGTTAAGTTTTTAAGTGGGATACGCGAAGCACATTTACCCTAATGGCCCCAAGCATGAGAGAATCACATTTTATACCAAGCCCTGGGTTTCCTAAAGGGAAACAGTAGAAATATTTACAAGTAGCTTTAGTGTGGCCAGAACATACCCAAACAAACCACAAACAGAGATCCTGTCAGCCAGAGCATGAGGGGAGGGGTCCCTGGGTCTCGGGTGTAACCAGGGAGCAGGGGTCCCACAATCAGTGCAGTTTGCCATTCTCCCTCCCAGAGTAATTGTACAATATTCTCTTTACACACAGACGGGGATTCATTTTTGTTCCATTGCTGATAACCACCGTATGCTAGTTAGATATCTGTGTATCAGTTGTTATAAAAGACCACCGGGATGGGTCAAATTTAAAAGGGTCGATTCTTTACATTGTATTTCTTCGACTCCTGTAACTACTGGATGGTCAGTTTTATACCGAGGCAATTAGGAAAGGCATCCTAGTTAAATGGTATTGATCGAGCATCAAAGTGGTGTTTCGTATATTTAAGTAAATGTGGGAATATATACTCTGTGGCAAATAGAATTTGAAGCCTCTGTTTTCCCTAACTGGTTTGTAGCACGTTTACTTTTCAAAATGGACTTGGGAAGTGTCTATTTGGGAAGGACATTTATGGAAAGTAAGAGAAAAACACATAAAGAATTGCATTGATTCTTAACCTAATTGAAGAAATTGAATTTTAATCCTGGGAGGAACTTAAAGCCTAGTGGTTTTCTTTTTTTCCATTTTAGTTTTGCTTTATTCAACAGATAAAAAAAAAAAAAAGATGAGTACAGAGCTGCTGTGGATGAGGGTTGGGGTGGGAAAGGGGAGGATGGAGGGGTCCCACAACGCCCTCCAGCATCTCCCCAGAATGGATTCAGTCCGTGTCTTCTCAGCCCGCTCAAGTTCTTGCCACTCGTTTGCTTAACACTCCATTGGCAGTGTGACGAAAGTTTAAAAAGCTGTTTAATTTCAAACTCTTATCTGTTGAAATCTGTCGTTTAAGATCACAGCATATTTCAGATATTTGGGATACTTTTGCCATTAATAGGAGATATGAAAGTACCATTGTATGTACTGTTTTCTTTTGGTAACTAGCAGAATAGATTAAACTTCTTCAATTATTTCCTGAATATTCCCCTGAAAAAGATTATTTCCTCCTAACTACAATTGTCATAGTCTTACCCCAATCAATCCATTTAGTTTACAAATGAAGAGCTGAAAGCATAATGAAGGTCAGATGTAGTGAAGTGATTCTTTGAGGAATGTGTTCTCATTCAGACATAATTTTTGCAGTTTCTGTTTTACATTTAAAAATAACTCAAATGGGTTAAAGACATAAAACTCCTAGGCGAAAAGGTAGGGGGAAAGCTTTAGGACATTGGGTTTGGCAAGTTTCTTGGATGTGATACCAAAGGCACAAGCAATAAAAGCAAAAATAGACAAATGGGACTACATCAAACTTAAAAACTTCTGTACATCAAAGGAAACAATCAACAGAGTGAGAAGGCAACCTATGGGATGGGAGAAAATATTTGCAAATTATGTATCTGATAAGGGGTTAATATCCAGAATATATAGGAACTTCTACAACTCATAACACAAAAACAAATCACCCAATTAAATAATGGACAGAGGACCTGAATAGACAATTCCCCAAGAAGATATACAAATGACCAACAAGCATATGAAAAGATGCTCAACATCACTAGTCAGAAGAGAAATGCAAGTCAAAACCACAATGAGATGTCACCTCACACCTCACACCCATTAGGATGGCCACTATCAAAAGAACAGAAAATAACAAATGTGGGCAAGGATGTGGAAAAATTGGAACCCTTGTGCATTGTTGGTGGAAATGTAACATGGTGCTAAAGAGATATTTCCACACCCATGTTCGCAGCAGCATTATTCACAATAGCCAAGAAGTGGAAGCAACACAAATGTTCATTGACAGATGACTGGATAAACAAAATGTGTTCTAGGGGCTCGCCTGGTGCTGTAGTAGTTAAGCTCGCATGCTCTACTTCTGAGGCCCAGGGTTTGCTGGTTCAGATCCCAGGCATGGACCTACATACCACTTATCAAACCATGCTGTGGCGGCATCCCGCATACAAAATAGAGGAAGATTGGCACAGATGTTAGCTCAGAGACAATCTTCCTCAAGCAAAAAGAGGAAGATTGGCAACAGATGTTAGCTCAGGGCCAATCTTCCTCACACACAAAAAAGAAAAGAATAAAAAAAAAAGAAAAGAAAATTATTAAAAAAAGAGAAAGTGTGGTATATAAATACAATGGCATATTATGCAGCCTTTTAAAAGAAGGAAATTATGTCACATGGTATAAGACAGATAAACCTCGAGGACATTGTGCCAAGCGAAATAAGCCAGTCACAAAAGGATAAATATCATATGATTCCACTCATCTAAGTATTTAAAGTAAACAAAATAAAAGAATCAGGAAGTGGAAAGATGATTGCCAAGGGCTGCGGAGAGGGGAGAGAAGAAATTAACAGTTTAATGGATACAGAGTTTCAGTTTTGCAAGATAAAAAAGTTCCAGGGGTCTGTTGAACAACAGTGTGAATATACCAAATACTGTTGAACTGTACACTTAAAAGTGGTTAACATGAGGGAGCCAGCCCTGTGGCATAGTGGTTAAGTTCTATGCATTCCACTTCGGTGTTCTGGGTTTGTGGGTTCAGATCCCAGGCGTGGACCTACACCACTCCTCAGCCACACTGTGTCAGCATCCCACATACAAAGTAGAGGAAGATTGACACAGATGTTAGCTCAGGATGAATCTTCCTCAACACCCCCCCCCCCCAAAAAAACGGGAGGGGACACACACATAAAAAAAATGGTTAAGATGATAAATTTAATGTTACGTATTTTTTACCACAATGAAAATAGTCTCCATACTTGTCACTGTTTCTTTGGGTAAAAATGATTCCTCCTCTTTGTAAGTGTCCTTTATTCTAAGACTGGGAAATGCTAAATTCTTAGCATGAATTTTGCAGGCTTGATTTTTTTCTTTTTCTTCTTCTTCTGCTGCTGCTGCTTCTTCTTTTTTTTTTTTGGTGAGGAAGATTGGCCCTGAGCTAACATCTGTTGCTGATCTTCCTCTAATTTTTGTATGTGGGACACTGCTACAGCATGGCTTGGCGAGAGGTGTGTAGGTCCACACCCGGGATCCGAATTGGGGAACCCCAGGCTGCCAAAGCAGAGCACACAAACTTAATCACTATGCCACCCGACTGGCCCCTTGCAGGTTTGATTTTAAAGTCCCAACTGATCTGCATATGAAGTAATCTCAAGTAACACAAAGCTACAAGTTGCTTTGGTCTCCTTGTGAAACTGGAGAGATGAAGGGGTTTTTGTTTGTTTTTAGTTGGTTAAATACTTCTCCAATTCCTTCTGTGCCAAATAGCTTTGTTATTTTCAAGTGAGGCTGAGGAAACCACTTGTCCATGAGGGCCTGGAGAGTAGATTATAAATCTGTATTCCATGCTAACCTCTCCTTCACACTGATGTAAAGTGACAGTGTCAATAGGGATTGCTTCCTTCCAAAAGTTTTTATAGTAGATTTTTATGCCTGTATTTCAATTAACAAATTATTAAATTGATTCCAGAGACTCAAATAAAATGAAAATAGTAGAGACGAAAAGGTCTGCAGGTTCCTTGGCGCTATTCAACTTAGGAGGGGGAGCACCCAATTTTTAATACGAGCAGTTTACAACCACTCATGGTTAAATGGTTTATAGGATTCTTTGTAACAAAAGGTGGTCTAATTACCAAGGAGGAGAGAATAATATAGCCAGGTTATTTACAATGTGTGACTTACTTAAATTATGATCCTGTTAACTATACAAAAATGACAGAAAGCAGAAACATCAGAGCAAATTAAACATTTTGGCTTTTCATTAATGATCTTGAATATAGGAGGTGTGCACGAGGTTAATTTTTTTCCCTTTAAACATCACATGAGGCCTCCCCTGGGAGTGAACCTGCAGTTTCAAAGATTCAGTGCATCAGCTCCTAAACAGAAAAGAGATGACAGTATTTTTTCTTTTCTACTAGACCACGCTACAGTGTTTGGTTTCTGTCACTAAATCACGTGGCAGGGTTTCTAATGCCCATCTAGATCCATTTTAAGTGTGACTTCTTTCCTTGTGATTTTTGTTTTACTTTGAGTTACTAGTTGATTTTAATCGTTCTTATCTGCAGGCTTTAAATATTGATGGACTGTGTCATTTACAACACTCTTTTGTGGCACTGACCTTTGTAGGGAGTTCGCATATGGGTCCCAGGATGGTTTTTTTATCAGCAGTAGGGTGGGGGGGTCTTGCTGGGGAGGTGTGTTGGTTAGACGGTGAACAGATGCAGAGTATCCAAAAGGAGGAGGATAAATTAGTGTTCAGAAGCCAGTGTGCAGGAGAAAATGTAGAATTTTACTAGATTAGAGACCTTATTCATAGTAAGTAAATTATATTTATTTAAAATATACCAGTTTTTTAAACACAGTTATAATATCTCTCTCAGAAATTGCTGGAAAATCAATAACAAAAGAAAGCATATAGAAAATATTAGGAACTCAGTTAACAAGTTTGATTTAATGAGAAGATTAACACCTAACAAGAGGAGGACACGTATTCTTTTTTTTTTTTAACTTTTTATTGAGATTATGATAGTTTACAACCTTGGGAAATTTCAGTTGTACATTATTGTTTGTCAGTCGTGTTGTAGGTGCACCACTTCACCCTTTGTGCCCACCCCCCAACCCCCCTTTCCCCTGGTAACCACTAATCTGTTCTCTTTGTCTACATGTTTAACTTCCACATATGAGTGGAGTCATACAGAGAGTGTTTTTCTCTATCTGGCTTATTTCACTTAACATAATTCCCTCAAGAGGACACATATTCTTCTCAAGTACTTATGTGATACATAAATCGAGTATGGACTAGGCAACAAATAAAATCTCTATACATTTCAAAAGTTCAACACAATGCATAATCGGTTCTTCAAACAAGATACAATAGTACTACATGTTAGCAACAAGGACAGCCTTCGCCCAATCAAACAACTTGGAAATTTTAAAATACTATTCTTTGTAACTGTTGTCGTTTAAGATACAATTTATATACCGTAAAATTCACCCTTTTAAAGTGTGCAATTCGTTGGTTTTTAGTATATTCAAATAATTATACAACCATAAACACTATCTAATTTCAGGACATTTTCATCACCTCCGAAAGAAGCCCTGTACTCATTAGTAGTCACTCCTCATTCACCTCTCTCCCAGCACCTGGCAACCACTAGCCTGCTTTCTTTCTTTATGTATTTGTCTGTTCTAGACGTTTCATATCAATGGGAACATAGAATGTGTCCTTTTGTATCTGGCTTCTTTCACTTAGCTTGTTTTCAGGGTTCATACATGTTGTAACGTGAAATCAGTGCTTGATTCCTTTTTGTGCCTCAGTAATATTCCACTGTATGATTATACCACTTATTTTTATCCATTCATTCATTAATGGACATTTGGGTTGTTTCCCCCTTTTGGCTATTATGAATAATGATGCTATGAACATTCAACTACAATTTTTTGTGTGAACATGTTTTTAACTCTGAATTAAAGAATAAAATCATAATTAGAATAGCAAACTATTTAAAAGTTACTGGGAGTGAGAACACTCCATGTAGAAACCCATAAGCTGTGGCCAAAGCAGTTCTGGAAGTTCAAATTATGGTCTTAAAGACATTTGGAAGACACTTAGAATTGCTGAAAATAAACTAAATATTCAAATCAATGTTGGAGAAAAAGAACAAGTAAATTAACAAAAAAAGTCAAAAAACATAATAGCTATACATTCAGAAATTATAGAAAACAAGATTAAAGACAAATACCTAGTAGATTTTTTTTTTTTTGAGGAAGATTAGCCCTGAGCTAACTACTGCCGGTCCTCCTCTTTTTTGCTGAGGAAGACTGGCCCTGAGCTAACATCCGTGCCCATCTTCCTCTACTTTGTATGTGGGACACCTGCCACAGCATGGCATGCCAAGTGGTGCCATGTCTGCATCCGGGATCTGAACCGGCAAACCCTGGGCCACCGAGAAGAGGAACCAGCAAACTTAACCGCTGTGCCACCAGGCCGGCCCCGGGATTTGATAAATAAAATTGAAAAACCATTTCTTTGAAAACATTGACAAAATGGGAACACCTGACAAGCTTAATTGGGGAAAAGAGTGAGATATAACCAATGGTTCGCAAGTCTTTTCTGTACATCTGTCTTTTTAGTAATGAACTTGAAAATTTAAACAATTGTAAGTATCAAAATTGACTCAAGAAGGAACACATGAATAGAAAATAACCATAGAAGAAAATTACTGCTTCATCCCTCCATCCATCCGTCTATCCATTCATCTATCCATGCTTTCATTTCCATCCTAACCAACCGTCTAATTCTTTTTGAAAAGTAGCCAATCTCCTCCCTCCTAAATGCCAGGTCCAGATCTTGGTACTGGCAATCTGTGTGCCTGCAAAGCATAAAGACAGGGAGCATCCAAGTTTATTCCACAGGCCAGCTTAAGTCTTGTTACCTAAACCAGAGGAGAATATGACCCAGAAAATGTGGAACCATGTCATTTATCGAAATAGTTGTGAACCAAGTACAGCAAAATATGAAAAAAAATAATACACCATGATATTGTAAGCTTGGTTTAGGAAGGCAAGTATAGTCAAAGATTAGAAAACCAGTGTAATTCACTAAGTTAATAGGATAAAATGCTAAGACCCATATGATTATCTTTATATGTGAATGAATATCAGAAGCAATCTGTTAAAAGTGATAAAGTTCAGTAAGGTTGATTCATCATTAGGATATGAATCAACAAAAATGAGTATTTTTTCCGTAGGATAGCATTAATCACATATACAGTATTTTCGGAAAAAATGGCATCTCTCACAATTACATTACAATCTATAAAAATATGCAAGTAAAATTAACAAAAAAGTCTATATGAGACAAACAATAGAACTTTACTGAAGTACACGAAGAGATGCTGATAGAGGGAGATGCATTCTACTCCTGGTTAGGAACTCAGTATTATAAAGTAAGTTTTCTCCAAATTAGTATAGCACTTATGTGCAATTCAAATAAAATTCTAACAGGATTTCTTTTTAAAGCTTGACAAGTTGCTTCCAAAGTTCATACAGAAGAATAAATAAGCAAAAATGGCAAAGAAATTATATTTAAAAAGAAACAATTGTGGGGAATTTGCCATACTCAATTTTAAAACATGCTATGGAGAATCTATAAATAAGTCATGTGTACATGAGAATTTAATATATGACAAAGGTAAAACTTTCAGATCAGTAGGAAAGGATGGGCTATTTAATATATAGTTATATCAATATATATATAGTTATGTGTATAATTAAGTCAATTAGCAAGATTGATAGTTATATCAATTTAATATATAGTTATATATGTGTGTGTGTGTATATATATATAGTTAAGTCAACTGGCAATCTCTTTGGGAAAATATATATTTACATCCCTATTTCATGCCACACACTACATTTCAAACCTATAAAATTCTAGAAGAAAATAAAGCAATATATTTTTATAGTAGTGGTAAGGCCTTTAAAAGCGTGACAAGAAGCCCTGAAGTCTTAAAATGTTTAACGAATTCAGTTTCATGAAATTACGGTGAAAGAAACTATAAACAAAATTCAAGTATGGATAGCCAACTGGGAGAAGATATGTGAGTCATGTGAAACAGATAAAGGGTTAATATTCAGAATTTATAGGGGGCGCCCTGAATCAGTAAAGACAGACAATGGAATAGAAAAGATGGGGAGGATATGAACAATCGCTTAAGAAACATAAACGGCTAATAAATAGATCAAAATACCTTCAACTTCATTAATCATCAAGGAAAACAACTATTGCATTCAATTTTTATCTGTCAGAGTGCCAAAAATTAAAATGACTGGTAACGTCCCATGCTTGGGAAGGCGTGGTGAAAAGGGCAGTCCCCTACGCTCTTACTGGAGGTTTAGATTTACACAGCATAGTTAGGAGGGTCACACCTACCCAAACTAAAAACATACCTACTTTTGACCTGGCAGTTCTGCTATACAACAGAAATTCCTCATAGAGATATTTACGATAGAGAAAACTTGGGGACAGCCTAAATGTCCCTCAATAAGGGAACAGGTTAAATAAAATTTAGCGTATTCATTATATGTAATACCATGCAGCATTAAAAAGAACAAGCTAGTTTTGTATAATTTGATGTGAGTCAATGCCATATGTCAGCATAACGGATAAGAGCCCACGTCTGGAACAGACTTTGTCATCTACAAGCTGGGTGACCTTGAGCAAGCTGTTTAACTTCTCTAAGCCTTAGTCTGCCCATCTGTGAACATGGGACTATTTATAATACTCACCTGCTAAGGGTTTTGTAGGAATTAAACGGGACACTGCATGCATCACGCTGGGCATGGTAAGCACTCCATAAGAAGTGGCTTTAAAGGTTAGCACAAGTGGCTACAGATCTGCGTGTGCACTGAGAAGGTCAGAAGGACGCCTAGCCCAGTGCTCGTGGTCATTCACCGAGGGAGGCAGTGGGAGCTTAGGGTGCTCACGCTCCAACTTCACACGTCTGTGTGATTCCGTTAAAGTGTTTAATGGTTTTTCCACTTTTTAAAAATTAGCAAATGCTATTTTGTAATTTTTAAACCTAATAAAATGGTTTTAAAAAAAACCCACACAAAACCACAGCTCCCATGAAGCGTTTCTCCAGCATCAGTCTCACCACCGGCCCGGCACTCATTCTACTTGAGCAATATGGTGGTCACTAAATTAATAGGTATTTCTTATTCTGAATGTAGTCATTCCCCTCCCACCCCCTCCGAATTTTGAATAATCCAGAATACAGGAATAGCCGTAGAGAAATAGTTTAATCTCAATTCAGCAGAGTTTTTCTTCAAGTGTCCCTTAAAAAGCTTTTCCTTTCCTGGCAGCTTCCGCTGCATTTGTTATTTAGTGTGGGTTAACTTGCAGGAGGAAGAAAGGGAGCAGCCCAGATACTGTCTGAAGAAAACATTTTGGATTTGGGGGAAAATGGGCTCTGACGCGCTTAGCCAGTCAGCAGCATTTCTGCAACACCCTCCTGCCTCCCTATGGTCACCCCCATCCCTGCCCTGCCTTCTTTAAAGAAGCAAAGCCAAGGAATTTCTTTTGTGTCTCCCTAGTTTTCACCTTCCTCCTTGCTTCTCCCAGCCTTTCTCCTTCCTTCCTTCCTACCCCTTAGGCCGGGCACTGGTCTCATCTCATTCAGAGGTTAGGAGGCTGGCGGCCTCTGGTGTCAAAATTGCATCTCTTTTAGACAACTGAGCACCTGCCCACTTGCTTTTCCGGTGTTGGAAGCATTAAAGGAAAAGCTGAGACTCAGTCCTGAGAATACCCCACTCCAAATGGGCCTCCACTGAGGTTAGGTCCGTCCTTTGCTCAGGTGTGACTGTAACGTCTCTTCCTCTGTGCCTCCCTCCCCCTCTGCCGCAACCGTTAGGTGGTATGTAGAGACCTAGGATTCTATGATGATTATAACCTTTTTTTCATTGTACTGCCACGCCGTTAGTATCACCGGTAAATGACATCGTTTTTCATTACTACAGCTGCCTCCAGAAAGGTCAATTTTAATTAAAAACCAAAGAAAAATACATTTTGTGGGTTTTTTTTTTTCCTGAGAAGAATAGGTTATTATCTTTCTTTGTAATTTCTCCTATCTTGCTGAACTTTCAGAGAAAGCAGACAGACTCTTACAATGCTTTGGCAGATCACCTCATCAGCTAGGATGGCGCAAACTCTCGAGAGGAAGGGGAGCCCTCATCCCTGCGCCCACTCTCTGCTAGGGACGTCCCATGCACAGGACCTACAGCCTCTCAATAAATTATCCTGCAAATGTTAGAGCAGAAAAATGTGTGAGATGATCATCTTAGCGCAGCTCCCATTTTGCAGATGAAATTGAGGACTGAAGGGTTTGCTTGACTTTGTCCAAGGTTCCTAGCAAGCTGAGAATGGAGGAAAGAAGGAAGAAGAGAGGGGTGAGAAAGGAGAGGGAGGAAGGAAGGACAGAAGGACATTTATTTGGGTCTTCAGTGGGATTAGACTTACAAAGATGCATTTTTTTTTTAAATAGAGGTAGAATTCACATAACAGAAAATTCACCGTTTTAACCACTTTAAAGTGTGAATTCAGTGGTTTTGAGCATATTTACGATGGTGTACAACTACTCCAGTATATAATTCCAGAACATTTTCGTCACTCCAAAAAGAAGCCCCATACCCATTAAGCAGTCACTCCCTGTTCCTCCTTCTCCCTAGCCCCTGGAAACCCCTAATCTCCCTTCTGTTGCTGTGGATCTGCTTATTCTGGATATTTCATGTAAGTGGAATCATATAATGTGTGGTCTTTTGTGTCTGGCTTCTTTCACTTAGCATGTTTCAAGGTTCATCCATGTTGCAGCACGTATCAGTCCTTCATCTCTTTCTATGGCCTAATAATATTCTCTTGTATGAATATACCACATTTTGTTTATTCATCAGTTGATGCATAGTTGGGTTGTTTCCACTTCTTGGCTATTCTGGATGTTGCAGCTTTGAACGTTTGTGTACAAATGTTTGTTTAAACACCTGTTTTCTGTTCTCTTAGGTATATACCTAGGAATGGGATTGCTGGGTCCTATGGTAATTCTTTGCTGAACTTCTTGAAGACCTGCCAAACTGTTTTTCACAGTGGCTGTGTAATATTTTAAAAGCATCGTTTAGCTGACAATGATTCTTAAAGCAAACAGTTATGTACCAGGATCTGGGCTAGGCCGTGAGAACACAAAGATGAATAAAAAGCAGCCCCCATTCATGGGCAAAGATATGCAAGGAAATGTTGGGGCCCTCCTGGTGGAGGAGAGCAATGTAGGGCTCAGGGGAGGGCGGTGCAGTCTAGCTCTCAGAGCAGGTGGTACTTGAGCTGAAAGTCAGAGGCAGAAAGTCCTGTGGGAGGAGACAGACTCACAACACTGGGATTCTTGCACACAAAGAGCACACCTTCTGCGGTAAAGAGGGCTAATAGTCTGCCCTTAACTGGCAGCCATCTTTTATATGAGGCCAGCTGCTGACCAGATGGTTGGATTCCTAGTTTTACTGTCCATTGCCTTCACTACTGACTTAGCTCCCCCTCTTAATGTGAGCCCTCATTCAGTCCTCCAGTCTGCTGCCTAGTGACGCTCAGATCTTCTGCAGCAGTGTCACATCCATCTTATATATTTGCAGGATCATAGTACCCCAGAAGCATCTGCCAAGTAGACGAAACTTGTGTACTTAATAGTAGAATATGCTACAATGCACGTGAAACAAGCAGGAAAACAGTGTTAACGGAAGACCCCTCCTGCCAAGCAGTAGGTGAAAGGATGGTCATTATTTTGGTTTTTTACATAAATTAATTTGTTACTTTATCTTTGTCGCTTTATCCTGCCAGTCTTGGTGTGCACCCCCACCCCTGCAACCCCGAACCTTACCCCAGTCCATTCTCCAGCTGCTGCCAGTGCTATTTCTAAAATGGAAACTTGATGATGTCAGGAACCCCACTCCCCACACTCAAAATTCTCCAATGTGTCTTCATTTCCTTCAGGATAATCGTCCCACACTCCAGCAGTTCCTCGAGGGCCCCTCTGTGTGGCACTGGCAACAGTCTCTTTTCTAGCCTCATCCTCTCCTCTCCCCTCCTCCCACGCTGTGCTATGATCCAGTGGGTCTGCTTCTTCCCCAAATATCACATTCCATCTTGCCTCCTCATCATCAGATAGTTGGCTCCTTCTTGGAAACGTCATCTCTGTCTCCCAACCCTTCTAACCTGACTAACTCCTACTCGTTCTTCAAAACCCATCCTGTGTGCCTTCAGTGCATTCTTCCTCTCGGTTGTAATTGTTTACTTCTCTGCTCCCCCAAAAAGACTGTCTCTTTTAGGCACCCAAGACTTTATTTTCAGACGGTGACCCCATCATCTTAGGCTAGACCAGCTGAACGCGTATGAAGGCAGCACTTCATAGGATAATCTAGATTCTTGCACCCAGTTAGAGAGACTTTATCTCCTCCTATAGGATGAGAGAGGAGCCATTCTGTGACAGGCCAACAGTTGTTAAAATTACTCCTTACTAGTTTCTCAGAGAACATGGTCATTAGTAGCATTTATAGGTATGCGAAATACTAACTCTGTTTCTGAGATGCTCAAGATGAATTTTTAGACACTATCTGTTGTCAGACAGCTAAGTTACAGGGCAATTCTCTCCTCTGAAGATTTGTTAATAATAATAATAATAGAGAGTAAGGGAGCCCTTTCCTAAATGTTGGCAAGGACACTCAGAACCAAAACTCTTGGCCCTTGTATGTATTGTAGTCATAATCTATAAATTCAAATAATCTGAAGTATGTAGGTCTTGCCCTCAGGCTGATGAAGCTTAGACACAAAAATGTCTCGGAAAGTGAAGAGGCACAAGATGCAGTGATATTTTATTGGCTTCTGGAGAGCTGAGGCTTGGGAAGTAGATGTGGTCATGGAATTCTGTGCTGGCTCATAATTTTGCACTTCAGTAAGATGTCTAGTTTCATTTTTCCCACGTCTGCATCACCTTTTTTTTTTTTTTTTTTAATAGTTTTTACCAAATTCATCTAACCTCAAGCTCAAAGAATCCCAAGTAAGGAAGTGTAATCATTTGGGACTATCTGACTTGTAAACTCTCTTTCCTTCCACTATCAGCCAACGTCAACTCTTACCATGCAAACATACACAGAAAAATGCTCACATACACGCTGACATTCACCGGCCAAACAACAGCTCTTTGTGTTGTGCGCCACAACTGAAAATCTTTTGATTCTAATTTCTCTTAACACAATTTTTGTTGCACATATTTTAATTAAAAAAAAAATTGCCACACACATCTAAAGCAGCTATTGATTTGCATTCTGTGAAAGAATTTGTGTCTTTGAAAGCATGCTATAGCTGTAAAACAGAAATAATCTCTGTGGTTTCTAAAAGGACTTTCTTAGTGGATGTTTTATGACTTGCTTACTATATTGAATTTGGGGCATATTAAATTAAATATCACTTGATTAAATTGAGTATCTAAAATGACTCGTGGAATGAAGTAAAGCCTATTAGAGAACTACAGTCTACTCACTGTGGCCATAGTCTGCAGCATCCGTTCTGGATTCATCCCTTGATGCTGAGTGATCATGCATGTCACTAATATAATTTTATTTGAATCGTTCTTTTCAGTGGGCATCTAAAACTCCACATGTCCAAAATAGAACTTTCGATTCCCCTACCCAGACACACACACACAGACACACACACACGCACGCACTTACATTCACACACACTCTTCTTCCTTCCCAGGCTTCCTTGTCTCAGTAGCTGACGCCATCACCTGCCTTGTGGCTCAGTCACCTTGACCTTCCTGCTCTTCAAACCTACCGAGCTCAGTCTCACCTTCTTGAAGTGGCACCAGCCAAGCTCTCTGTCTCAGATGTCTATCCCCAGATCTTTGTGTGGCCGACTTCTTATCATTTAAGACTTGATGTAAATGATTCCCCTCAGGGGTCTTCCCAATCACTCCTAATCATATCACCCTTTTATTTTCTTTATTGTTCTCATCACTCAGATATTTTCTTTTTTATTTGTTGTTTTTTTTCTCATCTAGACTATAAGCTGCACAAGAGCAGGCCCTTACTTGGCCCACTCAGTACAGTACCTGTCTGGCATATACTTGGCGCTCAATAGATATTTCATTGAATGAATGAAACTGGCTTTAAATGTTTCTTAGGAGGAGTTTGAAAGGCTCAGGTGATAGATAAAATTGAAGGCTTCCCAAGAGTTGAATTCATTTTTAATGAAATTAAGGTTTTTCTTTCATGTGTAAAGAATACCCTTTAATAATACTTTAGATTTGCATTATCTGGACTCTCAGCAGTTTTTAATGTGTTGGAGTCTTCAGTTCGAGGAGTTTCTGAAAGGCTAACTTTAATAACATCAGACCTGCCATTTCCACAGGGCTTAGAATAGATCCCAAAATGCCAGAGAAAATTAAATGCAAAAAAGCTCCAGTTAATTAATGTTTCCGAATAAATTAATGCTTTAGATCTGACTTTAACTGACCAGAATGGTGAATTTCGAAGTTAACACTGCCACCCTTTTCCCATGTCTGTATTTTGTGCTGTCTTCAGTCATTCCAGTTATTTATCTTCCTGGGGGGAGAAAGGAGACATATACTTAGTGAATTTTAAATTAAAGTAAAAAACGCAATTGTGCTGATTATTCTTAGGGGAATGGGTTTTAAGCATTCCTCATAATTCTCTTTAGTTATGTAATAATTCCCGAATTTTCAAAGTTGGGAGCAGATCTTAAATATCTTTGTTGGTTGCCACAATGCTGTAACATACTGAGAAGAAAGTTGACGTGTCCAGTGTGTTCCAGGGGCTGGCGTGGCTTATTCCATATACCTCAGTAAATTAGCCATGGAATGTTGGTGTGTGCATTGGACACGGGGGAGGGGGAGCACATTTTCTTCTTGTCTGATTTATTTCTTGTTTATCCTTAGATCTTAGACCATAGGAAAGAATTGGCAGAAACTTGTGACTTTTCTGAGTTTTTCTTTTCCCTCATCTTCCCTCCTTTACTTTCTGAGCCTCAGTTTCCCTGTTTGCAAGAATATCTTGTAAGAATATTTTGAGGTAATGAAATGACTGTGTGTCTGTGTGTGTGTGTGTGTGTGTCTGGTATAGTACCTGATACCAAACCATTTTTTAAAACTTTAGAATGTTCTTGGAAGATTCCTGCACTACAGACGGCTAGGGAGATTTCTAAGGTCTCTTTAAACCTTAAGACTCTATGATCTTAAATTCTATATGCCATGCAATCATGAATCTTTTAAAATTTAATGTTCTCTGTGTCCAATTGACCACCATTTGTTAATTAACACCAATGCTTCACTATGGAAATGTAACCAATGTGCTAAGCAGTGGGGTTACAGTGATAAAAGACACTATCTATTTATATTCTACTTTGTTCCACAAAAGCATTTAAGGTAGAGGGAAATGTTCATCATGAACATTTGTCCTTTTTGTGTAATACTTTGTGTATCAAGAATAGACGAGGAGGCGACTATATACTGATCTGTAAATAGGTTCAGCAAGGCGTTTGCTTTAAATGAATACCTATTTTTTTTGGTAGTTTCCAGCTTTCTTATAGAAGTCAGATGGGAAGGACAAGCTCCACATAATATGGAATTCTGTTTTGTTGGGTTCCAGCTTTTAGTTAATCAAGAATTTACTGGAGTTACGAATTGTGCACGTTTCCTTTTTTTGGAATTTCAGTTATTTGATATTTGCAAGTAATTCTTGGGAACAAGAATTCAAACACTGAGTGTTCACAAGAAATAACAATATTATAAAAAGCAGATGTTAAACAGTTTTGTTTATAAAAAAAGTAAGATTGTCTCTTATTTATAAATGTTGGAAAGATAATAGCAAATTCAATAGTAGAATTTTTATCTTTTCCTTCCTTTTATCTAGTCTACTTATGGAAATAAGATCATATGAGTCATTTGCTTAACAAGTTTAAATCTACATAGATTTATAGTGTTAGAACCATAAAACCCTGCAAAATGAGCATGTATCTATTACTTATGTTAATTGATGCAAGCATATTAAGAAGCTATGTGCTAGGTATTGTGTAGCCAGGGTTCTTAATTAAATTAGGCCTGTGGATCTGGTATTTAAAAGGACGGCTGCAAAACTCACTGGGGAGCCTATTTTTGGCCAGGTAAATGAAAATGGACATAACAATATTAGAGTAATTCAGCTGAAAGAAAACATACAACATAGAAAGGTGGGAGGGGAAATGGCTGTGGCCTTGAGTTACCCATGTGGACAATCTCCGTTGCATGGAAAATTCCCCTTCTCCCTTCTCTTCATGTTGTGTTGACCTGGTGTATCAGTTCTGGTTGGGTTTATTTCCAGCTTTGTTTGGTACCATTTGTAAGAATTATCAACTGAGTTTCATGCTTTTTTCACTGGAAGAAAAAAGCTTTTTTTTTTTTCCTATTTAAAATTGTGACATCGTCATGTTGGAAGTGAGAACTCCAAAATGTCTCTGTCCACTCCTAGTAAAGCAATTTAGATATTTGTGTGACCAGAGGGAAGAGTGAGTGAGAGGTGGAAGTGGTGGTGAGGCATGTTGTCAGACGACATCTGTGATAGTTAGTGATACCCAGAAATGCAGTGAACTACCTAGCAGAAGATTCTGCATTGCTGGAAGTCTCCTGGATGTTTTGGAGTTCATTTATAAGCGCTGAATTAGGTAACCTCTCCATACTCCATAAATCTGGACGTTGTATGATCCCGTGAATCAGAATTTAGAAAGAGGCTTTGTTTGGACCTATTACCTTTGACCCGGGATCAGTTTTTCATGAAACTGAGATGAAAGGAATAGACACTTGTAAATGAAACTGGAAAATTCCTTCCCTTTCTTTCAGATGGGGAACCTGAGGCTCTGAGAAGTGACCTGTCCAAAGCTACACGACTAGTCTCAGAGTTTGGGAATAAGAACTCCAAGCTCATGCCCCCTCCTCTTCTGTCTCACCGTGTCCCCTCTCTTTCCCCGATTCATTTTCAGAATGTTTTATATGAATCATAAAACTCAACTGAGGTCAAAATGTGGCCTGCTAAGCTCTTAAAAAACCTGACAGACCAATCACTAAAGAACTGCTTGAGAATTGAATTAAAATTGGTTTAATTGGTCCTGCCTGGAAAACTGAAAAATAAAACAAAGTAACTGATTTTTTTCTGACTAAGCAGATCTCTTGGATGTGGTCTTTAAAATTCCTCAGCTTCTGTATCTTATTGCAGAGGACACTTGCGAGAAAACATAATATTAGTGAATTTGAGTACATCGAGTCTTGTTTTGTCTTTTCCTGCAGTCATAATTGGGTTTTCAGCCAGAGGAAAACAGAGATTAAGCAAGATCTGCATGTACCCAAATAAACTCTGAACAGATTGATTCTCTCTGCATCCCACTAAGATGTGCTTAGCTGTCTGCTCTTGTCCCACAGGTTTAGAATCTTCGTAAAGTCACCTGGGCCACTGAAATGTGCCCACTGGAGAGTTGAAAGAAAGCCGTTCTATGTCTGTTGCCTCCTGCTTTGCCTAAAGAGAGTTTGTCTTAAGATGCAAATAGTCTGCTGTGAGAGTTGCTATGTTTGCTGTCTTCCATATAACTATGTACATTCTTTCCAGATGCTTCACTCTTTCCCCAACTATACTACCCTACCCTCTGCAGGAGCACAGCCTCATCTCCAACATCCCACGCCCCAGAATCCAAGGCAGTTAGAAGTCTCAGGGTGTCTGATAAAGGGAGGATAAAAGGCCAGTGGCCCACGTCGGGAAGGCAGTTTTCCTTCCTTCCCCCTGTTTAGGCGGGTCCTAGAATAACTTGTACACCAGGAGGAAGCCAGGATGCCCTCCAGAGATGACCCTGCCTCCTCTAAGCTGTGGAGCCTTTGTGAAGATGCCCTCTGTCTAAAGCTGCCCGCAGAGTGGGAGTGCGTTAGTCTACCACTTATATTTGCATCCTAATTGTTCCCCCAGAATGAGCCAGGACCATCACACCAGATGAGGAATGAGCAAGGAGAACTTTATGTTACTAATATTCTTGAATAACATGATGTCCCTGTTAATAGTGCGGAACATAAAAAGACGTTTACTCTAGAAAGTTTGTTTCCACGTCAGTGGCTTGTTAATAAATATCAAATAGACTCTAACCTGAAGTTCATTCCAGGCTGGGCTGCTGTTTCAGTGGACTTTAGTATATAATGGAATCGTAATTATTGCAGAGAGCGACAAGCTACAATGACTGGTTTGGGGCAGATTTGATTTGCTTTATTTTCCCCCACAGTTTTTACACTTGAATGCATCAAGACAAAGAAACGATTGTAATTTACTGAGTAAAGTTGTGAGGGTCCTTAGTGATCATCTCACACCCATTTACTTGTAACGAGGCTGGAGGGGCTCGATTTTACTTTATATGTTACATCGTTAGAAGAAAAGATGGTCATCTTGCTGAATTATCGCAAATCCACCTTTACCTGGTTAAAGATGTTATGTCTAACAACTACATTTAATGTTTCCTCCTTTCTTTATTTTCATGTGTTTATTGTCGTACATCTCTTTAGTCCATTCTCAGAATTTCAGTTGCTGTTACTTTAGAATTTGAATTGAGAATTGCTCAGGACAATAGTTGAAAGCTTTGGTGGGTTTTGAAAACCCGGAAGGGAAATGTATCAGATTATATATTTTTTTGATTTACATTTTGTCATTCTGTGTCCACTCTAATGCACACATGCTAACAATTTCTAAGCATGTCATAATTTCTCACTTTATACCTTATCTTCCAGTTTATTCCTCCTGGCCTCTCCATCCCAAAAAATAAAACAAAATCAACACTTAGGGAGAGGAACTCTGTGCCTTAATGGAGTAGCTCATTTGATTTTAAGAGTTTATTTTCTCAGAAGATATTTTCTACAAAAGTTACTTTTGATGATGGTCTTTTTAATCCCTTAAAGGGTTTTTTTTTTCTGCTTTTTACTTGACATGAGATTAATGCCACCCTGATCTTCTTCACCTGTTCAACAGAGAAATTGGTCCTGTCTCTTCTATGTATAATATTGCGATTTGAGGACGGTGATTGTTCGGCCTTCATGTCCTGGGCTTCATGTTGCAAGTTCCCCCTCTAACTGGCTGTCATGATTTTTCGCGAATACACAGGCCGGTAAAAACATCAGTTTGTTAGCAGAGGCCGTGGCATGTTTAGCTTTGATTCAATAACAAATTCCTTTCTGAGTGAATCGAGGAAGCAGGATTTCTCTTTTGATATTTCATCCAGTTCCATGTTTCTGTTAAGGAGGATGATGGTGTCATTTGTTATTGTTCTAGAAAGATCATAGCATTTGAATTCAGAAGACTTGGGTTCAGATTCCAACCTGGCCACACACCTGCGTCTGTGAGCATAGGCAAGTCACTTCTGTGGTTTGGCCTCTATTTTTTTCATCTGTGACTTAAAGACAAGATGT
This sequence comes from Equus quagga, assembly GCF_021613505.1. Lineage (NCBI taxonomy): Eukaryota > Metazoa > Chordata > Mammalia > Perissodactyla > Equidae > Equus > Equus quagga. Next base: position 83,769,566 of record NC_060274.1, on the reverse strand, counting down.
CTTTTGTAAATCCTTTTTGAAATGAAGCAGCCTTAGGTATAATGAGAATCTCTTCCATATAAGGATGTTGTGAATATGAAATACTACATTACGTAAATTGTAAATCACTGTGTATAGGTAAGTTATCTTCTTTCAAAGTCAATTTTCACTTGTAACTGGCCACCCTCAAAGACCATCCACTAATACTCAAAATAACGTGTAGTAAGATACACTGATTTGGTCACAAGAGAAACTGAAGGGATTTCTTTGTGCTTGAAAGTGTTCTTCCTCCTGCTGTTTGTTTTAAGGGCAATGGGACCACAGTGGGCAAAGTCTTGTAGGTCTTGGTTGAAGGGAGTAAAAACCCACCCTAACCTGGGGGAGAACTCATCAACCTTGCTCCCGGGGTGGACCTGGCTTTAGACACTTCTTAGTAAGAACAGAATTACAGGTTTTCAAGTTCATTTAATCAGTCACTTAGAAAAGATCTCTATAAACTTCATGTGTGCGTGGTTTGTGTGTTTTGCCTTGAAGCGGTACAAGACAAAGTAATTTGAAATTTCTGTTGTCATGGTTTATTTCAGAAAGTCAAGCGAAAGATAATCTTTCTTTTTAGAGAAATATTGGTATTCTTTATGCATCAGGACTAGCTGATTTTAAGAAGAATTAAAAGTCCCTGTAGAGGGCCGTAATTATGAGTTCAGAAATCAGGGCTATTTCAAAATCCGGAAGGAAATAGGTGACTTATGCAGTACGGCATTTGAAAGAATTCTGTCGAGCCCTCAGGACAGTGTTAACCATGGAGCTAGTGTGTTCTTGACTTCATCAGCTGGGGGTGCCCTCTGGTCACATTATAGGAATCCCCCCAAATCTCAATGTTCCAAGCCCTCAATACTCATTACTTCGATGTCCTCTCTTTTCTAAGGTTTCTGCTCCCCAAATAACTTTGTGAGTGCCTGGAAATGAGTATATGTGAGGCCCCAGTGTCCCCTAGGCCCAGCTAGTTCTGGGTCCTGGGCTGTCTCATGAATAATTGGATCCACCATCTGCTCCTCTTCTGCCCTGTTCCCACTGTCTTCTGCCACTTTTCCAGTCTCAAATCTTCACCCCACACCACACACCAGGCTTAAACTCTTTGGAAATGTTTTCACTTTTGTGAATTTTTTATCCCATAACAGAAGTTCCACGCCAATGTCTGAGCAGTCTCCTTATTTTCACTTCAGTCAGCATTTTATCAACTAAGTACCAAACACTTTGCTGTGTTGTAGGGGTAAAGAGTGGTGAGCTAGAAGCTTGGCTCATATTCACCATCTAGTATGCTTAAGTGATTACAATATAATCCACACCTAGATAGGTCCTTGGCTAAATTCAGCTTGTAAGGCGCTATGGTGACATCTTTAGAAAATAAAGATGGAGGAGTCAATGACCACGGAGACACACCTTTGTCTTAGGATGCTTAGTATCCTTGTGGGGAGCTGAGGGGAAGTGCTAGGCATGGGGTGGGAGGACAGAGACATACAAAGGGGGAGATAATGGAAGGCATGTTTGGGATTCAGATTAGGGTCAAAGAATAGGCCCTTTGTGATAATGTTACTTCCTTACCTGGTAATGACCCTTGCCCAGTGGTGGAGTCTCTCCTTGGCCAGAATTATCCAAACACAAGTATTTAAAGCCTTCAGTGTCCTTGTGTTAGCTCTTAGAACTAGCTTGAAATGCGTGACGCACAGAGGCAGTTACATGGCTTCAGGGATAGCCTTGACTCATCTTCTAAACATATTGGACAGATTCTCGTTAAAGCAAAGATAAGGTTTCACTTATCACAAACAGAAGAGGCAACCCGGTCCAGCGAATGAGGTAGTGGGTTGGACACTCTCAAGCTGTCACTCACACTAGCAGAGTGAAACACGCCATTTAACAAACACGCCAGAGCAGAGGGGGCTTTCTGCAAGGCCCAGCAGGGCTTCATTTTTTTGTTTCTCTTTGTTTAATTCCCAAACTTATAAGATGTGTTTATTTTCTGTGGTTCTTACAAAGAATGCCTAATAACTTTTTTAACTTCCAAATTGCAGGCCTATTTATTTAGTTCTTATCTAGTTCTCTCAAAGAATACATATTTTCTCTCTTGGGTTTCTATTCAAAAGAACTCACAGGGCCCATGTGCAGGTTAAAGAAGAGGGAATGGGGACGGTAAACATGAAAACAAGAAGGAAATCATACTGGAAATGTTATGTTTTACATATTTTATTTTTATGTCTCCAGGATAAACTTTTACAGAGGCCATACCCAGAACTTACGTTTAGATTGGTTGTAAAGATTTGTTCGAGAACCAGCCCCAGTCTTTGCTTCTGGATATGTAAGACTGCAAAAGTGTTCTTGGAAAAGCAAAGCGTCTTACACAGAGAGAACATCCTCATTCTTCCTCATTTCAAGGTCCCCCACGTGACAAAGCTCAAATGCCTGCCTCTCCCCAGAGGATCTTTATCAGAGAAAGGAGGCCCAGTTTCTAAGTGAAAAAATTACATGTACAAACACACACATACAAATTGTGGACTCTCCAGGACAGTGCTTGTAACCAGGGTGAGGTGTCCCTGGGTCACTGACTGTTCATCCTGCTCTCTGCCTCCCATCTCAGAAGCAATGTGGGGCTGAGGGGTGGGGAATTGGGAGTGGGGGTCTTCCCACAAAATGCCTTCTCTTCTTGCCATCATCCACTCAACCTGCATCCTCCCCTGCATGCCACTGTTTGCTTTCTGTGAACTTCTGCTGTGGACACACAGGCAGAAATGGCCATCACAAAGATCGCCCTGGGCTCTTCCTGTCCGTATCAACTTCTGAAGGCTCTGCTTCGGAAAGTGTGACTTCTTTTTCAGGATCTAATGAATGAAGGTGCCATTGATAGAGAAAGGATGGAGAGGACAGGTGGACCTGGGATAGGTGTCTTCATAGTTCTAGAAGGTCCAGCACCTTACCCAATGGAGGGATTTTAGGAAATGTTTATGGACTAAATAGGTGTTCAGTACATTTCACGTATAGCAGCCAAGCTTTTCCAAGAAGTGGTACATAGGGCAATTGAAGAGGTGCCTGTGAACTCTCGTTACTTTTTTTTTTTTTTGAGGAAGATTAGCCCTGAGCTAACATCTGTTGCCAATCTTCCTCCTTTTGCTGAGGAAGCCTGGCCCTGAGCTAACATTCGTGCCCCTCTTCCTCCACTTTATATGTGGGACGCCCACCACAGCGTGGCTTGCCAAGAGGTCCCATATCCACACCTGGGATCCGAACCCACAAACCCCGGGCCGCCGAAGTGGAAAGTATGCACTTAACTGCTGCGTCACCGGGCCAGCCCTACTTTTAATGATAACCGTGCCCTTCTTGGTGTTAATCATAACACAAGAATGAAAATGATTAATACAGTCATCTGAATATGTCATAAGAAGGTTTGTGTCTTCATCATGGGAGCAGTTTAAGTCAGATTTGACCTAACAGATCTTCTTAGTAAATGTTTATGGAATACTTTTGTTCAGGACCAAAATAGAAGTCAAAACTTTTATTATCCTCTCCCCCTAAACCAAAGAGAAAGAGAGAGACATTGTTTAAAGTTTGTTTTAAACCAACACAAAGATAAATAAAAACTATTTAAAAGTCAAGATGGTAACTGACGACCTGTACTTTGCATTATAAATAGTAGGAAAGTTCATTGTAACTCATGCACTTTTTTTAGTGGCGCAACTCTCAGTCTTACAAATAGATCATGAGAAATTTACAAGATCTTCCTTACTCCCTTCCAAAAAGAGCCAAAGCCAAAACTTGAAAGGATGAACAGTGCCTACTTACACAGCACTGTCCGTCACAAAGTATGCTCACCTCGGAGATCACGTGCACAGGGCATCATTGCTTTTCTCAGGAAGGCAGTGCTGTATCTTGCGGGGTTTCATAAAGCCCTATAATTGGAATTGCCACTTTGCAGTTTTCTGAGTCTTTCCTTTTGGCAGCGAACCTGACTGCAGAAACATCTTCCTTGTACAAGACATTTAACACTGTTTATCTCTTACTCCTGTCCACATTGATTTGTTTGTATTCCATGCCTGCTTCCACAAGCCTATAAAATTTCCGCTGCACCACGGTCAGGGCCGAGGCGACATTCTGTATGTGTATATTTAAACTGAACACTCCTTTTCAGTCCTTTAAAAACATTCTCCACCCTGCCCCAACCACTTGAAGGGCTCTTGCTCCTTCTGGTTTGCTCAGCTCTAAATCTGAAGGTGGAAAACCTACAGAGGCGCTGTCGGTGTTCTCTGAATCCCATCAGCTCATGTGATTTTACACCCTGTTATCCTGTGGTCAAGCTGTATTATTAACTCTCGCTATTTTTTTGATCTTCAAAGTAAGGGTGCTTTAAACCAGATATAACCTGAGGTTGGTACTTTACCCAGGAAGGACTCCGTTCGACTGCAAATGCTTGACTTTCAGGAATATGTAGCACTTAGTACTAAGTGTGAACCTTCCACCTTATTCCTGTGATTTGCTTTCCACTTAGAAATGAACTCCAGGGGCCGGCCGGGTGGCGCAGCAGTTAAGTGTGCTCATTCTGCTTCGGTGGCCCAGGGTTCCCTAGTTTGGATCCCGGGTGCGGACATGGCACCGTGTGGCAAGCCATGCTATGGTGGGTGTCCCACATATAAAGTAGAGGAAGATGGGCATGGATGTTAGCTCAGGGCCAGTCTTCCTCAGCAGAAAGAGGATTGGCAGAAGATGTTAGCTCAGGGCTAATCTTCCTCAAAAAAAAAAAAAAAATTAACTCCAGCCAGTACCCAGGTGAATGTATAATTCTTCACCTTGCCATCAAACTTGGTTCTGATTACTTCAAATGAAAATAACAAAAGTAACATTGCTTTCTTTTTTTTAAGCTTTTTAATAATTAGCTTGTAAAACATAAGATCTGAGCACAAGTTGAAAAAAATTTTTTTATATCTCACTTGCCTCAAATTTTTTAAATGGCTCTCATTTTATATAGTAAATTATTTCTGTGGAATTTCATAGATTCCCACTGTAGCCTTTCTTTCTACTTAGGTCTCACCATGTTCTGCAGCCACGTTATCTGCCATGCATCTGTTCAGGATAATGAAAGTTAGCAGTTGCCTTTGTAGTAACTTTTTCTTTTTTGAGGAAGATTAGCCCTGAGCTAACTACTGCCAGTCCTCCTCTTTTTGCTGAGGAAGCCTGGCCCTGAGCTAACATCCATGCCCATCTTCCTCTACTGTGTATGTGGGGTGCCTACCACAGCATGGTGACCCAGCGGTGTCATGTCCGTACCCTGGGCCGCCAAGAAGCGGAACATGTGAACTTAACCACTGTGCCACCAGGCCGGCACCCTATAGTAACTTCTTATATGCTTCCAGAGTTCTGTTGCATGTGTTTGATAACTGATTTTCCAAGGAGGGATTTTTAAGAGGACTTGCTTTTCACCTGTTAGCAATTCCTTACAACAAAAGAAGCGTGATATTTCAGATACTCACTCTTGATTGCATCGCCTCATCCTCACTTTTGCCTTCATTCTTAAGATATTTCATAAGCTTCTGCCAAAGCTATTTGAATAAAACATTGCCATATTATTTAATGGTCCAGCATAAAAATGAATTGTCGCTTTCATCATAGGAAGTAACTTTGACTTGGCAGGACATCGCAGGAATGAGTCCTGTGTCGGGAACCATTTTCCTCTTTGGGGCCATCTGTAAGGATGCTTCAGCACAGTGCCTTGAATTGCTCCAATCTCAGAAGTGAAAAAATGCAAGGAAGATATTTCAGTAACATGGATATTAGCAAAAGATGGTCTGCATGATTTTCTTCAAGTTAGGTATCGTGTTTTAAATCATTTGCAAAATAATTTTTTCTTAGTATGAAGACATAAAGAAATTTGAGTAAACTCATATGGGTTTCTATGTACCATCAAAACTGTCTAAAAGTAAAAATATATTTTTTATTTAAATTTTCCATTTTGATTATAAGAAGTAAAGTTTTTACTGTTTATCTTCAGTCTCCCACCAACTAGAATGAAAAGTCCATAATGGCAAGGATTTTTGTCTGTATTTTTAATTCACTTCTGTGTCCCTGTCACCCTGAACAATGGCTGGCATTTAATAGACACTCAGTCCATGTTTGCTGAATGAATGAATGGTTGCCTAATATTGTTCACCGACACTTAATAGAGTTGTTCAGGCAAAGGAAGCCTTCCATTGTTTGTAACAATTACATACACCAATACTACTGCACTAATCTTGAATGCTGTATGACCCTTTACAGTCATAGTGTGGTTTGTCTGTTTTGGAAATCAGTAATTAACCTGGTTAAATTAAATCCAGAGATAATACCCAAGTGAACTCTTTGGTCCTCATATTTTTCAAAATCCTTCCACTTAAACTCTGACCGTTTTAAGGAACCATTATTTTAGCCCACCCTAACCTTTTTTGGGGAATGGCAACAAGCAGTAAAATACCCAAAGAGAAAGGGAAAGAGGATGATGACTACATGATCAATTTAGATTTAGCTGAATAATGTTACTTGCAGAGTAATGTCTGACATTAGGTTGTTGTTTCATATTGAACTTGTGCCTATTTTGATGAAGGTCATTTCCAGGGACTTTGCAGTTCCAGAGGCCAAATTTGCAAATAAACTGATTAGCAAATACAGAAAGTAAACAAATTCCATTGGAATGTCTTTGTGATTCCCCTGGGTTTTATAGTGTGAGAGGTTCAGTTTAGAAATAGGCTCCCTCTACAACTCACTGATTCATGTGGAAGCTTTGTTGTGCTTGTTCAGTAAAGGGCTGAAGCCCTGCCTTCCTCTTCACACCCTGCCCCCGCAGGGAAAGAAAATGGGCTTTGGGGCTGCATTCCAGCCCTCCTCCATTACTTGCTGGTGTTACCATAGATGAGTCATTGGCATTGCTGCCATAAAATGGCAAATGTACTATCTGTTTTGCAGAGAGGTTGTGAGGATTAGCTGAGGCACTGTAAGCACAGGGCCTGTTGTAGAGTAGGTGCTGAGGACGTCCGTGCTGTCTTCCCTTACATGTTAATTTAGGTTTATGTTGCGCCCAACAGACTGAAGTTCCGAGATGGTGTTCTCCCCTCCCTCGACCCCCATTACCGTGTGTCTGCTCTTCAGCAGCCCTGGTGTGGAATCTGAGGCAGTTTCCCAGACTTGCATTTCATGGGCCAGTAAAATCTTACCAAAAATCTTTATCAACACGCCGATGCTAACTTTTTATTTTGCCAATTAAAAACTAAAAAAAAAAAAATACCATCTACTGTCAACATCATTTCTCAAAAGACAGGATACTTTTGTAACCAGAAGAGAGTATAACCTGCAAGTAAACGACCATCCTTATCAGCATTTCATCTCTTGTCAGAGATCAGAGACATCCAGGGGCGGCATTTAGGAACCACTTTTTTCCTAACACGGGACACAAAGATGATTTCCTTCTTCAGCATGGAAGCAACTCTCCCCGCTAAGTGAGTCCCTTTGTGGGCAGCCCGTGAGACTGGCATGGGGACAGCAGGCCTGTCCATTCAGGCTGTTTCTCCAGGGGCAGGAGACGGGGCCATCACCCCCCCACACACACCCCCACACAAGCCCACTCAGCTGTTACCATTTAGGGGCCTGAGTCTGTGGTGAGCCTCGGGCTTGGAGACTTTCACCAGCCCTAAATGCCCATAAATTAAAGAGTCTGTTTTTAAACATGGGTAATGGAAAAAGACACACTGGCGAATATGGGGGAAGGTGAGAAGCCCACTTGGGACAGCAAATCAAATCCGCCTCTGACTGGATGCGGTGGAAAACCAAGGCAAAGGCGGCACAGGGCCTCTGCGGCCTCAGCCGCTCTGTGGATGCCTCTTTTTCACCGCTCAGCATCAAGGAGCCGCTTGTTCCCACCTCCAATGCTGGTGATTTGAAAAATACTTAATTTGGTTCTGTTCAGTTGAGAGAACGTTTAGTGACTACTAGGTATAGAGGTCTGTGTTAGGGGCAGAGTATCGGGTCTTTAAATTCTGGCCAATCTCCATGAGAATTACTCTTTTTACAAATATACAAATTATAAAGGCCGTTTATTTTTGTAACACTTGAAAAAAACTAGCATTTGCATGGTGCTTTAAATGTTTACAGTAATGACACTGGTGCTGTTGGGTGGATTCCCTTACCCCGAGGACTTCTCGTGACCAGCACATCCCGGGGGGACGCATTCTTCAGCATGCATCTGGTGCATATGTTGGAGGCATTCCAGTCTCTAGGAGGAACCTGGGGCCTGAGGGGGAACGAGCTGATGTAGGTTCCAAATCAGGGCTCTTATTGGGCCACAAGTGTCAAGGACTGTCAGTTTGGTGCCTAAAAGGTTAACAGTTCTTTTGTCTGCACTACATTCCTTTCCTCTCATTTTTGTCTCCCTCTTTGTGGGGGGACAATCTCTTGGCCCTAGGCCTGGATGTAGTCAGAAGAACAGGCTCCCTCCCCTACAACTCACCCCACTCTAAGTCTCAGGGAAAGTGGTTAGATTAGCTCTGGGCTTTAGAGAAGAAGGCTTTTTGTACTTTTTCTTCCCTAGGAGCTTCATCTTTAGAAGCCACTTGTTGCTGTTAGCAATGGGATGAGGTTGTAAGCCTGGGGACCAGAACCAGCAAGGCCTCAAGCTAGAGGGTAAAAGAGTCTCTCTTGACCAGGGTGACCATCAGTTCTGCTTTGACCTGGCCCAACCTCGTTTATACATTTGTCCTGGTGTAATTATTGATCCCGTCCCCTTTCACTCTCAGAGGTGTCGCAGTGGTTTGGACAATAAATTATATAATCATCCTCCTGATGAGTCATTGACATCTAACCCATCCTGTCTTACCAGAGCCATGGCGAAGTTTAGTGCCAAAGCTCTGAATAATAACAGCGTGCATTTGGCTAGAGTAAACCCAGCCCCACCCCACCTCGCGTGAACCTGTAGCCACTTTGGAAGGCAGGTCTAGAATTTAGGGTTTTGGAAACTTGGCCAGAAATCTTTCCATTTCACATCAGTCCAACATCTGGTGCTGTGAGAGCCATACTGACAAGACTAAATACACCACCAAACCAGAACGGGGGCCTTAGTTGTTGAGGGTATGATGTCAACATAGAATCTTAAACCCCAGACTGGGTTCTTGACCAGTCTGCTGTAGCAAACACAGTGTCTTCCTACTTGAGAAAGATAGTGTATTTTCAAATGACCTGTTTTTCTTTCTGAATGATTGAATGATACAGTAGAATGAAAGTGGACTTGGAAGCAGAAGGGGGTTTGAATCCTGCTTTATCAGCCATGTGAGCTAAGGCAGGGCAATTTACCTGCTCCGGTTTTGTCATCTGTTTATGAGGACAAGCATATCTTTTTCTCGGGGTCGTGGTTGTAAGGATTTAGGTATGATGTTGCTGTATGGAGCCTGTTAGATACACTGAAAAGTTGAATTTCATTTCTCTTTCTTACTCAGAGCTTTGAGGGAAAGGGAATAAGGGGTTGACAGGATTAATGTTAAGAATGGGAACAAATGTCTTCAGAAAAAAGTATTACTCGTAAGTGGCAGTTTTTCATCAATGAGGTGACAAAGTGGCTAAACCCCAAGAGGTGAGGAGTGAGGACAAGCTAAGAATAGCCCTGGATAATTGCAATGCCTTGTGGACGCCATTGGCAGACTAGTTCAGGATGGTGGGGCTACAGGAAGGTGTGAGGGGATGACCCTGTCGTTGTCCTGAGGTTGTCAGACCCAGGGAAGTAATGGGGCTGGGGCTGTGGTCACGGTCTCGCTGCAGTCTAGGCTTTCTCTTCCTGGCAGAAGCTTGGCCATCTTACAGAGGAGGAACCCCAGCCTGTGATTCAGCTGGACGTGGTTCTTCAGGAAGTACTTGGACCATGGAATCTTTGAAGGGCTACAGAGTGCTTCTGGTGCCCCAGTGTGGTGTTGCCCTTGTGGATTATAAATTTCTTGAGGACAGAGATTCTGGTTAATCTATCAGAGAATCTCTCAAGTTGTAGATGCCAGGACCTTGTATGTCAGGTGACAGAAAGTGAGCCCTTTAATCTCCCTAGGAAGCTTGGTAAAGATATCCCCACTATTTCCCAACAGGCCTCATTGACCTCACTCTGGACCCAAAGCATTCTCTACACAGCATCAACGGTGTTTTTCCAATGGTGCGGAATTCATCACATCCCTCTCCTGTTCCGTAGCCTTTGATTACTTACTGTTTATCGCCAGCTAGTACTCTCTTGTGTCTCAGTTTCCTCATCTGTAAAATGAGGATAATAATGATGGGGTTGTCTTGAGATCTAAATGAGTATGTGTGTGTGCATGTGTGCATATGCACGCACACATACATACATATATGTGTGTATATATATATACATGCACATAGCTTCCCCTCCAGCCTCCTTTCTCACCAAAATCCTCTCTCTTCCACTCTCTGACCCATTAGAAACGTCTCTTCCTCGTGATTTCACCCTGTTTTTTCTTTCCTCTAGAACTTCTAACACACCATTCCCTCTCCCTAGACAGCTCCTTTGCTGCCTCACCTGACTATCTGCTATTCTCCCCTCAGCTTACATATCATCTCTTCTGAGAAGCCTGTCCTAATTCTCCCAGCCTAGGTTAGCATAATGCCTCTTCTTGGTGCTCATTCCTTAGCCTTGCGTTTACCCGTAGCATTTATTACATTGCATTGTAGTTGTCTGTCTGCTTGCCATCCCCTCTCCTACTAAACTGTCCACTCAATGAGGGCAGGAACAGAGTCCGTCTGGTCCCCTCCACCTTTGTATCTTCAGCGCCTAGCCCAGTGCTGGACTCATTAATAGACACTTTGAAATACCTATCAGTGTTTTCTAAATGAATGAGTGAGTGAGTGAAGACAGGCTAATCAGGAAAGTCTCTCCCCAGGAATTAAGTTGGATTGATCACTGGTTCCAAACTTCAAGATCAGATGTAGTATAGGGTTGTGTCTACCTGACAAATTTTATCCCTGCTAATGCTGTATACATGATATCTTGCATTGGGTATTAGACACCAGGGATCTGGAATTTCAGAATTCATTTCTAATTCTTCAAATAACTTCTTGATTTTCACCCAAATCTCTGGTTTTCTTCATGAATAAAAACAATTAAAAATTGCTTTGAATTACTTTTAGGCATATTTGTGGTATTTTGAGAAACAGCTTTTGCAGGAGCTCAGTTTTGTCCGTAATAGCAAAGGCATAGCAATGGGAATGACTTCGGTGAATCCATCATTGTGTACATTGGGAAAAGGGGAGTAAATTAGAGCAGTCATTAGCAATTCAAAGTTATCTGTAGAATTATAGTGCTTCCTGGTTGGACTCTTCTCTTTCTTCCTTCATGAAACCCTCTGAAGACCATTCCAGGCTGTGGTAATCTTGTCCAGGTGTGAATTCCTTCCAGACATTTCTGTTTGTACTACCCCTCTCTGTGATTATCATTGTTTACCGCTATTTATGTTTCCTGTGTGTTGTCATGTATCCCCAGCTAAAGCACAGACTTCTGGAGACCATTGACCTAATCTCAGACGTCTTTCAAGCTCAGCTTTAGGTACAAACTCATGATCAGTAATTTTTTTTATAAAGAGCAAAATATAAAACAAAATCTTCAGTTATAAGTGAAAAGATAGGACTGACCCCATTTTTTAAAAATATATGCAAAAAAGACTAGAAGGGACAACAAGATGCACAAACTGAATTATGTTTGGATAGTTGATTATGGGTAAACTTTTTCCATAATTTTCTAGATTTTCCACTTTTTCTACAATCATATCTATTATTTTTTATTATAAACAAAAAAACGTAAGTGTCATTAGTTTTTAAAAGGAGATTTTTTTCCCTGCCTTATTTAGTGTTAGAACCCGTGGCCACACCTTGTTGGTAGGTATGAGCAGATGTTGGGGCTATCCCATCTTATTGCAGCACAGTTTACTCATTTGTTAGGAAGTTCAGGATGAGGTGGTGCTGACTGCATTCTTTTGGTGGAAATTTGAAAAGATTTCATCTGGAAAAGCAGTTAAGGGCAGTGCTGCCAGTGTGTTTTTGGAGCTAGGCTTAAGAACCAAGAAGTTATATAATGCTGTGAAATTAAGATGATAACCCAGTTTTCTCAAATCCCTTAAAAATATTTTTGTGGCAATATTGAGCAATCCTCCCTGAATTCTCCAAAGCGTATGTGTAGGTCTTTGAGACTGGGTCTCACAGAAAATAACTGCTGGTCTGTATGGCTCTGAGGGCCGTCATCCGTGATGGCACGGGACTGCATGTGCTGAGTCATCACTTCCACACAGTAGTTCATGGATCCTCACAACTACAATAGGAAAGGAATTATCCTCTGTGCTTTTCAGATGAAGAAAATAAGATTCTGAGAGCTGGGTCACGTGCCCAGATGTATAGCTAGGAAGTGATGGGCTTAAGAATTAAATCTTGTTTTTCCTGATGTCCAAGGCCAGTGACTTCAACCGGCCTGCTTTATAAAAGCCTTCCTGCCCATCTTTATTGGCCCCAAACTGCTGGTCCTAAATGACAAATGCTGCACTCCCATGGAAGCCTTTCCTGGCATCTCCCACATCAGAACTCTTTGGCCCCTGCCGGCCTTTCTCCACTCTTCCTCTGCTTTGCTGTACCAGGACCTCTGTCCACTTCCTCTGGTACCATGGGCTCTCAGGGGCGCACCAGTATCCCCAAGTGCTTTGAATGTAGTAGACAATACAATATGGGATTCTTTAAGGGGGAGGATTTCTGGCATACATCCATTACCAGGTAGCTCCTGGGTATGGTTGTGAAGAGAAATTTAATTTTGAAATTCCAAAGAACCAGGTTATTTTTCTATTTCCTGCCTTCCTCTCTTAGACTTCATGAGGGGGAGGAGATCTGGTTGGTATTTGAAAGCTCCAGCTGCAGTCTTCATTTCACTTTTAAAACAACCAGTAAGTTGCAATAACTCCGACCCGCAGTCTCAGGTGCCAGATAAGAAGAAATGCTCAGCCCAGAGGTGCAAATGCTGGAAAACAGCGACGTTTATGAGAGGTACTAGCACCAACACAGTCGGAGTACAAATGCCAGTGTCACCAGGAAGCTGCTGGCCAGCACACCTGTTCCTTGATACGGCAGCAGCTACCTTTCCTCATTCTTGTTTCCATGGTGTGAAAACACTTGAAGTATTGCTGCAAAATCAACAGATAGTAGTAATATTAATATGCAGGTCCATGCTTGCTTTGGGACCACCTAGGTGTCATGATACTTAGAACCACAAGATGGCAGTGTGGTATCAGTCCTGGATGCCGCAGAAGTCCAGTCGTGCTTCCCTCAGGCTATAAATCAGGGAGGAAGGCAGTCAAGGCCGCTGGCTCACCTGACTGTTTCCTTCTGCCGCAGTATTGGCCCACAGACTGCCTCTCTTATTAATTTTCCCTGCGCACTTTTCCATTGGTTCACACCTCTCTCTAAATATAAATACTTTCCTAACTCCTACGTATGTCACAAATAACCTCAGGAATCCTCACATTTTGGTGTCATCTTCACACTAAAAAATTTGCAAAAGGATATAAGTAAGAGCATAGTTTTCTCTCTTCCTAGGGAGGGTTTTTACATAGTTCAGGATAGAAAAAAATGATCTCTCTAGTAATCGTACTGTTAGGGATTTTTTGGGTTTTTTCCTCTCCCTCGTCTCTCTCTATTTTTTTTTTGGTAAAAGCTTAACTTAGAAAAAAAGGAGAATCCCGTATTAAGTGAGCAAAACAACCCAAAGAGGGGGAAATGGGGCTCAAGGAAGAGCACACAGGTGTGGAGGCCCTGGTGTTCTCCTTTCACCTTCACAGAAAGGGAAATATATTATGCCCATTTTTCTGATGAAGAAAGATAAAACATCTTTCCCATGGTCCGTTAACTAGTAACTAGTAAACTAGTGGCAGAGCCTGGATTTGGACCTGGTCCTGTTTGTATCCAGAGCCTGTGCCCACCCAAAGACTGGAAACAGTACTCTTGTTCAACTGTCTGTATCATGAAAACGAGGAGGAGCCTTAAGAATCCACGTGTGCATTGGTCAGCAAGTATCTGTTGAGTCCTGGCTACACAGATGTTCCAGCTGTATATCTTTGTAAATAATACAAAGACCTATTATTGCATATATTCTCTGCCCTCAAGAAGCAAAATCAAGTTAAGGAGGGGCATGAGAAAAGACATGTATACACGGTCAATAGAAAACAATCAGAGAGCAGTGATGTTTCCTTGGAATGACGGAGGGGTGGCAGAGCAGAAGGCAGGGCTCCTGTCCAGGCTGAGTTCCAGCCCTCCCCTGGGATCTTTATTAGATCAGCCTTAAATAAATCTGCTAATGAAAAGAGTGTAGCTAAGGTTGCTTCCACCCTGACATTGTGTGATTCTAAGATGGAACATGAGAAGGGGGTATAATCCAGCCGACAGAGGTTGCCACCCACGCGTGCCTTTGTAACCCACACGCGGTAAAATTACCCTTAATCCTCTCTTTAGGTGGTCTGCTCCAAGGAGGACAGGTGAAAGCAGGAGAGGAGGTAGAGCCTGGTATGGCAGGGCTGTTTCCAGTTTCCCGGTCCATGGCTCAGATGGGCAGGAGAACAGATTTGAAACTGCTGCGAAGATTTGGTAGGGAAATAGCAGACGGCTTCTGGAATATAACTTTAGAGGTACTGTGTCAATGTGAGGAACTTGGCAAGGATCAACAGAGGAGCCACAAGGATAACTGAACATTTGAAAAATAAGACCCGAGAGGAGAGGTTAGAGAAACAGGGGTTATGTAACCTGGAGCTCCTCAGAGGTGCCTTTGGCAGGCTTCTTCTAGAACAGGACTCTCAGTATCTCAGCACAGAGGGCAGTGACTGACCCTGTTTGTCCATATGGAGTGAGGACAGTCTCCAGCTGAGCCACGAAAATTTTAGATTTGATCCGTGGAAAAGTTTTCCCCCTGAGGCAGCTGTGAAACATGGAATACATCATGGAGAGAAGTTTATAGAATTTTCTTTTCTTCCTGTCTTAAAAAAACCAGAAAACAGAGAACCTTTTTATAATCATGGTGCTGGAGAACAGGCTTGACTTGACACTACAGATTACGTTGTATCCAGCTTCTGCTGTGAGTCTTTGATTTGAAGGGGCCTGATTGGCCCAGAGAATATCAGGTTTCATCTAACGGTGAATCTTATTAGTTATAAGAATGGGTTCTGGGGAAGATAACCAGATAATTTTTCTTTTAATCTGGAACACTTTGGAGAGTGAAATGGGGTGCTGGTAATAATATGCTGGGACAACAGGCATAAAATGACATTATCCCCAACAAACTGACGTGGTCACCCTGATTTTGGGAGTGTCTTAAATATCTTAAAATATAAATCTTAAGTGTAAATCACAAAACAGAAATCTTAAAATAGAAATCTCATGCTCTCTCTTGCTTAGACTCTCCTGTGGCGTCCCACTGCACTTAAGAGTAAAACCCACACTCCTGCACTGGCCCCTGAGGGCATGGGAGAGCTCGCTCCTGCCCGTCTCCACCTCATCCCTCCACTAACTCAGTTGTTCCTGGAGCACACTCAGCACGTCCCCACCTCCAGGCCTTTGTCCCTGCGGTCTCCTCCATCAGGACCCTCACTCTCACGTCCCCGCCGCATCCCTCTCCTGCCCTTTGCCTGGCTGGCTCCATCTCATCCTTCAGGTCTCGGCTGGGACGGCACCTTCTCAGAAAGGCCTTTTCTGACCTTCTTGCTGTGAATCTCCTTTTCATGTCTCAGCTTTGTTCCTTCATAGAAATTTTGAAATTATTTGCTGTTTACTTATCTTTTAGCTGTCTTTCTCACCGAAACATACACATCATGAGGGCAGGAATCACATCTGGCTGATTCAATGCTGCCCTCCGCCCCTGAGATAGGGTCGTGATAGATGGGCGCAGAACGGGCGACTCACTGCATGCGGCTCCACGGAGACTGATTAATCTCCTGTCTGCCCTGTGCACCCAGAAGGTCTAGGGTTCTAAAATCGGAATCAGCTGCATGATGGAAAGTCTCACATTCAACAGGATCCATTGAACCTCTACTGCGTGCACATTCCTGTGCTGAAAGAAGGCTGAAACAGCTCCTGTCCTTTGCGCTCATAGGGTATCCAGCTGAAGAGGCAACACGGAAACATTAACCAGGTTAAATGATGGTAAATGCTAAGTGACAATTAAGGGACCGGTAGAACTGCCAATTCTGGGAACTTCCCATTGTAGGTGTCTTCCTGATATAGGACACATAATAGTGTACATATTCACTTCTTTCCTTATTGACCCTTTCCCTTCCCAGAATGTCAACTCCAAGACAGAAGGGCGTCTCTCTTTTTTGCTCCTCACTGTATTTCTTGTGCTGAGGACAGTACCTGGCACACAGTAGATATTCAATAAATGTTTGTCAGGTGAAAGAAAGAATGAGGTAAAAGCAAGCAGAGAGCTCTGGGCTGCATTTAGGACTTTAAAGGGCTCTTTAGGCATGGGCTGGATTCGAGTCCACGGAGGGGTGGAGGGGGATCAGCCCAGAATGAGATAATGGCACAGATAAGAGCAAGGAGGAACCAGTAGACACAAGATGTTGACTTGTTTGGTCTAGAAAACAAACCAGTAATATTTTGGTTTTATTTATTGAACTCCCAAGTGATGTCCCCTTGGCCTCTCTCCCCGAATCCTCACTCATTTGGTCTGGGCGAAACCCAAGGCAGAGGTGTCGGGGGAAGGCTGGCCGCCACACGCATTCCTTGGTATTGGCGTTAAAATAACCAAGCGAAAATAGCCAGCCTCAGGAACGTGTGGGCAGCCGTGAAGTCCCACTGTTCCAGGGATTAGAATTCAGTTTATGGGTTGTCCAAGCCTCTTAGCCCCCTTTCCCCTGCATTCCCATTCTGGTGGGTTCACCACCTGTTTTTAACTCCTTCGGAGGTTGGGAAACGTAAGTCATCAGTGTGTTCATTCATTTCTGTGGCATCGAGAGCCCTGGGCTGGCCCGAGAAGCATCACTCGGTGAGAGAGGCCCTGGAGCAAGGGACGCGGGTTTTACCTCTGACTGAGTGCAGTCCAGTGTGAAGCAAAGAAGGGACATGGGCAGTATCCACGTGGCTTGGTCTGAAGGCACCGGTGGCCCTCTGCCTGTCGCAGTGCCTTGAAACTGCACCGTTCAGTTCACCCCTGTGGGCTCAGAGGCTCTCCTTTGTGCTTGTCAAATGCCACTGCTATTTGGAGGAGCAGCATTCTAAGGCAGCTCTCAGCTAACGTTGGAAGGGGTCTCGCTGAGTTTAAGGCTCTGTGGGAACATAAGTATGATGAAATGTGGCAGAACTGTGGTGGATGTGAGGGAGAGGCAGAGACTAGGACCCTGCGGAGCCCAAGGGACCAAGCCCATGCCCTTCACAGTTTTCTGTCCAGGGACAAACCCGGGGTGGCAGGGGGTGGAGTGTCCCCTCCATGGTGACAGAGCTAACAGTCCAAGGAGGTCTCAGACAGAGAGAAACTGTAGCAACTGCTTGGATGAGGGTGTGTTTCAAGCCTGCTTCCAGCACAGCATCCTTGTCTAAACAAACGCCAGTCCTTTTCTTCGGGCGGGGGGGGGGGGGGGGGGGCCGGCGGGAATGTGTGTGTGTGTGTGTATAATTTCATAGTTTCTAATTATAAAATATTTTAAATTATGAAATATTTCAAAAATATTTGAAAATACAGAAAATAATCCAATAGACACCCACCTGTGTATCTACTGTCTTGCTTTAACAAATGTCTCAGAGCATCAATTTCCTATTTTTTTAACAACGTTTTATTTTAGAATAGTTTTAGATTTACACAAAAATTACAGACAGTGCAGAGTTATATATTTCCCATCCAGTTTTTCCCTATTATTAACATCTTACATTCATATAGTATGCTTGTCACAATTATGAACCAAATTGATAATTAACTAAGGTTCATACTTTATTCAGATTTCCTTAGTTTTTACATAATATCCTTTTTCTGTTCCAGGATCCCATTCTGGATACCACATTACATTGAACCATTATGTCACCTCATAGAGCCATTATGTCCCTATGGCTGTATGGAAATGTAAAGCCTTATACTTAGCAGTGGGTGAGCCCTCCATCTTTATGCCACTTTCTTCCTAATAACACAGTTCTTTTCCAGAAGCCACAATTTCCTGTTTACTTCTGCTCCAGAGACTCCTCAAACATTAACTGTTTCACAACCCAAAAGTATTCAGTTTTCTGACACCCAGATTTATCACTGCTGGCTAGCATCCAGAGGACCGATAACTAGAGCTGGAGAGAGAAGCCCTTTCTGGGTTGCTGTCATGATTCCATTTGTGCCGCTGTGCAATGGCTCGTGTGACTGGAGGGCAGTGGGAAGGGCTGTCCGTAATTCCTCCTTCCTGTTTCTGGGAACCAGTAACCAGTGCGCTCGTGGGAAAACCTAACGCACTTGGCATTTTCTTTATTCCTTACCTTTGTCTCTTAAGAAAGAAATCTCTTGACTGAGAGCGGTTGGAGAAAGCGTGCATTTTTTCCCTGAGTAATTCTAGTACAGCATCTATTTGGGTGGCTATTAGAAGCTTGGATTTTAAACCACTGTATTTTTACAGCTGTTGAATCTGGTGCTTGAGTTGATTTAACAAGCAGCCGTGGGTTTGTTTTCTGGCCTAAGTCTGCCATGGGTCCTCTGGGAAAATTTGGTCTTGTGCCTATTTCTAGGAAAGTGTTCTGTAATTTTTATTCAAATGTTGATGGCAGTCTATTGTGTTTGCTGGCCACACCTTAATTGTGAATGGCAGTGAACACATGATATACGATTCAGACACTTTCACCGTGAAAATTAAAGATTGCCAATTGAATTGGGAGTCCAGAGGGGCGGTTTCCTCGGCCCTGGTCTGTGGCGAGAATCAGATGGGATTGACGGCCTGCGCATTCCCTCCTTGTGACTTTCCCCACTGTGTTACCGTCCTTGGCGCAATCAGAGATGCCTGCAGCCCAGGTTGTCCCGTGTTACTATGTGTCAGCTAATCTAAGATTACTAGGTTGCTTTGGATGTTTTTAGTGCAGTGGTTCTGGAAGTGTGGTCCTGAGACCAGCAGCATCCACATCATGGGGGAACCTGTTAGAAATGCAGATTCTCAGGCCTGGCCCAGAGCTACTGAATCAGAAGCCCTGGGGGTGGGCCCGGCAGTCTGAGTTCTAGCAGGTCCTCCACTTGACTCTGATGAACACTTCAGTTTAAGAAGCTCTCAGTGTATGACCCATGCTGAATGTCCCTCCTATCTTCACGCTGACTTTCTTCTTCAATCATTGGACAGCATTCTTTATTCATTCAGTTAATATTCAGGGAGCAGGTACCATGCTGGGTGCCAGAGTTGGTCTGGGGTGGGGGAATCAAGGGTGAACCAGCCACGGTGCGTGTCCTCAGGGAGCTAAATACAGCAGTGGTTCTCCGCCCTGGCTGCTTATTAAAATCACCCAAGGAGCTCTTAAAAATCCAGGTGCCTTCACCTAGTGGGTGTTTCATCCCAGATCAATTAAATTAGAATCGCTGGGGCAGTACCTAGGTGTAAACCACTTTATAAAGCTCCCCAGTGAGAAACACTGGCCTGGTGGGAGAGAATGCTGGTGGGGCGGTTTCAAAACAATGTGGTAAGTGTGAAGATGCGGGTGACCCCAGGGTGCAGTGGGAGGGTCACTTGGGTTGGAGATAAAAAAGGGGAAGTATCTGCAAAGGCTGTCTCAAAGTTTTATTTGAAGGAAAACTAAAAGGAAGGTAAAAGGTAAAAACATGGTTTAAATATGGATCCACATGTGATTTCAGAACGAGTCTTGGAGAACATCAGGAGATTTGCTTTCTCCTACAATGCATGTAATTCATCCTCCCTGTATCCATCTTAACTCTCAGTGGCAGTGGACAGCAGAGGGCCAGCAGAGGCCACCCCCCGGTGATGGCATGCCCTTTGATCCCATGTTCCTCCATTGGGAACGCCTATGGAGGCTTTGTCTTAAGGACTGCCTGGGTACCCACAGCTCCCACTTCTCGCCTGTTTTTAAGAGGAAGCAGCTCAGGGATAGAACCCACACCCTTCACTGGTCTTCAGTGGACATCCTATCAACAACAAATTTTCTTCCCAAGAATTTTGATCTTTCTTTCCAGTCTTTAAGAGATTTTTTTTTTAAGAAGGGGATGTTTATATAATAAATAATTCCTTATTCATGAGTCTCTCCACTTTTGATTCAGAAGGTCAGGTGGTGAGATTTAATGTGAAATATTAGCCGTCTTTGCCAATTGCTGTACCCCGTTACTATGCTGTAAGCCAGAAATAGAAGCGACCTGTTTTCAATGACAGATCAAAATTTAGTGCTATGTTGATGGTCCAGAATGAAGATTTTTTGACACAGTGAATGAAATACATACCAGTGCATTTCTGGTTATGATTTAGCTGACCAACTAGTTCAGTTATAATTATATTATTTTTACTCCTGGAGATCATTACTCTGAATGAAAAATGCTTCAGTGTCCAGACTATTAAGATGTGGATGGTGAACATTATTTAAAAGAAAATTATTATTTTTTTCTCTCTGGACTGTTAAACAGCTTTATGAGCATGTGGAGGCCAGAATATGGTTGTTAGCATTTAAAACTAAATGAAAACATGGAAACTTTTTTTGGTTTAAAAAATTCAACTGTCCGTTATTGTGTGCTGCCTCTGTGACCCATCTCTTCTTGTCCCTTAAGCCCCTTATAATGTAATGAGGGGACACGTCTGGTAAATATACAGTCGACATAAATCTGAGGACATGCATATTATAAAAGGGCATTGAAGAGAAGGGCTGTGGGGAACAGGCTGGAGGGGGTTTGTTTACCATTTTTTATGAGGGACAATGCTCTTTGGGATTGAAATATCTTTTAATAGTAAGTGTGGGTTTGATCTGATCTCTGGATCACTACGTTGTTTTTCATGGGCTAATATTTCCCTGGGCTCTGATTACCAAGGTGTTAGAAGAACTTAAAATGTCCTCTCACCCACAGGTTTAAAAGGGACAGAGATGATGTAAACATCCACCAAGCCAAATAGCGTTCTCATTATGACACCTCCCTGCCTTTCACATAAGAAAACAGAGGCTGATGGTGGTTGTGTTTCGAAATCCTTGAGTGACTGGACGTTTTAAAGAGACCAAGTACGAGATGCATGCTGTCACCTCTTTATCACACCTTTTGATGCAATAAAATGATTAAATAATTCTGTTGGGCAATGCGTTTTAGAACCCAAAAGTTTAAACCTAGACTTCGTGAGGAGTCATTGGACTAAATCTGAAATGTCAACTTTCAAGAGACAATGATCAAATAGATTTAACGTATATTTATGGAGAGGAGAAATCTTAGCTGGTTATCTTTTTGCTCTTCTCTCGGGATGCTTTAAGTCTGCAGGCCTCTTGTCTCTGTTGCCTTGATTAATGAATATTTTGCCCACTAAAATCGGCCATTAATTATTTCCTTGGGTTGCAGCAATAATTACATCTTTCAAGTAAAATCTAATTAGCATAATAAGCAGAAAACACCCTGCCAGGTGATGTGGGATTGTGGGGAGCTAGTTAGTTACCACCGGAGACGGCCGGTTCACCGTGTAGGAAGAGCAGTGGTTGTCTCGAGCTTGCTCCCAGCACGTACATTTAGAGAAAATGACCCAGAATGGGAATTTAGATGAAGCAGCTCTATAGACACGTTGTTAGAAAATACTACCTCGTGGCAAATAATTGTGATGTCCTTAATTAAGAATCCTGTTCCTTTTCATTCATTTATTGATCCATTCAGTAAGCACAGTTACTTGCCAGCCTGTGTGCTCAGTGCTGGGGACACAGAGAAACAGGGTCCGTTTGGAGAAGCTGAGTCTTTTGGGCACATAAGCACTTCAAAGTGTAATTTATCCTTTTAATAGTCGTGTGTACTAAGATGAAGTCTGTCCAGTAGGTTCCTGGAATGCTTTGGAGGTGGGGCGCCCTTTGTAGTGGACTTCAGAGGATGAATGGGAGGGTGGCTACAGAGACATGGGGAGGAGGTATTCCGAGTAGGGGAAAGAGCTATGTTACAAAGCTTATCAGCAGAACACGTCTTTCTTCTTTCACCCTCTAATTTCCTACTGCTACTTCCTTTTGGCCGAACCCTGCCAGAGATTCTGGGTAAACCAGCACGGGGCACAGCACAGGGCAGAGAAGGGCAGTCAGTGGGTCTGGAGAGGCAAACAGGATAATCAGAGCAAAAGGCGTGGCATGTGAACAAGGTGTGTGCAGAGGACGGGAAAAGTTAGGAGTTGCTGGAGTGTGGGGAGCATGACGAGAACTAAGGAAGATGAGTTTGGACCTAAGTTGTAAATGATCTTCTATATTTTACCTAAGCTTTTTATCACATAAGCAATAGAGAGCCATGTGGGGGCGTGAGCTTAACGCAGGATATTATTGATTTGTAATTTAGCAAGATTCACATTTTCTAAAATCACCATTTGGGATTCCTGGGTGGATCATAAAATCAATTTAATCAGTTGTCCCACCATTTCAAAAAAATGAAATAATATTATCAGAGTGCATTGCATATAGTGAAGTTTAGTAGTGTTTTGTGAAACTTTGTATATTTCTGTGGGGGAGGTATACTGGTTACGATTTAAAATATGTATCACATTTTTTTAAATTTAAATAAATTGAATAAAAATTTAAAAAAATAAAAATATATCATTCTATGGGTGCAGTGAAAATGTGGAGAAAACACGGGTTGATCATTGGCTCAAGTGTGGCGGTGGACTGGAGGGAGGAGAGAATGACGGGCAGCGGGGCTGGAGATGCACAAGAACCAGCATTCATATATTGCTCATTCCTTTTTAAAGCCGTGACTTTTTAAAATATCTTTATGATATTGAATCCATGTCTAGAGTATTAAACCTCATCTCAAGTAAGCCAAGAAAATCCATCAGAGTCTCTGCCTTCCATTTTCTGAAGTTCAGCTGATAGTAATGTTTACCAAGTCCCAAAAGGCTCCTGAACCTCTCTGAGGAATCCCATGTCTTGCCATTGCTTTGATAGTGTCTGTTTTACTTAAGCATTATGGAGAGTTTTGCATTTGGTTTGAAGTGTGATAAAATCGTTTAAATATGTCTTGGTTTAGAAATTGAAAGGCTTTCCTTTTATCTATAAAGCAAGTTAATTGATCACACTGTTTCTAGTTAGTCGGAACGACTTTTAATAAACTCGGCTGAACACTAGCCAAACAGTGTTCTATCTCCTCTGGAAAGACATGTGGCTCTCTGGAAGAGCAGTTGGAGAACTTTCTGATGAAAGTCTTTACTGTTCCAGGAGAAAAGTAACGCAGGTGCATATGCATGCTCTCTCTCAGCTCCAGCGAGGGCACAAGAAAATGAAATCCACGTTCTTCATAGAAATAACTCAAGGCACTATTTTTTTGTATACTTAAGTCTTCTCTTCCGCACACAGTATTCGCCAGAGAGACTAACAAGTAAATACCTGGCTGCTTTGGGTTATTCCTGTGGGAGAAAGAATAACTCCAAGGCCACCTTAGGTTGGCAGCCGAAGGTAGGGCTCTCGTGTTTACACTGGAATAGCTCAATTAAAATGTGTGATTCTGCTAAGGGAGGTGGTACATGACCATTATCTCCATTTCACAGGTAAGGAAACTGACTTGCTAAAAGCTGTAATTTAGAAATAGAACCAGGACTAGAATCTGCATCTTCTGGTTCCAAATCTGGTCTTCCTTAAGATCAGTCACCACAGGAGAAACTGAATATGAGAGGCAGCTATAGTATGTTTAAGCCTGTCTCATGGGTTCTGGTTTTCATCAAAGTTTGTCCACGTGTTTCATCCCAGTGCTTCCAAAGCATTCCAGTGCTTCTATCCATGAAGCATTTTTTTAGTGAGGAAAAAACAAGAAAAGGCCACTTGGCAGTTTAATTTGAGAACGTTGATATTGAATATTGTGATAGGACTAGGTTGCGTTCAGGGTCAAATAGTGTGTACTTGGAAGTCATGCCTGGATCTGAGGCCTCCGCTCCCGGTTGTGAACTGGATCTTTTCTGAGCCTTATATTTTCTTTTGGGAGAGGGGTGGGGGAGAGAGCTCCCCTGCAGGCTTTTCACGAGGACTGCATATAGAAAGCCGCTCATTCCGTGTTGACTCATAGTACACTGGAACTCCATAATGGTAATGATATCTTTATTATCAGTTATTATTGCTACTTAAGAACAATTGATTGTTCACAAATGTAGTCCCACAATGCAAACACTAAATGCTTGATCTGACTACCTGAAATAATAATAGTAATAGCTACGATTTGTCAAGTGTTTACCATGTACCGACCTCTGCGCTGTCTATGGCTTAGCTCTCTTAATCCTCATAATTACCTCATGTGTAGGGACTCTGAATCACTGTCTTCCATATCAGAAAACTGAGACTTAGGCTGAGAAACTTGCTTAAGTCACAGAGTAAGTAGCAGACTGTGCCCGTAACTACTATATAATATTGCCTGTCTGAAGAAATTAAAACCTCTTAAAAAAAAAAAAAAGAAAGCAACAGAAAGTCCAGAGTTGTTTCCCAGAAGTCCTTCCACAGAAGCCAAGAATGTCAAGAGCCATCTGCCAGGTGCCAGGGCCTGCCCAGACGCTCAGATTCACACCATCAGTGAGATGGATCTAGTACAGCCCAGCATGTGCCCCCTACTCGTTAACAATTAGAATGAACGTACTATTCACACAGAATAGGGAGAAATAAATCCGAACAACTGCATAACCCCCGTGGCCCATGAGCCTGCCCACGCGTTCTTGGCTGCTGTCTGGACATGAGACGGCTTGAGTAATTCCATAGCCAGCCAGGCAGAGCTCCACAGATCAGACCTTGACCCCAGTAAGCTGTAACCCATGAGCACGCTTATGTTTGATGACTCTTGGGCAGAACAATCTGGTCACTCTATAGCCAGATGTTCAGCTATTTCTTTCTGTGCCTTTTTTCTTTCCTTTTAAAGCAGTAATTTGGCTTCCCTGCGAGATGAGACGTAATGAGGGTGATTCCTTTTGCCAAATCCTTGACTTAACTAGTTTCCAGAATACAAAACTAATTCGTTTGGTTATGACCTGATTTGTAGCTGAGGTGAATAATAGCAGCACAGGAAAACCACACTGGTTTGGGCCAATCTGAATTACAGACGTTTCTGAGCCATAGAATATTTCAACTGATGCTGTCTTATTAATTTTAGGAACACACTGTGACAATCAATGACCGAAAAAAAAAATGCATTCCTAGTCAGAAGTCTTATCAGGACACCCTTATGAATAGATGAAAATTGCTCACAATTCAAGAATTGTTGGTATTTGGTTGTTTGTGATTTTGTTTTAAAAATACATGAAGATGCTGACTTGTCTACATAATTATTAAGCTTAACACTTTCTGTGTACAAAGTAAAAGAGGTGGGGAGACTGGAGTCCCAAGTGAAGTCTGAATTTAAAGGTTTTACTGGATTTTGGATTGATTTATAAAAGCTTTCAGTCTGTTTCAGTAATTAATTTCCAGTTTCACAGTTGCGTTCTTAGTTTGGAAAAAACATGCAAACTGTTTGATTAAATTTCTTTCCCGACCAGTTCTCTAACCCTTTTCGGATTTCTAAGGCTTCTCAGTCTGTATTGGTGCTTGTCAACCCCAGTTATCTATTAGAATCTTTGGAGATGAGTCCTGGGCATCAGAATTGGTTTTTGTTGTTGGTGGTGGTGGTTTTTGTTGTTTTTTTCTGGGAAAGATTTGTTCTGAGCTTTCGTCTGTAGCCAATCTTCCTCTCTCTTTTTTTCCCCCTCTTCAAAGCCCCAATACATAGTTGTATATTTTTAGTTATGAGTCCTTCTAGTTCTTCTATGTGAGCCGCCACCACAGCATGGCTACTGACAGACGAGTGGTGCGGTTCCACGCCCAGGAACCAAGTCTGGGCCACTGAAGTGGAGCATGCTGAACTAAACCACTAGGGCATCAGGACTGGCTCCAGAATTTTTTTTTTTTTTTTAAAGATTGGCACCTGGGCTAACAACTGTTGCCAATCTTCCCTTTTTTTCTTTTTTTTTTTTTAGGGATTGGCACCTGGGCTAACAACTGTTGCCAATCTTTTTTTTTTTTTTCTGCTTTATTTCCCAAACCCCCCGGGTACATAGTTGTATATCTTAGTTGTAGGTCCTTCTAGTTGTGGGATGTGGGACGCCGCCTCAACATGGCCTGACGAGCGGTGCCATGTCCGCCCCCAGGATCCGAACCCTGGGCCGCCGCAGTGGAGCACATGAACTTAACCACTCGGCCACGGAGCCGGCCCCTCCAGAATTTTTTTAAAGAAACGCAGGTAATACTAACATGCAGTTCTGGTTGAGAACCATTAGTCTCTACATACCTGGTGGTATAGAAATGGCCGAAACCAAATGAGACAAACTGGCTTATAGGACCCATAGGCATCACGTCTTAGGACTCCAGCACAGGGGTTTCTTCTCAGCCTAGAAAGACCTGTTCCAACTGGCTCATCTCTGTGTTTATCCCTGCCAATTCTTTAAAGTCCTTCCTAGTAAGTTAAATCAAAAAACATATGCAAACAATGAGTGATTCCTACACTTTAGCAGAAAAGCAGATATTTTTTACACTGGATCTTTTTTTTACCGATCAATATAAGTCAAATCCTCTAGAGTGTGGTCTACTTGAGAATTGAGGCCGTTTGGGGGACAGAGAGGGGCCTTCAGTGCCTAGCACCCAATACTTGACATATATATTTGACCTTCTGCAAATATCAATTATTGGTGATTATTTTAATCTTGATATTGTGTTTTCCTAATTAGGGCTTACTTCCTTATCAACTTTTTTTCCTCTAGAGTCTAGGCTTGTCCTAAATTTATATTTTGGTCAATGGAGAAAGAAGGAAATTTCTTTAGATGCAGATGGGAGTGATGTCACAGTGCATGTAGGTTTCCAGTGAATGCAATTCATGATGTCAGAGCTGCCCTTTAAAGAGAAAAAAAAAATTTGGCTAGTAGGGGTGGGATAGGTTATAGGAGAAAAAAAAAGGAGGAACAAATGGGAACAGATCTGCATTAATAAATATTCAGACTGAGTCCCACTCTTATGTCAGTGTTTGTAGGTGGTGTTATTACATGTAGTATTGGGTGATGGAAGTTGTGCACCCTCTCATTTTTCACTTTAATTGCTTGCCTGAAAAGATCCTGACAGCTTCAAAGGTTACTGCCGGTTGCATTTTTCATAACTCAGAAGTAATATGCATGTGCAATTTGCTTCATTATTGCCCACTAATAACCAATTCTGGAGAAAGTCCTAAAGCCACCAAAGGAGCCATAATTTGACATGATGGTTTCCTCCTCCTCTTTCTCCCTTCTTTAACTGTTCCAGTTTAAGAGTGAACCGCAGATGCTGTGGTGATACGGGTGTTATTTTACTCTGATTTTCTTCCTATGAGCTTAGTATGATAAATTCTTAAAGAGATTTTTTAAAAATCCAGAAAAACAAGGCAAGACATAAAATATTTCATGTTTCACATTAGAACTTCAGGTCCTACAAAATAAAATAGCATTCCAGTTGTTTTGTGTTTCAGTTCAGGTTTGGTTTGGCTGTGTATAACTGGAAAAGCTTGAGATAGCAATGGCTTATGTGGAAGAGTTTTATTTCTCTCACTTTCAAGAAGTTTGGAGATGGTCAGTCCAAAAGCGATGGGGGACTTCACAGGATCAGGGATCCAAACTCCTATTGTGTTTCTCTACCATGTATGACTTCTACTCACAAGATTATCTCATACCTAAAGTAGATGCAGGAGCTCCAGTCATTCTTCCAGCCAGCAGGAGGGAAACATACCACAAAGAAAAGCACATGATTTTAAGGGGGTTCTCAGAAACCTTTTATCCTATTGGTCAGGACTTAGTCACATGGCTGTACCTGGCTCACAGAATGCTGGGAAATGTAGTCTTTATACCAGACAGCCATGTTCCTATGCATTATGGAGGAAGAAGGGAAAAATGACTATTGGATGGCAGCCAGGATTCTCTGCCATGTTATGTGAATGAGGAGGTCTTAGATTTTCTATGCATCATTATGCCACTAACTATAAAATGGAGATAATCCACAACAGTGCAGAGTTTAATTTCAAAAAACTTTATGGGCTTAAGAACTGAGTAGTAGCGACACCTAACACATTGCTTATTTAATCCTCATTTCAGCCCACGGCAAAAGTACTATCCTTATCAACATTTTACACGTGAAAAAAACTGAGGCTTAAAGAGGTTATACAGCTGGTGTTAAACTCAGGCCATTTGATTTGTGTGGAGTTGCATTATAATCCTGAGCAACACCAAGAAGTGGGAGCAAGAGTTCCAATGAGATGGTAATTACAGTAGTGAGCCTTGGAGACTCAGGTATCAGATCCCTTAAAATACTAAATACTGAGTTTTTACTATATATGGAGATTTAGTTCAAGGCTCATGTAAAATTTTCTTTCAGGGTCAGTTTTGACTCTGTTCTATTTTTAACCCAATCTTTTACACGCACTCCCTTTGTGAAATTTGCCAATTATGCGGTTTCAAGTGTAGTACTACCTCTGGCTTTTCTTTATCCTTGCTGGAATTCTACTAGGCGTAGTAGATCCTCAGTCAATACTTCCTGATTCATTGGCTGAGTTATATGATAACCAAGTTTTTAGTCAAAGTAGTTGGGTTTTTACTATATATCACTGTTTTGTTTTGAGGGACGTGCTCTGGTTCAAGTGCCTGCTGGAATGCGTGGCCTCACGATGGGATTCCACAGCATTTCAGTTCCTATCTGTATCATGAGTCCTTTATCTCTCCTTTCTTTGAGGCCCAGACTTCTTGGTTCTGCGAAATGTCTCACCACACATCAGAAGCAGACCCCCTTTTCTTGTCTGTCAAACCCTTTTACTTTCTAGTTACTTCCTTACTTTTGGTAATGAAGCACTCAGATCTTTACCATAACAAAACTCTTGTATTTCCATTTCTACTTTGACCAAATCTTATGTCTCTATCCCAGTTTCTCCCCCATTCTCCACACCACCAGTTCTTTTTCTGAAACATAGACCCTATCAGTGGTTCCCCATTGCCTGCAGGATGAAGTCTAACTCTTAGAGAGCATTTCAGGCCTCCCAGGATGTGGGCCCAATGTAAGTTTTGAGACTCTTGCAGAGTTTCAGCCACACTGGACTTCTTGCCAGTCCCTACTGATTTCTGCTCATCTGTTCAAACCATTTTCTACTCTGTGTCACCTTTTCTATCTGGAAATTTAGTTCGAGGCTCATGTAAAAGTTCTTTCAGGGAGTTTCCATGATTCTCACAAAGAACCGTGTTTTGTTTCTACAGAAATTGGTGTATTCTTCTATATTGGCACACGTCACAGTCTGTCTTGGAGTCTTATTAACTGTGAATTGTGTTCGTCTTTCTTGCTCAGTTGTCAATCTACTGACTTAGGAGTTCCCCTGAGCAGCCAGCACATGACAGGAATTCAGTCTGTCTTTCTTGAAATGAATTCAGTTTCTGTGTCTCCAACAAGAAAGTCAGAGCTCTGATCTAGGTGCAAACAACTTCTTGTGTCGTTTTTCCTTTGTAGCCTCCTAACCAGCCTTCCGGCCTCTTGATTTAGACCACAGAAAATAACAGAAATGATCATCTAGAGTCAACCTAGGAGCAGTAGTTCCGTTTCTCATAATATTCATGTAGCTCTCGCCATTGGCACTAATGACATTTTAGGACAGAAAATTCTTTGTTTGGGGTGGGGGACTGTCCTGTGTTTGCATTATAAGAGGTTAGCAGATTCCCGGCCTCTACCAACTGGATGCCAGTAGCACCCTCTCCTTGGTTGTCTCAAGACATTGCCAAACATCCCCTGGTGGGGCAAAATTGCCCACAGTTCAAAACCACTCTTCTAAAGTATAAATATTCTTTAACTAAAGAACATTGGCTCTTCAGCCCTATGACCTTTCCAAAGTACTAACAGACTTCTTACCTGTGCCTTCTGCCGCAAACGTAATGCCATTCTTAGATTCCTTGACCACACCTATGAATGACGCCCTCTGCCTCACTCCCTTCCTTCAAAACCCATCTCCATTCCTCTTCATCAATAAAGCCTTCCCAGATTAGCCCTATCTGCCCCCTTTCCCATTATTCTGAATGTTATATCATTTTGTAGCTCTCCGAACATCTGTGCTTGATAGTACATATTTTTCATGTAAGTATCTATACATACTGGTACATTCATTTATGTATGGGTCTATTTTCCTCTCCTGTCTGACTCTCCTGGTGGAAGTGTCTGAGCTGTATGCTTATCTTTGTGTCTTTTGTGTTTTGCTTGTCCAGGGCATTCGTTTATTTGTTCAGTACATCGTAATGAGCACTGATTATTTGCAGAGCAGTAGGCTTAGGATTTGTGGCCTCTAAGATGTAGTACATAGGCCTGTGTCTTAGAGGATGGGTAGGATTTCTTTGGGCAAACAATTTTAGGTAGAACCAGTGGAAGGTCTCCTTTGCTTAAACAGGTTGTTTCCCTTCTGACCTTAAAGGGAGGAATTCAAGAGCCTCATTTTCCCTGCCTGCTCTTTTGGCACTTAGCCTTGCCCACCAGCAGCTGTCTTCTTTTCCAGATGACTGCTTGTAGGCTCTTCCCATGGGAAGGGGTGACACAGAAGCTCCTTCATGGTCTTTGTATTGCATGCTACTTGGATCCATCATCAGGTTCATTTCTGATGAAAAGCAGACGTGTGTATTTGTGTGCACACGTGCACATGCACGTCAGAGTAAATGCAACCAAGTTTTGGCCTTACTCCTGTTTGAAAGGATTTTATTGTTGTGTAATCCCAGCACCCTAGTCTCCAGGGGTGCTGTATACAGATGTACAGGTTGTATACTTCACAAGCACACCTGGCAGCCACGATGGTCTCTGGCAGGCTCTCTTGTGACAGATAACAACAAGGTGAGAGCTAAGGTAGATAAATAACACCCTGTCACCACTGGAGGGTATGGACTCAGTGTTATTTACATAGATAGAGGGCTACACATCTTATACTTAGGGAAAAATAGCTACCACTCTCAATCAAAGTCATCAATGACCCTAGGAGTTTGATGGGTTGGAAGAGTTAGAAAGCATCCTAGTCAGAACTGTCTATTTCTAATAATGTTAACCCTCTGGCCATGCCATAAACCGGGGAGGCTGCACCATGTTGTGTTTGTTTATAAATCAGCCTCCTAGAGTGTTGTCCAAATGGTTCTTGGTTGAATAATGTTTATTCATTCACTTGTGGAGGAAAACTCAGGCTACAAATGTGAACATGAATGCTTTTTTTAATAGACGGAATTATTGTGCTGCACGGTGTCCCCAACTTTTAGATATTTAACTCATAAAGTTTACAGCAACACTTAACTGCATCTGGATTTCACATTGAATTTGGGAAGGCAAGAATCTCACTGTAATTTGCACTGACTGCCCTGTAATGGAAATTATGGCCTGGGAAAAGTTTCAAATGACGTGTCTATAAACTAAGGAAAAGTTGATCCATTCAAAGGCTGGTTATGTGCAATTGTAGGATTTTTTTTTTTTTTTGAAAAGGCCATTGCCAACAAGAAATATTTATTTCAGCAGCTGAAGTAAACTAGCCGTGAATTAAAAGTTGGTCTCTGTAAATTGTTGGTTCATCAAATTCAGTCCTAAAAGTGGAGTGAAAGTTGCAACAGAGCTCTGCTAGGCTTTTAAGAAAGCCATAAAGATTGTATGGAGTCCAGTATTACAAGTGGATGGTAGCAATTAGCTGACTTCAGAGGATGAGCAGCCTTTTTAATGGTCAGAATGCTGACCTAATGGGACTCAGGACGCAGGGCTTCTGGTCCTAGCCCTGCCATTAACTGGTGTGTGTAAGTAGGCATATCTCTTCACCTCTCAAGCCTTAATTTGTCTGCTTCTTTGCTCCAGAATCCCTGTGTCCCTCCCCCACCGTTTGTTTGTTTTGGTATTTCCCATTCATGTTCAAGACTTTCCCTCAAATGTCTAATGATCATTCCTTGACTGTACTTGGCTCATATTTAAGACCAAGGCAATAAAAAGCTGATGGGAGGCTCTGGATGGAGGCATGGCTGGGGCTTGTCGACCATGGACTTAACTGTATGGAGATCATTTAATTAGGGAATTGCCAGATGTCGGCATCTGGCAGTCTCTTCTCTACGCCCACTTAACTTAATCAGAGAGGAATCCTCCTGACTGGCTGCCAGTGTTCTCAGGAGCAGTGGAGTAGACATATTTCCACTTTAATGCCCCTGTTTTCAGCACTGCACTCTCCCCTCTCTCCCTCTCCCTCTGCTATGCTTGGTCTCCTGGTTCAGTGTCTTTGGAATAATCAACCTTTTAAACAATCCTCCTGTTTTCAGCCCTGAACCTTCCCTTTTACCATACCTGGCCCCTCCAAATCCACGGCCTCCCGGACTTCTGCAGCGGGTTCGCCTCCTGGCTCACGGGTCTCCTTTGCTGCAGGCACTTGTGGTTGTAGCTTCCTCTACGCTCTAGGTCACGTTCCATTCCTGCATGGATTGTCTACCTTCCAAAACACTGGTTGAAATCACTTGTCTGCTGATGTCTCCCTTTCCTTTCTTCTATCCTTGGTGAGTTTTTTTATTCCTTTATTTATCCGTTAGTGGAGCCTTGGATGGTGACGGAAACAAATGCCCTCGATCAATCTGTCATGTTTGACCAAGAGTCTTCCATTCTTTCATCATAAAATTAATGAATTAGTGTACCTACTCAATAAATATTGTGTGCCGTCTATGTGCCAGACACTGAACTGAGTGCTGGAGAGATGAAAGAAGCCGAGATGGTTCTTCGCTTCTGAGAAGTGTGGGAAGGGGAAAGGATGTACCCAGATCACGCCTCCGTGGTGACATAAGTACAGGGATAGTGCTAGCAATGAAATGGTGCAGAGAAAGGTGGAGGGATGTGACGAGCTCGGTGAGGGATGCTGTGCAAGGCTATGCTGAATGAACTAGAACTCTGTGGCTCTATGAGTTCAACTGTTGGGGAAGACTGAGAACAGATTGCACTCGTTAATTATTACTGAGCAAGTCCAAAGAAAAGTGGTGTATCCAGCCCAGATCTTCAAAATCACTCGTCTCTCTGGGTGGGCCTTTGCCTCTCCAGGGTCTTCCAGTGCTGCACATCGCCCCCTGCCTTCCCACCCACATCCGGCCAGCCTCCCACTGTTGCCATACAGAGTTAGAAAAGAGCCTGGCGTTCGGAGGATGCAGAATTTGAAGAAGGCCTTCTCAGGGGAGCATGATACCACATCTTCCCTCACTGCTGCCTCCCAGCCCACAAATAGCTCATTGCTGTTAGAGGCCTCATTAGTTTTGTTGAGCGGTAATACGGTTGGTTGCTGACTTTTAAAATTATAAGTGGTTCCAAGTAGTACATAAAAGCCCAGCAGTGTAGACCAGCTAAAGCATAGCCAAAGCCCACAAGCTCCTTAATTAGCCTCAGTTAACCCAGCAAACAGCCTTGATCGAGTTTTCCTTAGGTTTGAAGATAGCACTGCAAAAGGCTCAATGTACATCACAAATCCAGACACTTGGTTGCCATCGGTTCCCAACTCCAGAAACAGCAGAGCTGATGAACAGGGGCCTTACTGATTGACCGCGGTGGTCTGTGCTGTTTGTCTTGCTGTGGTCATGTTGCAATTTCAGTTCCCTCTGAGACGGGTATAAATGCTGTCCTTTCCTTATTTCTGCTGTCTGTCTTGCTTTCCTCCTCGCCGCTTGAGAAGTGATGGAAACTAGTGCTGTGACACTGAGCCCTTCGCCATTTCATTGAATCTATGAAACCATGAGCCTCTAGGACCCTATGAGCGACAGAAAGGTCCACTTTGTGCCTGTGTCTCGTGCTTACTGTAGAGCTGAGCGTTCAAGCTCTTACCCCGAGATAGGAATGAGAGGAGAGACGCATTGCCGTCCACTGCAGAGGATGCTGTGTTTTAGAAACTTTGAAGTAAGCTGATTGTTTTTTATTGCTTGGGTATTTTTAAATACGTTTTAACATTTAAATTCTCTTAGCCTTCAGTCAACTCGGAATCTGTGAGCGTGCAAGGGGTGGGATGAGGCAGAAAGCAATAAACTCTCAGTGCTGTTTTTGGCTATCTCCTGCCCTGCTGAAAAAGTTTGGGTTTATCTTCCTGTTACTTCTTAGTGATATTAAAGTGGTAGAGTGTTGTTGTATGTGGCTGTCTTCAACCACATTATAGAAATGCTTGCTTTCTTGCCAAGTTGTTGCCGGCTTAAGGAGCATCATGTGGCTATGAAAAATTCAAATGTTTCTATTCCACAGACCATTTACTGAGGAGGATTATATCTCTGGGCAATGGTAGCCAGTGTTCCAGTTTCATGTTTTTACTGGCGCCGTAAACAAACAAGCCAGAGAAATATCTGGGAGATTGTGTGCTATAACCATCGCAATTCAGATCACTTTTCTTATTGTAACAACTTATCATATGCAAGAAATTTCTCAATGGTGTGGCACATAGTATAAGGAAGTACTTTTTATTGAATTCCGTAATATCCAGTGGATAGTGTTCCTCTCTCCAGTTCATTCTGATAATGGTCATTGTGTCTTCATGAGTATGTCATTGTCCTGCTGTGAAATCCTAGTCTCTTGTCTCTCTAATCCTTTCCTGTAGAGAGTTTTTAGCATCAGACAGTTACTTTTGTGTCAGAGGGGGAGAAATAATGAAGGCAGCTATTATACTTTTACTGAACGTGAAGTGCTCAGCGGAGTAATTAAATCCATAAAATGGTGAGTCATGATCACCACGCACCAGTCAGCCAGGAAGCAAGTGACGGAGCTGATGTTTATTTGTGACCAGCAGCTAATGCTATTCCTCCAGCAGCACTTACGCAGGCCTCTCCTGATTTGTGGGCGCCAAGTGCCTAATTTCATTTTAAGAACTCGAAGCTTTAGTGGATGTTCTGAAGGTTGCTCAAGGAAACATTTAATGTGAAAAAAATTTTTTAGGCCTGGTAGATGTCTGTCTGGAAGTTCTGCTTTCTTATTGGTTACCAGCGTCTGCATTCTAGAAAAACAGGAGAATCCTGCCTGAGGTGCTTCTAGGTGGTTTTCTGTCATCGTGAGGGTAGCATTTGGAAGCTTCTGGAATTCTGTTTCACCACTAATTTGAGGGTATGTGAGCATAAGTCTAGCATAGGTAATGGAAGGAGGTAAAGCAAAGTAAGAAGAGAAAATTTCAAAACCTTGCTTTGCAAATAGAATGCTGAACGTTCTTGAATGTTTGTGAAACAAGGTTACAAGATGCCATTTGTGTGACTGTCAGTGGCCAACACCATTTATTTGAGCATCAGAGAACTGTAGAATTTTATACAAGGTACTTTCTTCCCCTTCCCCAAAGTACTAGAGCATGAAGAAGGAAAGAATAATGCAAATGTGTATGTGTGTGTGTGTGTGTGTAAATGCACTAATAAAAGAAAAAAATTCAAGTTAGTTTAGAGAGGTAGTATTTAAAATATTTAGAAATTATATAATTTGGAAACAAAGAAAGGCTTTGGAAAATGGTTTGTGGGAATACTGTTAGACTGAGCGTCAGTTACAGGAGTAAAGGCAAAAGTGGAAGATATAAAAATGTTTATTGGCCTCTTAACTCTTTTCCCTTTATGCTCACATTTTAGAATCAGAATGGTGCTCTTTTGTTCCAAAATAATGCACCTCATATAATCATGCTCCAGATGTCTCTATGAAGGAACGAGCTGTGGTGAATCAAGTTAAGGCCCCCGTCTCAAAAACTAAGCCCCTTGATCATCAGTCCCCAAACTGGGGTGAAACTGTTTTGTGGGCACTTAAGAAATTTTCCACAAAGACATTTGCAATCATTGCCTTGTTCTTTCTCATCTTCCTCCTTTCTTTTCATTTTCCCAGTTTTTGTCTCCAATCTCTTGTTTCTTACCTTGTTAACCACCAAAAAGACCTTGCAGGATTGGCATGTCAGTCACCATTTGCACACGTGGCCTGCGCGGCATTCCAATGGCCCTTATTTTGGACAAACCACCTTTCGCTGGTGAGCATTGTTCTGCTGATTCCTCTCCAGCGAGCACCGGTGAAGGGCACAAAGCCTTCCTCTCAGAAACAGGGATACACTCGGGGTTACAGCAAACTTAGATGAGTGTGACTAAGGGTTGTGTTTGAAAGCCAAGTTTCCCTTGAAGGGTGGTTTCAGTGCATTTAAAGAACTGCCCGTTGGATCTGTAGGCAAGTGATGTACCAGCAGCCTTGGTTGCATCTGTATTCATTGTAGGAGAGAGAGGAAATGCTGAGTTTATGATCTGTTCTCACTTGCACCGCCAAAACCTTGAGACCCGACTGGATGGAGCCATTCAGAGAATCTTTGTCTCTTGTTTCAGAACTTGGCTTTCCAGGAGCTGCAATGGCAAAGACCCAGGAAGCTGGATTTCTGAATAGTGTGTCCCTGAAATTCTTGGCGTAGGAGAAACAATAAAGTGAACATGAGATTCTTAACTTTAACACCAAGAATAAAATTGCCACTACTGTCCAGTTCTAGTCTGGGAGTGGAAAGCATTGTAAATTGATTTTGGGGCTATCATTTTTGCCACCCATGCTCCATGCCACTGTGTCTGCGCCCCCCACCCCCATCACCTGTTAATGTACTTTGGAGTAAGTGTGTGTCTCTTACATCTGCCACGTGCAATAAACACTTCCTGTACAAAGGTGCTTGGAACAACATCTGTCATTACATCAAAGGAGGTGTTATTGCCAAGTGCAGCTGGAAGAGTTCTAATAATGAGATGGCTTTAAATGAGGTTATAATGAAATCTGTGTGAAATGTCTGCGCCTTTTTCTAAGAAAACAAAAATGGGCTGTTTCCTCCCTTTATAGTCTTATTAAATAAACATTGTTTTGCATATGTTTAGCACAATCGTTTCTGTACATGAGAAGCTTGAGAATACCTCTCTAGTCGTGAAAACTGCCCCTTTTTTGTGGGCTGTGTTGGAGAAAGCGCCAGTACGGAAGGTTGCTATGGTGTGGAAGTCTCTCTCTTACAGGGGAAAACCCTCGGATGAATGTGGCGTTTGTGGATTCTGAACCAGTGTGAGAATTTCTGATTAAGAGCCTAGAAAAGTTATAACAAACTCATTCTATGATTAGAAAGGAGAAGAGCTGCTTTCTAGAATATGAATCCAAACCCAGAAAAGTGTTCAGTGAACAAGAACAATAACTCAGTAGATTTTCAAATTGCTGGAGCTTTCCAAAGGCAAGTAATTTGTTCCAGCATTGAAGTGAGCATAATTAACAGAGACTTTCTTTCTTAGGCCGATTAACCACCCAAAACCATGCCAACATTGTAACTGTAAGCAGTGAAAACCAATATTTATGAGGGGGATTGTGCAGGAGTTTGTGTGACAGATGGATGTTTTATCACCGTTGATGTTTGGAATTCCCTTGAAAAGTAATGCAATATCTTGTTATTTATGAATGAATGAACAAATGATTGTGTTCTACTGAATTTTCTTTGAAAAGAGCTATACTAAATTAATCTTTTTCTCTGTCTAGCCTCTGTTACTTTATGTTAGGTATCCTCGTATATTCTGATGCAAAGGCTAAAAAATCGTAATTGTGTTTTTATTACAGATACAGATCCACGTGTTTTAGAAAAACAAGAATTACAGCAGCCAACCTATGTTGCCCTCAGTTACATTAATAGGTAAGCCATTTTCAGAGTTTATAGCAACTTTATATCTACCACATGTTTATTTTTTAAATGTATCTGTTTAATAGAGTAGAAAAAAGTGTTTTCAGTCTTAAAATATTTATAGGAGATTATTTAAAATCAACCTCTCTGTGGAGTTTTCTTGTTTCTATGTTGGGGAGATGTAGCGTTGTAGTTCTCGGGGCACATGGCTGAAAACACGACTGATTTATAAGCTCATTCTGAAAGTATTTTGTATGCAGAGTTAGAGTATGCTCTTTCGACTTCATAGGGCAGTTTGGGAGATTAATGGATTTATGTTTGAGTGAAACTTTTAAACCCTGGGGTGAAGAGGTACTTCGTGAATTGAGAACATTGTTGGAATATCAGAATATACCAGGATATAACAAATTGAAATAATTTAATATCAGAAAGTTATTTAGTAGCAGCTGATCTTTTGGTAAAAAACATTCTAAGCAACGTGCCTTATCCGTGTAGAGTAACGTGAGTTTTTACTGAAACCAAACGCGTGAGTACGACTTTAGAGAACAGTTAGGACTTGATATATCGGGTCCAAGAGAGGACTTAGTATTTCAGCCAACTCAAATAATTAAGGAGACAGTGATTTTTGGAGAGAACCTGAAATCAGCTTACATTAAGAAAACACATACCGCCAAAGAGAAAAAACCAAAGCAAAAGCAAACCTAGTTTTTAATGAGAATGAAAAGCTCTCTGCTCGTAATTCAGCGTGTGAATTTCTATTGACTGTCCCTTTTGTATGTACGGCAAAGAGTGTTTCCAGCTTCTTGGTACCAGAGCTGAGGTTCAGGGTCTGAAGTGGAAAGCTGGGAATGAATTATCTGTACCGTTTCATTTCAATGCCTGTTTAGAAAACTTAAATCTTGCCTACAGAGAGCTTTGAATTGGAGTTGCCTGTGCAGTTTCAAGTTCTTTATGAAGCATGTTTTAAAAAGGACTCATTAACATAAGTATCTATTTGCATGTCTCCTTTGGACTTCCTACTTATCAGTCTTCCCTAGAAATGAGATAAAATATATACAGCTTTTCATGACCCGTAACTTTTGACATGTTTTAAGTGGAACACCTTCAAATCACATCAGATGCAAGGAAAGATATATGTGCTCACCTGGCTGCCTCACAAAAGCTGTGTTCCAGTGATTAGCATAGCTTTTGAAAAATCTTTAATTATACATTATATATATTTATTTAATTATACATGTGAATATAATATATGTTAATTAACCTACTAATACTGGGAAATAGGATGAATAGGCTTAGAGACTAATTGTGGTATTGAATAGGACTTTTTAATAGTGTGGCCACTGTGTCTTGGGTAAAATATGTCACCTATGTATGTACAAATCCGTGTAATACTGAGCCTTATTCTAATAAGAGTCTGTGAGATTTTCACGGTCGTTC
Organism: Equus quagga; assembly: GCF_021613505.1. Classification (NCBI taxonomy): domain Eukaryota; kingdom Metazoa; phylum Chordata; class Mammalia; order Perissodactyla; family Equidae; genus Equus; species Equus quagga. The sequence continues at coordinate 83,730,322 of NC_060274.1, read as the reverse complement.
TTCCTGTTTCTATCGTCAGCCTCCTTGGCAGCAGGGATCTGCTAATTACACAGGTGTTATACTCACTGAAGAACTAAATTTTCTGCCAGGTGTGATTTGGGACTACAGAAGAAATCAAAGAATAGTGACAAGGGCCACACAAAAAAACCACCAGAAAACTTGGATCAAGTGTGATAGCTGAGCATGAACGATGGGATGGGATTTACCCGAATCGTGGAGAGTCAGGGCATAATCAGTGGGTGTGAAATCTCTTGGATGAGCCTTCTGGGAGCAAATGAGTCATTCTTAAAAATAACCTTTTATTATCACAGCCGTATACAGGCATTATAGACAATTAGAAAATATAATCAAACAAAAATTTTTTTTTTACCTTAGAACATCATGTTTCCACCACCCAGGTAGCACTACTGGTAACACTTTAAGACATATTTTTCAGATCATTTTTTAAAAATATATATATGACTTTTAACTTTGTTTTGCAACCTGTTCTTTAGTCACTGATGACCACTTTTCTGTTTCAGTACATGTGAATCTAATCTAATACCCGGGTCATATTCAGATTTCCCCAGGTGAACAAACACGTCCTTTATAGCTGTTTGTCTGATCCAGTGTCCAATCCAGAACGTCACACTGTCCCTGGATGTTTTGCCCCTTAAATTTCTTTGAAGCTGGCACAGTCCCTTTTATTGACAGTGACTTGAAAGAGGGCCAGTTGTCTCAGAATGCTCCCACCTTCTGGGTTTTCTTTTGGTTGTCTCCTCAACATGTCGTCCAACAGGTTCAAGTCCCAGCTGATAGAGAAGTAGACACATGCAGGGGATCGATCAGTTTACTAGTGATCTTGAGGTGAAGAGAAGGTCTGTGTATGGAAGGTTGCCCAGGTTCAAACACCCCTTCTCACTCAGGATCCGTGTGTGGACAGTGCCACATTCATAGCATAGTACGTAACACTCGGTGGACGCTCTGGATATTTGTTTGCAGGTGGTAAACACCTAGTAAATGACACAGAGGGCCGAACAATGGACAGCTGCAAGGAGGAAGCCAGGCCTGGCCATAGGGCAAGATATGCTAAAAGGAGTCTTAGGGGCTTTGATACAGAAGGGAAGCATGCTGAAATTCACATGAAGCCAGTAGAGACTCAAGAAGAGAGTAATAAAGGGTAGGTTATGTGAAAGAAAGCTTGACAGCAATATCCTGAATGCAGCAGAAAAGAGTACTATTAAAAAAATAAAGTTGAACAAATGAAAGAGGTTTTTTTTTTTCTTAAATCTCAGAGGGAAATAAACTCTAATTTTGCTGAGCAGTGAAGACAGGAAAAGAATGAATATTTCTCTGCTCAGATATCTGTTTATACAACTCAAATGTACATTTGGGCCTCTCAAAATTGAGGTGAAACTTTCTTTGGCAATAACATTGACTGAAATCAACAGAGTTAGGGTCCTTAAAATGGAGCTAGCTTTTTGGATTATAAAAGGAAAAGAATTGAGCAGAAATTAGAACATTTATTTATAACTATCTAAATTGCTCTAGTCTTTTGAACATAACGTATGTTGAATGTACCTTTAATTCATTTAAAAGCAGTCTGTTACAACACTTGAGCAAATTTTAAAATACAGATGGTTTAATGAGAATGAAGAACACTGAATGAACTAGTGAGGGTTGGGGGAATAGTTCTGGGTAAAAAAGATGGATATGAATTTTAAGGATAGGAAGTTCTATTAATTTTGTGATGTGTGGAACAATGACAAGTTCATGTAATGGGAAACTTAATTGCTTCGTCTGTATAATATTTATATACTTGGGGGAAAAAAGAAGTATAAAGGGCAGGAAGAAAAGCTAGAAGATTTTGAATGAAAGACAATATAGAAGAAATAATACTCGAAAAAGCGAACATAACTTTTTCTGCCTTGAGCTCTATGCTAAGCAGTTTTTACTTTGTTTATTTTGTTTAATCTTCACGATAACCATAGGAAGGAGGTGCTATGATGATCTCCATTTTACAGGCGCAGAGATTGAGACTCAGGAGTTAAGTAACTCGTGCTGGGTCCCCAGGTGGTACGCAGTGGAGTATTGGGTTCAAACCTGCATAGTTAGGCTACCGAGTCTGTGTTCCTAATCACGTACAGCCCGACTTGTTGAGGTATCAGAGAGTAAAGTACTGGTTTAGAAGAGTAACAGGAGAATTTGGAAGACTATCTAATATTGGAAAAATAGCATAGGACAGCTGGGCAGAGGGGACATAAAGAGACATAAAAATGAGAGTCATTACCATGCTGTAGAGAATTGGAGGGTAGCAGCCTAATAAGATGAGACAGTGGGAAACAGCAGAAGCTAAAATGCTATGAGAGAGGTGACCAGTAACTCCTAATGATATATTGCTGCCAGGAAATTGGGCTGAGTGTGCAGGCACATCCTAGAGGAGCAGGCCTCCGCTATAGTGGGGAAGGACCCCTTAGCATCTTAGAGCAGGAGGAGAGCAGGAAGGAGCACAGTGAGCACGCAGGAACTATCCTCCACCACGTCTCACCAGTGGGCAGGTGATGGATAGATGAGCTACAGGGTGAACTCAGGTGAGTCTCCATAAAAAGGTGGATGAGAAGCACTGGCTTGCCTCTGGGTGTTTCCTTCAGGTTATTGTGATATAGTTCTGGAAGCCACCTTGAAGGTGACAAGATAGTTTATTCATAACTTGTGACTCCCTAGAAATGGGTAACTGAGATAACTTAAAGACATGATAATGTACGTGGCCATGGCTGTTAACTATACTATTTTCTCTACCATATGTTTTTGTTAAAATAATGTAAATTGCAGTTTCCAAATTCACTTTAATTTTTAAAAGATGTATGTCATTTTGGTGTAAGCTGTAAAGGAATATCAGGCCTAGGCACAAATTGGTAGCTTCATGCACTCAATCTGTGTCATTGACTACCTAATAAAAATTTAATATTCTCTTATACCTATACTACAGCTCTACGCGAGTTCTCTTCGTAAGACTCTGGACTGCTTGCACGGTAGTAGTTAGGTTTCACCTCCTCTAAAAGTGGATTTTTATTTAGCTTAATGTTTGCTATTGAAGTTAAACCACAAATTCTAAAGTGAGTTTCATAGAACAGTAATATCAAAGACTACCAGTTTCACACACACATGCATGCACGCAAGCAACTCATCTAGTCACAGAAGGGTTCTGTGGTCAATTACATTTGGGAAATCGTGAGTTAACTAAAATGGGTTTCTCTCCCATAGGATTTATCAGATCCTCTCCTACACTGATATGCATTTTAAGTCTCCAAGAGGGATGGTATAGTTCTCATATGTACCTGATCCCAGAGCACTTTTTCTTGAAGCACCTGACAGGACTAGTTCTGCATATACCAGTTGGAGGTTGCTAGAATTGTATCGCTTCCACCTATATCCTGAACTTCCCCCAAGGAACCTTGAAGCCTTGTATTCAGGATAGCTTTCTATTCTTTTTCTGATTCAAAATGCAGAACACTCCCTTTTTTGTCATGGTCAACTGGGAAAAAGGGGGACAAAACTGTGCCCTCAAGTGCTAACTCAGTCAACGTCTACTCTTCTGCCTCTGTTAATAGGGATCCATTTACTTCTCACAACCTGCCCAGACACCTACCTG